>NC_084952.1:1397568-1766318 GCF_949316205.1 Platichthys flesus | reverse complement strand
CTTCAGGGTAAAAAGTCACCAGCTGCAGGAGGGGGGGGAAGATCAGTGCCAGGAAACTGCTGCTGACGGAGCCGACCAACGAGATGACCAGGTCCAGCTCCGGTATCAGGACGGCGAGGATGCCTGGGGGGGAGGAGACACAGAGACACGACATGAGAGGCCACACCTCCAGAACCAGGTAGAAGTGAACTGATGAACGACGAGGAGCAAAACACACAGTTTGGGATCGTGAAGGTTCTGGGCCCCTTCGGCTTTTCTTACAATCTGTGTGATACGATATCTGTGCTGAGGACCCTCCCCCTTTTCACTTCACTTACCTGTCGACCTTTCATCTGAACGTCATTAGATATGTCCCTCACAGTTATTGTCTAATTCACACTATGAGGATCTGAATTTAAATTCCATGACAAAAGGCCCAGATTGAAGCCAAACCTGCGTTTGATTGGCTCCAATCAAACTTTGACAACACAGATGTAAACTTAGTCGCTCATTTCCTGGCTCGTGTGTGATTTCTGTTGTCAGTTGTGTAGTGTGAACTACACATTGATCAGACGACTTTCAAAGTTGTGTAGTCTGAACTAGGCCTGTCACGATAACACATTTTTCTGTGCGATTAATTGCCCCAGAAATTATTGCGATAAGCGATAATATTGCCGTTTTGACACCATTTTCAACTTATATAATGATAATGGCATAATAATGCAAGTACACCCTTTCGAAGATCAATAAACTTTTATTTTTAAAGAACACTGGAACTGGACATCTGGAAGACATTTAAAATATCCAGAATTAATTAACAAAACATCCAAAAACAATAAATAAAATTATTTTAACCAAAAATGCTCTTGAATAAAAACCAAACACAACCAAAAACAATAAATACAATTTAAACACTAAATAAAAAGGATGTAAACCAGATTGCACTTCAACAAATAATAAACATTAGGCTCAGACATACAGGCAAAACTGCCAATTAGGACCTTTGTGCAAAAAAAGTGCAAACTAACAACAAAAAACATGACTGAAAGCGGATGCCTCAACAGGTCATATGCAAATCTGTAGCTTCTTTAGTCTTGTGACACGTATGTTCTCCCAGGCAATTCGTACTGGCTGTCAAATGTTTGCAGCATTCGTCGAAATGCAGGCTTTTCCACGATACTAAAGGGCATCATCTCTCTAGCAATGAAGCGAACTACACAGTCAGTGAGCGCGCACCATTTTGCGCTGTCCTGTTTGTACTTTGTTTGCCGACTAAACGCCCCAGTAATTGTGGACAGTTGGGAAGACGGAGACTTCCCAACTGTTTGTTTTTTCCCAAGCTGGGAAAACTGCATCGGGTGATTGTGTTTCAGGTGAAGATGCAGGTTTGTTGTATTACCGCGTTTTGTCAATACTGTTTTCAAACAAATGCGACATGTCGGCTCGCATAAGTTATTTGGTTCGCCCCGGCCGTTGGGTTTGAAGCCGAAGTGCTCCCACACGGCAGCTGTCGCGTTCGGCCTAGAAACCAACTCCATCTTTTTATTCTTCCAAATGTTTTTTCTCTTCTCCTCTCGGGACTTTCATGCTGCACTCTGCACTGCGCAACGCCAGGGCTCCGCCTCCCACATAGAGACCAATGCTACAAGTGACTGAGACGTGACGAGGGGGTTAACTTATTGTGCCCTCAGCTCGGCCTTTAAGGCTGCGCTGCAGGAAATAATAACCATCACCAACTGAATGCCTAACCCTGCGCGCTGCCTTGAAGAATTCAGTTGGGGCAAAAAAACACCATCCGGCGATTTATTGCAGCCGGCAAAAAATTATCGCTCATTTTAATTTATCGCGCAATTAATTGATTTATTGCATATCGCGACAGGCCTAGTCTGAACTTCTCATAAGTTAATCAAGTCTGTAAAACCCCGTCCTGCCTTTCACTGACTTCCTCTTGAGCTCAATGTTATTCCCTCACAATGTCTGGACCTATTGATCAGGGCTTTATTAACATACTGACTGATCACTGCTGTGTCCCCCCCCCCCCCCCCCCCCCCCCACCCTTCACATTGGGTCCGTCCACCGTCTCTGATCCGTTCTGCACTGACTGTGTTGAGGAACCAGCAGAACTCACACAAACTTTGAAACTGGACTTTTGAGGCAAACCCCCCCCCCCTCCCTCCCCACCACCTCATTGACTCTGGTACTCCTTCGACTCAAAGAGAATATCTGAAGCTGTGAACAGATAACGGTCTCATCCCGGAAGATGACACACATCAGAGGAAATCCAGTGGTTTTACTAATTCAGCAAAATTCTTATGCTGCAGTTCACATGTGGAAGTAATTCTGAGGCTCCACTTTCAGTCTGTGAAACTCATCACGTCCAAACGACAACTGGTCAAAGTTTGAAGAACTTGACCGACTTGAGATGACATGTTCAAGAGGCCTTGACCTTTGACAACCTAAATATAATCAATTCGTCCTAGAGTCCAGATGAAAGTTTGCACCAAAGTTTGAAGTTACATCCTGAAGGAATTCTTGAAATATGAGCGTTTGTGGACGTCACATCCAACGTCCCGGTGTACGTGGGGACAGATGGACAACCTGAACTCGCCTCCAGCCACTGGCAGGGAGACATCAAACAGACTCTGTTCACCAGTGACCTTTGGCCTCTGCTTCCTTTTCATGTTACTGATTTCAATCATATCATATCCCCCCAGTTCCCTGTGTTCCCTGTTACATGAGGAGGATGGTGTGTAGTAGAAGAGCCAGATGAGATTCTCTGCTTGTATCTCCTCTACAGCCCAGGAGTGGAAATTCAGAGCTGTGCTAGAAAACAGGGCAAGATGGGAGAGTAGGAAAAACAGGTCGGTGAGAAAAGAGGTGTAAATTGGGAATACAGGTAAAGAGAGGAGAGAAGTAAAAGAGATGGATAAGGCCTGAAAGACGACAACAGCGCAGAGGCCGAGCGGGGGTGCTCTTGTTCTCTCCGTGTGTCGGACCCTTTTTTACCAGCAGCTGATGAAACGCTCCCTGAACCATAATCAATTGCTTGCTGCTTGCATATTCACAAAGTCTGAGAAATTAACCTACGGGGTGAAGGCAAGGACGAGCTTTCATGTGACGAGGAAGGCGTGAGAGAGAGAGAGAGAGAGAGAGAGAGAGCGAGAGAGAGAGAGAGAGAGAGAGAGAGAGAGAGAGAGAGAGAGAGAGAGAGACCCTTGCCACTGTAAACCTGTCACTTGTGGGAAAAGGCTTTTGAAGGGTGCTCTTCAAACTGCATCTGAAGCTTTCCGAGCCATCACACAAGGCAGGCCTGGCCGT
This sequence comes from Platichthys flesus, assembly GCF_949316205.1. Taxonomy (NCBI): domain Eukaryota; kingdom Metazoa; phylum Chordata; class Actinopteri; order Pleuronectiformes; family Pleuronectidae; genus Platichthys; species Platichthys flesus. Next base: position 1,763,021 of record NC_084952.1, on the reverse strand, counting down.
CGGGGGGGGGGGGGCAGACCTACAGAGAACATGGATCTTTCATACCGAACGCACCGCGAGGCTTTAGCTAAAAGCCCGGCTGCCGTCCCCCGAGAGAGAAGCAGAACGTGTATCATCAGGCAGCTTCAAAAGGCCGAGGAGGGAACGAGTGGAGCGAACTAATACGGCCTCGCTCTCTCTGATCCTACGGAGACAAAGGAAATAAAATAACAAAGAAAATGAAGAGAAAGTGCGTTCAGCCCTGCTTCTCTGCTCCAGCTGATTGGTATACCACAGTAAGATGCTCCTTCAAAGAACCACAGAGGTGGGGGAGAGGAGAAAATGGGATGATGGTGACAGTTTCATAATGTGTGGTTAAGGTTAGTGAACAACTGGTGCACTGTACAGGTCGCACATCTCAAATGCAGAATTTAACGCGTCGGTGAGTTTAGGAGCTCCGTGAAAAGAGATTTATTTATTCAACGTAATATCATCAACAATTGGTTAATTTTAATAACTTAAAAACTGCAGATCAGCAAGACATAAACAAGGGAAATGGATGAATTTTAAAAGTGGTACCAACCGTACATGCTTATACGAGATCACAAATACATACAGTTGATTAAATACAACTTTAAATAATGAAATAAATATTCTGAGTTAAGAAAAAGCAAACACACAGAACCAACACCAGATGGCTCCGTGAACTGATCTCAGATAAGAGGAGGAAAATGGATGGATGGAGGGAGGGAGGGATGGAGGGATGATGGATAGATGGATGGATGGATGGATGGATGGATGGATGATGTTTAACGTTGGGAAACAAACGTCCAAATTCAGAGAACACAGCGTAAAACAAGCTACACAATTTCAATTCTCATAACAATCCTAATTTGTCCTCGGTGATTGATTCAGGAGCAGCACGGCTTCCAAATGAATGAATGATTAATCTAATTGACTAAGAACTCTATGGTGTTCTCTAACTGACTGATCCACTCTGTGCTCGGATCGATTATATTAATAAACCTGAGGCGACGATCGATGAAGCAGGTTCGTTGATTTGTGACAGAGGGATTGATAAAGATCTGTGTTGAGCACAAAACCCAGTTAACATTGATCAGGAGATTCACAGGCTCTGAGGCGCTGGGTTGTTCATTGACCTTTGGACGTCTGTATAAAGATTAGAGGTCAGAGTGTGAGAAGAGACCATGTGACCAAGAGCCACAGCAACAGGACCCTTGTTAAACTGGCTCAGGTGTTGGATCTGAAGTCTTACGAGTTTTTAACTGTCTAGATTACATATAAACGTCACTCTAACCAGTTTCATGACTTTAAGGCCTTTCTGTTGTAAACTGTGAAGTTTTACCAACACGCTGAAATAAAGTGATGTACTGTTGAAACAATGGATAATGTCCAACTCTAAAGGAAGGTTTTCACTTCTTAAATTTGAAGATATAAAAGATGTCTAGACATCTGCAAATCTGACTTAATTCAATGTTAAATTGAAAAGAACTCCTGAATTTACAGCAGAGTGAAATGTGTGTTTCAAGTCCGATGCACTTCACCAAGTTCAGCGTTGGTGTTTTTTTGCATATTTCAGCAAACAGACATGGGTGAAAATATGAGCTGCTTGTTGGAGGTGATATGCAGCTGGAGGAAGAGAGGCAGAGAGGGGGGGGGGGGGGGGGGGGTCTGGTTGCCTTTAGACTGTCAGCAGGAGGTTTCTGAACTGAACAACTTTCCACTGGGAGGAGCAGCTTCACAGCCAGGAGGAGTTCCTCCAGAGCCACAGAGACGGGGAGGCCCTGCAGTTGGATCAGACTCTGGTAAAGTGGGATTTAATTTCCGTTTTGACGCTGGACCACTGTGGTGTCTTCACCTCGCCACCAGCAAATACCTCACAGGAGCCGATTGCCTCCAAACCTTCACGTGCTGCTCAGTGGACTGGAGCTCATTAAACATGGAGGGCAGCTCACTGCCCGGCTGTTTCCACTGAGGCCGACAACGAGTGACCAGTCAAGGTCTGCATATGATAATGCTAATTGGCGAGGAGTGGATCTGCTCAGCTTGAAACCACGACTTCTCTGACACTCCAGTGAAATAACACATCTATTTGATACGTCTCTTACACAGTTATTAATCTAGAATACATAGCACCTCTGGTCTGAGCAGTAACAAGGTGGAAAGGTGGTTTTGTAGCCACGATACTGGGAAGAGGGAGAAGTAATAAACCTCTTAAATATGCTGACGAGCATTTTCTCTGACACGTTCTCATCATTGCCAGCAAAGTGTTTAATTAAACTCAACAGCGATGATTCCTAACGATTATTAACTTGGCATCAAACTCGCCTCCTCTGCCACTTTGTGTGAATCACTCCTCTGCCTCCATTTGTTCTCATTGCCCCAGATCTCCATCAACATTACCTCCAGGCTTCCCCCCGCCCCCCCGACCACTCCACAGTCACTTCAAGTCAGCACTCATGGTTTCTCCTCGCCCTGATGAGCGGAGAAGAAAGGAGGAAGAACTGCTCTCCTGCAGTCTCTGCTCCAGATTCATCGCCTACCACCTTTAAATAGCCGTGTTTCAGATGCACTTGGCACTTTGTTTGTCACAGAAACGACAAGAAGGATGAGGCTGCATCTATAAAGGTCAATGACACGGCACGATGCCTCGCTCCCCGGCGCCCCCTGGGAAACGAGCCTCATCTTTCGTCCTGCTCAAGGACCATGTCTGCTACAGACCATGTACTAAAATACCCGGAGAGTTTAAAGCGCCATCCCAAACGATGCCTTCATTGAAGACTTTGATTCATGTATTCAGAATAAAAGTCTGTATTCAGCTTTTTCGGGGATTGACATTTACAAAAGCATAAATCATTAAATGAATTGTTTATTAGATACCGTGATGTGGTTGTTAGCAGGTATTAGGACGTTTTAGGTGTTTATTGATGTTCCAACCTCTGTTATGAACACAGATTTAAGTTACTCTTATTAATTATCTGTTTTTGGCTACACTCAAATAGTATTTCATTGGGAATAGAGTAGAAATGTTGAATTTTGTTAAACCTAATCAGGGGAGAAATGTTATTTAAAATGTTGTATATGGGGAAAATAATTTGTTAAAATAATCTGTTTGATAAGAAGTCATTATCTACATTGTGCATTGAAATAAAAGTAAACGTTTGTAGATTTCAGGATTGAAGGATTTGATTTACTTTACTTTACAGTGTGTTATCAGAACAACACTACAAGGATGTAACGCTTTGGTAACTCACAGGATTCAATGGACCAGAGGAGGTGATGGTATTTTTGAGATTTCAACTTTATTTATAACATAGATTACTAGTTTTCATATATTAAATAAATAAGGACCAAGCTGAAATCGACAAACCCGATGCTCATGAGTATGAAACAGGAAGGAGAATAACTAATTAAACCAACTTTCTTTGAAGTTTCCTGTGAAAGAGGAAACTGTGTGGAACGTATCTTCAGTTTCAGACCAGTCTCGTGTGTAGACACCTCCGGCCAGTGTGAGTCACCACGGCTCCAACACAAAATAAGAAGTATTTTCACTGCACTGAGAAACCGTGAGTACGCCGGTGGAAGCGGGTTTTGGAGAAAAAAGTACACACATTTCTTTGCTATGCAATTACAAACTCGGGGGGGGGGGGGGGGGCTTTTTGAATGATTTGAGTTTCTTGGGAAGCCAAATTGATTATTTCAGCCCCTGGGAAACATAGTGGGAGCAATCAAACCGTCCACTGAGCGGAAACAGGATGTCAACTCATCAAAGTTTCCAATTCAATTAATCGTGGCTCATGGTTGTTTAACATTACAGAGCTGTGAGGTAGCAGAAGCTGTTCGCCACCAGCGGGTGTGAGGATTAATTTAATCAGCAGCAGGTGACAGTCGGCTGGAATCAATTTGGACCGAGATGATTAGGATTTCATTTTCATTTGACATTACCAAGGAACTTCATCATAAATAACCATCAGTAAAAAGACAAAAACTACAACCGCATATAAATAGAGCTTCAATTCAGAAAATAATTGTGCATTTTTTCTGCAATGTTTATTTTCATTTTCTGAATCATTCATTTTATTCTGTAAAGTGCAAGTTTCCATGTCTGCAAACATTAATGCTGATATTGATCATTCTGTGAAAGACAGGTCCGTGTTTCACCAGTTTGATCCTCACAACTAAAACTTTTCCTTCTGATCCAGGAAACATGATTGCTTACTCTGTGGCCAGCTTTGCATTTTGCTCAATATGTAAGTTATTTGTTTGAAAAACATAGATTCAGACGACATTGATATGGATTTATTCATTAAAACCACTCTCTAAACAAGACCGCAAACATCCTTGTTTATCATAATTTTCCTCACAGCGCCACAATTTTCTGCAGAAGCACAAACAGCGTGTGCAGGAAACCAGGAGGAGTTTTTTCATTCTGAGCTGAACGATGATGTTCTTCCTCAGAAATTAGTCCTAACATGTCAATTAGATCAGCAGATTAGTATTAAATGTAGAAACAACACATCTACATTGAGCTGGTTGATATCAATTACCTCTGCTGAAGAGTTCAGGCTGTCAGCCTCTTGCTCAAACTACATCAAACTTGTAAAATTCTTTTCAATTTCTGGAGAAAGACATTTCTAATATTAACTCTTTGTCTCTGTGTGTTTTGATGGACTTTCTGGGTTAATGTGTTGTCATGTGTCGGGCACTACACTCCCCCGACCAGAGCAAACAATCTGTGAATCTTCAAAAGAGAGGAAATAAGGACAGAGAGGATGATGGATCCAGTAAATAGCCGGAGGTGTTGTTTCCTGCTCAGGCGAACTGATCAAACCATGGAATAACACCGGTGGTTCTTCTCTGAAGAGATGCACTGATTTTAACTTCAAGTGCACGATAAAGCTGCAGTCGACGCTCTCCTGCCCGGAGCACTAATTGATCAATCTGTGACTGAAACCATTCAAAGCATCGCTCTGTGGAAACCCGAATGTTATTTTACTGTTGCTCTCATTGTGAGTCACAAATGCACCGCATGGAACAAAAGCTCACCTTCAAGGTCAAGTAACAACAAGCACGCACTACATTAAAGCATTTTAACCGACTGCGGATGAAAACACATCTCTCAGTGTTGATCTTAAATAACTGAAATTAATCCTCGAACAGCCGCCTGGATTTGAATGCGTGAGCAGGATAATAAGCAGCAGCAGCAGAGCGTGAAGCATGTTATGTGAACATATGAATGTGAGGCCTTCAGGGGGGATCTCAACAAATGCAGTTGAATGTTTACCTTCTGAATAAAAGCAGACAATTGAGGAAAATGATTGCTCTTAATTGTGCGGCTGGAAGAAAGGAAGTATAACAAATAAGGAGGTTTTCTGCTTGTTTAGGACCCGTTCCATGAATAAATCCATACTAATCCCTCTGAAACTATGATTTTGAAATATATACATAGACATAGATCTTGAGCAAAAAATGGAAAGCGGGCGACGGAGGGAGCAATCATGTTTCAATGGATGAGACGGAAAAGTTCAGGTTATGAAGACAAACTGGAGGAAACTGAGATAAGAAGAAAGGACCAAATCTGAGAAAGTGATAAGGAGACAACAAAGGGAATAGAGAAGAGACACACAACACAGAACTACACACAGCATGATGAGCTGCAATTCTGTCTTTGTGATGTACTGGACAGGAACAAGATGTCCAGGACAGACCTCTCTAGCCGATTATGTCATTTGCAGAAAAACGTTATGACCTAGAGCGACAGAAGAAGGCAGAGGAGAGAGAGAAGGCAGAGGAGAGAGAGAAAGTGCAGGGATGATGGAGTTGGAGGGCGAGGCTGACCTTCAGCTCCCAGCAGGAGGTCCATGCTAAAGACAGAAAAAACCTCCCGCTGACCTGTCTGCTTCTGGCCCGGCTGCACGGGCTGCGCTGCTTTAAGCTCGGTCGACACACTAAGAGCTGCTGGTCCCGATGTGCGTGGACAGAGGTTGTCATTCAAGATGAGACCAGTTAGAAACCTGCACGCTCAGACGATGAGTTGTGATTTGTTTCTCCGATGCGACCTTCATGTCAACTCAAAGTGGGTTAACTTACAATGGGTCCTGTTATAAAGACAACGGGTTCAATGTGTTTGCCGTTGATATAAACCTTGACAGCTTCTTAAAAGCCCAATCATGTGGATCACTGTGGTCTTCAGTCACTTCCTCTCACTGAGAGAGGAACAGAAAGCAAAGGCCACAAGACGTCAAGGGGAACGTGTGCGTGCATCGATTTTCTCAAAGGGTAAAACAATATGTCAGCACCACAGTCCAACCACACTGCAGCACTCTCTCCCAGTGGCGTGACGCCTTCGTGCCACAGTGCTCCAGGATGAAGTGAAAACAAACAAACAAGAGCCAGCAGCTCACGCGACAACCTCACGTCCTCTCTTGTTCCCATCAACAGCTGAACAGCACACGCTAGCTGCTCAGCTCCGGCCTGTGGCAAAGCAACTCAGACAGAGAAGGTACTTACACAGAGGAAATTAAATGACCAGTAGGGATAGGCGTTCGATTAAATAGTCTTCATCGGTCGTCGGGAGAATTAATGACGAATTTTCGATTAATCATTCATATTTTCAAGTTAAAAAATTCACTATTTATAGGCTATAGAAAATGAACTGAGGTCCGAGTCAGACCTCGTCTCCCCAGTCTCTGGGATGGCTTTGCAGTATTGGCAGTGAACCGAGTCAATTTTAACTCAAAATGGTCCCACTCTACACTTCACCATGACCTCTTCATGTTGACTTTGGAAATGGAAATCCACGTTAACCTTGCAGCCAGTCGCAGGTAACTGAGTAGGCCTGTGGCGCTTTTTTCAAACACTGCCCCCCGTGGTCAAATGAGTAATTAGTGAATTTCTCTTTAAATTATTTCCTTGACGAAATTCTTAATGATCGATTAATCGATCGTTGATTAATTATGCCCATCCCTAATGACCAGTGTGGCCATTATAGCTGCTGTGCAGGCAGGAACACCTTTTTGCATAAACCAAATCAGGATCTTAAAATAGCAGTTGCCCACTGGATGGAGTGTAAAGAACTATGATGCAAATCTATTCATGCACTGGGGATCTACAGATTAAAAACTAGCCTGACTTAAATTCAATACACTGCAGTCATATAATTCATGTTTGGAAAGTACAACTGCAGAAAACAAGACAATGCTGTGCAGCATCCTAACAACTTCGCTCTGAGGCTCTCGGATCCAACAGGAGCGGCAGCAGCTCCTCCAACCCTCAGTCTATCTCCTGCGAATTAGAATACAGAGTTCACTTCAAAAGAAGCCTCATTGAAATGAACTGACCTTCCGAGCAGAGGAGGATAAGTCACAGCTCAGCTCAGCGGAGAGAGGAGGACTTAGCTCGAGGCCGTCCTCTCTCTTCTACCTCTCATCTGACTGTTAAAGCTCGAGCTGAGAGACGTGACGGGGGAAAGACCAGGAACTGGGGAACATCGGGTGTTCATTTCACAGTTCTGATATTTGGGACATCAGTCAATGCTGCAGTTCCTTTTCCACCATCACCTGAAGGACATCCTCACATCTCGGAGGATTTGTCGGCTAACCAACAATACAAAAAGGCAAAATAGCACAAATCCTCCTCACTCTTAAGATCCAGACTTTAAAATGTACTTATTCACTTTTCTACCTCTTTTGGGAAAGTAGAAACCTCGAGGATAAAATATTCTTCAGACAAACTTTACAGCTTCACTTCTAAACACCGACACTGGTCTCTCTGGATATCACTGAGTTTAAGCGCCTATGTGATCTTAAGTTGAATGAGAATTTTTTTGCCACGTTTAATAATATTTAAAAAGTTATGCCCCAGCCTGCACAAAGTTAGTCTGTCAAGGGTTTAGTTTCTTTGTGTGTTGTCAGGTTGTCGTTCACGGAAACAAACCCACGTAGCTAACACACAGCAGCAGTTTAACAAAGACAAGAGCTGTTCCCTCCAGACGGCCGGTATCCAACAACCTGCACTCTATTCAAAGACCACGACTCTCCAAGGCATTCTCTTCAGGGTTTGTTCCACGCAAACCCACGCGATGATGCAGTGCGTCAATCTCATCTTGTGCATGGAAGCAAAAGCAATCTCCTACCCATGCATTCAGGAGCAACAAGATCCAAGCCCCCCCGTCCCTCGCCTCTTTCATTCGAGCAGGAGTCGCTGGGACCTGATTGGAAGCCGGCCCTTCCTTGATGCTGCACCGGCTCCACGCTAATCACACACACTCTGCTCAGCACCGGTGAGACCGGAGGCTGCTTTGCAAATTACCCGCAGACGTGAAGTGGCACATGTATGCATGTATTCCTTTTTATTAACTAATCAATATGCATGTGCAGAAACCTGTGCCGTGTAGAAAATGTCATCTGCATGAATTCTCCATAGGTTCCAATCACAGCTAATAAAGGAAATGAAGATCCTGGGGCTAACCAGAGGTGCGGCTCTGTAACTCAATAAGATGGCCTTGACTGGAAGTTTTATTGCATGTGAAGTGGAGTGAGGACAGAATAGCAATGAACTGAAGCTGTGCGTTTCTTTGCGGGGATAAGATTATTACACTTTATCACAATTTGAGTAAAAGATAACTGTACATCCACAAACCAAGCATCAGTGTATAACAGTTAAATAAGCTGCAGAAAATAAAAGTTTATCTGCCTCTTGACTCCATCTTATCTCTGATCCAGTTACCTCATGTACTGAAACTCCCCTGGTCCTCCCCCTCACACACAATCCTGTCCAACACATACTAGAGAACCTTGAGCACTCTTTAGAGCAGCATCTGGATCCCACACACCTTGAGCTGGTCACACTTATCTGCTGTATTTTGAACCCCTCACATCTCATGGTCTCAACTTCGATGAGTTAATGGAGGCTTTTATGCAAAGTGCTTAACATTACAGCAAGTGTGCAGGACACCTAATCCAGAGAGTGATACTTGACAACACAACAGTAATAATAGAGCAAAATAATATCAATTATTCTGTTCTTTTTAAGAAACACACATTTAATTCCTCTGACTATTAAAACCTGTGTTTATTACCGTCCTTATGGCAGTGCCTCACAGACCAGCACCTTTTAATGAGGCCACGTTTGTGGATGCATTGCCAACTAACCATGCCAACGTCAAAGACGAATGTGGGCAGTAACATTTGTAATGGACAGATCCATTAAATCTCAATCAGTGATGCAGCCCAAGAGAGACCTAAACAGTCTGAAGCTATTTACAAGTCACTGCTGTTTTGGTCTGAATGACAAGAATCGGTGCAACAGATAGATTAAGCCATCAACCGTACGTGTGCCATGTCCAAACTGCTTCAGTGTCTGCTAAAGGTCACGGTCTGGTGAAGCCAGGAGAACCACATCATCAGCAAACAGCCCAGACGAGATCCCGAGGTCACCAAACTGAACACACTCCGCTCCTGAGCTGCATTCAGTGTTGCTCGTGCTTGACCTTTTGACAAGAATATAACTACAGTGCATCCCTCACTGCATTCATGAGGAGCGGATGGTTTGAGCACAAAGACCAAGCTTCTCTGCCATTGAGACAATGAAGACTCAAACAAACCCACTTCAGTATCCTCGAGGTGACACAAATCTCAAGATGCCCTCATAAATGTAGCACACCCTCTAGTTTTAAAAATGGTATCTGACACCTGCAAGTGTACAGGGACTGTCCCGGCCTCTTTCAGAAGACGTATTACACCTTATATTTAGATTGTCCCCTCTGTCCGAGCCTGAGGTAGAACTAACCGAGCCCGACCCGAACCCGACAGGCATTGTGTTCTGTGAGACTCGAGTCCAAAGCTATTTACAGGAGTTGGCAGTTGTTCATTGAGACCATTCAACAAAGTCTGACCTTCTCCCTCAACTCCGGCAGCTTCATTGAGAAAATAATGATATTTAAATGAGTAGAAGACTGCCCCCTAGTGACCCGACGTACCTCAGCACCTCCTCCACACAGTGTCACACCAGTCTGACTAAGGTGTGGGGGGGGGATTAACAGGGAGCTGTTTGCTGCTGCCTGAGAGTCGCGGAGTGACGAGAACCGAAACACATTCCTGAAGAAGTGCGAACCAAAGACCTCGTGAATAAATTAAAAAAAACTTTGTTCACTAATAGTTGTACGGTGTCGTTGTACAAAAGAAGAAATAGATAATCCTGAAAAGGTGGGGATTAGGTATTTCAGAGACAGAAACTAGATTTAATTGTGAAAAGCAGCCCGTGTTTTTTAAAATCCGTTATCAGACACAATCTCCTAATCTTCAGCAGTCTCATACTCGACAGCAGAGCTAACAGAAAAGCACAGGGGGGACTTTTAATTCTAAGTTTAGTTCTTGCTGCTCCATAGCTCTGTACCTGGCAGTAATTGGTCACAGAGGGTTTGTAGTAGAAGCTCAGGGTCCGGCTCCCCCCCCCCCCCCCCATTAACTGACTGAGAAAATCAGCTGACACTATCGTTGCTGTGGGACAAGAGGCCTCCTACACTTTCTTTCTTGCTCGTTTGCAAAGTCAATCAAAGATTCAAACCAGCAGCACCAGGAGAATTTACTGTATTTTCTCTGATCTCAAATTTTAAGCTCTTCAAAGACTGGAATGTGCGTCACCATGGCTGTAGTTACTTTATTCTGTTCAGTAAATTTCTTTACTTTGTTTTACCTCTGTGTAGTTTTTATAAGATGATTTCAGATGTGGTCCACATGTGCTTCTGTTGCTGCTCATCATGTGTAACTCATTAAATAAAATGGCATTAAAGTGGCAGCTGGTACACTGATTGTCACTGCTCCATTTTCTTTGTAGAAATGCACTTAATAAAAAATACAATAAAAGAAACCGGGTGCTGCACAGACTGAAGATCAAACGCTTCAAAGCCAGAGAGACGCACAAAGCAGAATGTGTTTCCTGTTCCTGCTCAGGTCTGAAATGAAGGCTTCGCACATGAGAACATATCGTACAATGAATGAGAAAAGCTGGTCTGCAGAAGAAGACCAGAGAAGTCTGCTCCTTAGGGCTTTGACCATAATCTCATATTCTGAAAACGCTAGTTTCATACCAATAATATGATATTGGGCAGGTTTGTCTTTGCAGATGTGAGTGGAAAAAATCTATAAAAATCCCATTTACCTCAATACACAATCCGAATATATAGAAACCCAATATTGATCATTTTAGCATCATTTCAACTCATACAGCATCCACCGTTATCCAGCGCCACTTACATGTGAAGATGACCAAGACGGTGCGAAGCAGAAGGTCGACGGCCATCTCCCATCTCTCAGAGACGCGGGCCAGCACCGGCGGAATGAGGATCTCAGCTGGAACGTAGAACTGCAGGGCGAAGGTGATGAAAATGCCAAAGCAGTAGAGGAGCTTCACTGCCTGGTAAGTCCTGGACAAGATACGATCATGAGACAGGAGGTGAACTTCAAAGAAATGTGAGGATGGAAGAAAAAAAACTCAACAAACACAGTTACAGCTGCAAAAACATGAATCCTGTCTGAATCTGTTCAGTGCTTTGAAATGCAGCTCATCAGTAAACAGCACATATGCATCAGAACAAGGCCTCGAACTTCATGCTCAAGATCCATTAATCCAATAACCACAACTAAGTCTGCTGCTCACCTACAGATACTGGTAATTACATTTAATTTTCAACCTCATTAAACAGCCAGTCTGCTCCACTAATTAACGACATCAGTCCAGTGGCCGGAGGCGTTTGTACCGAGTAATGAGCGAGCAAATCCAACTGCAGTATTTAGTCTTATTAATATCATTATGTCTAGAGAAGTTATCTTACAGGAGGGATGAGATGAGTTTCACATCACGACCGAGGGTTTTCATCATCGAGTTAATCAATCAGTCGAAGTTAGAGGATTATTACTGCTCCTCTGCCAGGGATGTTCTTATCTGTGTTTGTTTGCTTCTCTGTCCGTCAGTGCAATTAAGAAGGAACTACTGAACCAATTTCCATGACTTTTCGTGGAAAGGTGAAGAACAAGCCAAAGAAGAGCCGTTCCAATATCCGTAGAGGAAACAGCTCTGGTGTTAATTCCTGGAGATTTATTATTAGCTTTCTGTCTGGATGTCCAGTGGAGACAATGATTATTCATTTCCATGTTTCCTGTGAGATCATTTGATAAAACTAATATATATAAATATGCAACACGTGAGCAGGTTGTCCATCTTTACTAAGACTCTATGTTCTGGAGTTATCTTCACTTATTTCAAATTAAAGGTAGGGCCTCAAAACACTTAAGTGTTTAAAAGCCTCTTGTTCTGTGTGTTGACAGATACACAAATCAAGTGGCGGGTGTTTCCTCACCAGCAGTTTGGCAGGTTGAGAGTGATGCTCCCGACTACGTGTTCTCCAAAGCACAGATATCCGATGGTGCCGAGGCTGATGTAGAGGAAGGTGACGATGCTCATCCCGACATACAGAACCAGGGGGAAACTCTGAGGCCTGTGCATCTTGTTCTCCAGGGGAAGAACCTGCCGACCCACAGAGACACAGACTCTTTAACAGAAAAATGATTCAATGACATTTGATCATTAGAGGTAATCGTTCAAAGAAGTCCACGGTGTTCCTTTGAGTTTTTTCATTTTGAAATGTCCCTTCCTCTCAGGCTGTGATGTCTTGATATTTAATGATGGACATTACAATTAAGGTAAATTTGTGCTGACATTTCAGATAAGGACTCAGACTCTCTTTTCTCAGCTCTTAAGTGTAGTGTTTTCTCTTCACTGGGTGGTCTTATTATAATAACTGCTTCTGCCTACAGCTTCTATAGAGCTGTGAATAATATTCTGCACACTGAAACATATACAGAACATAGGATAGGATTACACAAATGCTCCTGACTGTTTAAAACTTGGTGGAATGTGACATGTGTTTGGAGCGGAGCCGGCAAAAGAACGAAAGCACACGATGGTCACATACCACTCCAATCCCCTCAAAGGCAAAGATGGCCGTCCCGAAGAAGAGGGGGTAGTCTTTAGCTCTGCCCACTTTTGGGAGGTCGGTGGGGTCTGTGATGTTCTGGAGGAAAAAAGGAGGAAACATGATTATCATTATTGGTTTTATTCCCATTTATCAAGGATTTTGCTTTACATTGTTTGTATTGAAAGAGCTATACAAATAACAAAAGGTTTAATGATATATAAAAATAACAGTTGTTATTAAGTATTCAAAGCAAATGAATGTAAGGCATTTAACATATTTTTGCATACATACATTTGCATCTTGTCTACATTGTTTATTCTGTAAAATAAAAGTTTTCATATCTTTAAACAAAAACACAGATTCCAATATATCGGGCGAGTTTTAATTGACATAATACAAATAAAATTGAATAGAACTGATGTTATAATCTGAGGCTTGTTGCCGACCCCCTCTGACTGTCAATCATATCACTCCTGCAGACAACAGCTTCCCTCTATGGACAGAAAGAAATCACACTAAGTAGCAACAGCATTGTGCCAAGAGAACTTCTCCTCCTTCTCCTTCTGGACTCATCGGCTGCTAATTAAAATTAGCTGGTTAAATGATAATTTATCATGATTCGAGTCTTGGCCCAATTCCTGAGGGAAGAGCTTGTAGCCCTCTCCCCTGTGGCTGCGTTTGGAACGTGACACAGCGACATAAGAGCTCAGGGAGTTGGGACAGACCCTAGACCAGTTAAACAACGCCAGAGCCTTAAAATGATGATTCATAATGAGAATTGACACTGATATACATTCTGAGTTGAACTTCACAGGTAAAATATGGGGAGATGATAAAATCGAACCAAGCGTGAATAGAAAGTGACTCCAGACTGTTTTTCGAGACAGTCGCTGTATGCTCTAGTTTTCCCGAATTCCCCGGCTCAGGTGATTCATCAGTCACAGAAACACCTATCGGGCCCCATAGATCTCTGAGAGCACGATCTTTGTAAGGTCTCTGATGCAAGAAATTACTTTTGTTTCCAAGGCAAAGCCGTTTCTCAGGGAACACGACTGCTTTGTATCTGCTAAGGGCAGAAGCTCCATGATGAAACACTCCACTGCTGGAAACCAGGCAATCTGGAGTCTCTGTCACTACAAGTTGTCCTGTTATCAACATCCCGCCCAGAAGCCAATCAACAAGGTAGAACCAGGGAGACAAGTGGCTGTAAGATCAGAAATAGAATCAGGAAATAACTTAAAAGATCGCTCGAGGGAAAGATACGATCGCACCAGTGGGTCATAAGTAAAAGCTTCTATAAATAGAAACAATACGGAAAATTGTATAAACTGCACAAATAAAAATGTGCAAAAAATGCAGTGTAGAATCTTCGTCATCAGATGCTGCTGCAAAAATCTTACTTTCTCACTTCATTGTTTTTTTAAAGATCTGATGACGTGTGATGAACAAGAGCAAAACTCAAACCTCGAACAAAAAAAATGTTCAGCATTGATATTTCCAAAATTCCAGTCAATCAAGTTAGAAGGAATTTGACATCTGACAGCATCTGTGGTTTGTTTCCTGTCTACGGTGAAGAACACACAACATTTCCACACGGCTCTTCTCAGATGCTTTGGTGTTGTGATTGTGGAGGTGAAACACTCTCACCCACACACACACACACACACGCTTCTTACCGTGATGGAGTACCAGTAGATGAGAACCAAGCTGGCTGACATCATCAGGTTGGCCACCAGGGACAAGGGGGCCAGGTATTTCAGGTTGGGGGTGAACACCAGCAGGACGATGGCGGGCAGGAAGCAGAGCATGTAGAGGCGCGAGTCGAAGCTCGGCACCACCACCTCCGTCTGATTGGTGTAGTTCATGTAGCAGTTGAAGGTGGTGGCGTTGGCTGCTTCCACCACCTGGATGGAGACACAAGAGGAGAGAACACACAAGATATTTAACATAAGAGGAGGAAGAGAAGTGATTAATCTTCAACTTACTGATGTAAACGTCTTATTTCTGCCTTAGACCTGAAATGTTTGAATCCTGTTTCAGTCGTGTGAAGCACTTTGTTTAAGTGTGTTTTGAAAAGTGCTGTTTAAATTGTTTATATCATTATATTAGCTTTCTCCCCCATATTTCTTTCAAATTTCTTAGTCTCAAGCTTCTTTTCTGTTCACATTTGTTCTTTTATTTTCAGTTTTTCAGACACATGGAACATACAAATATTTTTGTTTGGCGTCATTGACGTACCAGACATAACCATGGCAGAGAGACACCGCCATCTAGTGGTAAGAAACTGTAGCAGAAATCCATCCAGAATCAGAATCAGAATTCTTTTTATTGCCATGTACATTTGCACATACAGGAAATTGCCTTGGTGTGGTTGGTGCACTTAACAAACAACAAATAAAAAAAAAAATATATATATATATTAAAAAGATAAAACTAACTAAAATGTATATCATTTTATCCTGTTCCTTTAAAGTCTTGACATTATGTAAACGTAAACTGCAAATTAAAAGGCAGGTTTAACAAAAAATAGTTTTGAAAGTTTGAAAAGTTCATTGTAAGTTCTTCAATCTAACTTTCCAACAGCCAGTTTAAAAGAAACGTTGCTTCTTTAAGTTGTTCTGGATCATTTAAGTGTTCAGATGAAGTTGGTGCATTTAAATCTTTTCTCTATGAGGTTATGAAAGTGTCCGTTATCCCTCCACAGCTTCGGTCCTACAGTATTTATTCACGTCTCCTGTGGTTTGTGTAAACTTTGAACGTACACTTGAAGCTGCTCACTCCGTCAGCGAGCATACATACATGGTCAATGCTCTTGCATTACTTTGGCTGTATGAACTAAAATAACCTTAATGTGAGCAGACTAACAGAGTTTCTCCCCCATTAAGTAAACAGACACTTTGGGTGTTGCTCTGTCGCTTCGTCATGTAAACAAGTTAAAGAGAGAAATCCTGTAGGAGACCTTCCCAGCACTAGTGTGTGTTTCTGTCATAGCGACCTCCTGGAAAGAAACGCTGAAGTTGTGGGTCAGTGTTTGCACTTGTGTGTGGTCGTGACCTGTTTGACGTTGTCGCTGAGGAAGACGAAGTAGACGCAGCAGAAGCCGAGCTGCGTGATGATGAGGAACACGTTCACGACTCGTCTGAGAAAGACAGGGACAAAAATCGATGCTGTCACACAGCTGTACGCACAATAAGGTGAATTAAGGTCACGATCTGGGAAGCGTTGGTCTCACCTTCCCCAATGGGAATGTCTCCTGAGCCACGACACGTTTTCCATCCCGTGCTGCATCGCCTCCCCGTAGGTGAGAGACGGTCGGTTCACCCTGGAGGAAAAACAGATGCCATCCTGTTACTGCAGCTGAGACTCTCCTAACACAGACGTCAAGGCCTCTACACATCGACAGCGACTCAAATAAATAGCATGAAATTGCAAATCATTCTGAAGCGAAATTCCGGACATGGTGATTTTCACCGAGTTAAAACTGGACCACAGCAGCGTCAGGGCACTTTACAGGACGTGCGTCAGAAAGTTTGATAAGAGGCTGCAACAGCTGGAACCGGTCGTGATATATATGTTTTACATTGGAGGAAAGTCCCATTTGTTTGTAAACAGTCCCATCTGTGTGCATTGGAGTGTGATATTGTTCTCAACACACGTTCTGATTGGTTAGACGTGTAAATGTCTGAAGCAAAACTTCGCCCAGGGTCAGAAGAACTAAAAGTTGTGATGTCTCTTTTCATTGTGGATGTGGAAGTTGCTTTAACTGGATGTGGGTTTTAAACATATTAGAGGAAAACCTAAATGATGCAATTCAGTCGCATGAAAAAAAGAAGTGTGCTGAGGCCTTTATCCTGCGTCACTGTTTGCACATCAGATGTCAGTTGTCTACTTTATCTTGTTCCTCATCTCACTTTGTCAGACGGTTCGAAGCTGCTTGATGCGACCGGATAAAGACTAAAAACTGAAAGTTGTAGGAAAACTTTATGCAGTGAAGATCAGAAAAGTATCAAATGCTTTATTTCGGCTGATTAGAATAACAGATGAAGGTTTGATAATTTTATATTTGTAGCTTCAGTGCTTAAATAAATGAAACCTGCTGCTGCTGCATCAGAAAAGGGGAACAAGAGGAAGTGGCGATTCTGACTCTGCAGTAAAAGAAGAGCAGAACCTTCCCACGACTGCTTCTCCTCCACATTTCTCAGAGGTTGAAGTTATTTCCCGTTTGTTGGAGAAATCGTTCATTCTCTGTCTGATTAAACCTCTTTAGTGTGTCAGGGGGCGGAGCTACTGTGTGTTTTTACATTAACTTCAACACAAACACGCTCTGACTGTTTCTCACCAGAGTTGAAACTCACTAAACAGCTGTAAAAAAAAAAGATAACGATCATATTTTGCATTTATGGTGTCATCGGTTAGATAATCAAATAGTTTTAAAGCATTTGCTGAAGCGCTGCAGCTCTTGTGATAGGTGGAGCTGATTACAGAGCCCAGCTGCACTGTGTTGTGTTGTGTGGACGATGACAGCCTCAGCTTTGTCCATATGCTGCTGATTACACAGTAGAAAAGGGTGGAGACACTAGAACGGAGTGTAATCTGTCAGCCAGCAGATGACAAACAAGCCAGTGTTGGCGCAGCGGGAAGCAAAGTAAACATATACGATGGCTTTATAGATCAAACACACTTTGGTTATTTGGTAGAAGTAAGTCACAGTGGAGCTGCATCGACAGGGAAAGACACAATAATTCCATATTTGTTTATTAAATTAAGCTGCAGCGTTTGTGTATCAGTGTCAATGACAGGGAGTGATTTCTATAATCTGCTGTATTAGTCATGTCTGACTAGTTGTTCATGTTCTTCATTCTCTCGTTCACTCAGCGTGGTGCCGGCTGCCGGTTCGGAGCCACTTGAGGTTCATGATGTTGCTCAACGACTTTCTGATATCAAACTAACAACCCGATCCACTGCTGCCCTATAAAATGGATCTGTGTTATTGGTTGTAATAGTGTTTTCTTTTTATTTATTGTTATAAAAAAATAATGATTATGGTTAAACAGTAAGATAAAGTTGTTTTTACTTACTTTGCACTCAGGTGGTGAGAACATGTGACCAGCAGCCTCATACAGTGAACTGCGATCACCCCCATGAACAGGAGGCTGATTGGTCCGAGCTGGACAGAGGACGACAGAGAGAGAGAGAGATTATTTATTTATTATTGATTGGTGTACATATTTAAATATATAATAATTTGTTAATTGATTCATTAACAACATAACTTCTAGATTAATCGATGACATTCAATATTGAAATGAATCCTCCTTTGTTCTAAAACAACACAGACGGTAGAAGCTTCTCTGGTTTCATGTCAGAGCGTTGTGAGAATATTTCATATCTCGTCAGCCCGTCTCTTTTACTTTGGTGCAACATGTAAAGGATTTGACACAATGACCCAAGATCCAGACACGACTCTGTGAAGACCAGTGAGCTCTGAACCACGATGCTCCTGCTGCATGAGAGATGACAGTGAAGATAAAATGAAGGAGGTAAAAACCTTCCCTCATAAGTAAGAGTCTCATTTGACTTGACATCTCAGTTGAGTCATAGTCACTCGTGAGCTAATGTCTCTGGAGGTTTCTCCCTCAGGAGCTACTCCCTCAAACACCAGAGCTGACAAACTGCTCACTGTACAGAGTCTGTATCAGGTCGTAAGTATCTGACAGGAGTGTTGTCCGGACCTGCCGTGTGACCTGCTGTGATAAGATGATAAACTCTCTGTGAACTTACCACCAGACCTGCATTCTTCACAGCCAGAGGCAGACCCAGCAGCCCCGTCCCAATGTTCCCCTTCAGCAGGTGAATCAGAGTCTGACAGAACCTGGAGGAGGAGAAACGCACAATTACACCCACACTACAACCAGATGGATCACGTGTCTATGACCTTTTCACTGTTTGATACACATCACACACTGCAAGGGTAGTTTTTGGTGTCTTGTAGACCAATGAACTGCAATTTCTTGATATCATCTGCAAATACCCTCTCAAGCAATATTCACACGTTTGGTGCAAATCTGTCCTTTCATCTTTGGATCTATTTTGTACACAAACACACAAAGACACACATTCCTAGCCTACGCCCACCCAGAGTCAAAAAACAAACACACTTACGAAGTTCCCGTCTGCCCTCCGATCCTCTCGTAGTGGCGCTGGGGTCTGGTTGGTCCGGGAGGTGAGGGACACAGAGCGTCCATTTCTGATGGATTCTGGTCGGAAAACAAAGTCCCTATGACAAAGAGAGGAAAAGAAAAGATGCCACAACTTGAAAATCATACACAGATATCACAAAGACTTTCAATATACGGTTTCTTCACAGTGCAGATGGTTTCCTCTCTTTATGTTTACTTACACTCCTATTTATGTCCCAAGAGGAGAAGACAGATATACCGCTTGTGATGCAATTTAGAAATCCAGCAGTGAAACCTAATTACCCACAGCATGTGACTGCAAATGTCCCCTGTTCAGTGAGATGCTGCTGTACTCAGTCATTCTTCAGGTCCACTGAACACACACACTACTGCTGCCCCCCCCCACCCACCTCTCCCCATGTAGCTACAGGGCAGGTTTGTTTACTTTATCCGCCTCCCAGCCCCTCCTTCTTCACTACTGGAATATTCTGCTGCACAATCCACTAATGCCTCCATATATTTCATAACTGGAGAGACATCTGCATTAAGAGTCCGAAGAGGTAATGAGCTGTGGGATTTTTGAGTTTTGAGATTTGCAAAGTGATAATTAAAGTGTCACTCAGTAGAACGCACACCTCAGCCAAGGCCCAACAATACCCTGAAGTTTTTATTCAGATCTGCACCACATCACACTCTAGTCTTCTGAACATGTCTGATTATTTCCAGCAATATCCATGAAGGACATTTAGTCCCATCCTCTCAGTCATTTTTACATAATCCTGCTGATAAACAAACCAAAAGGGTGAAACCTTCTCGGAGGACATAATCAATTCGTCATTTCTTCCACAGACAAGTCATGTGATAGATTAATTTACTTCTAATCTGCACTGACTTTCTAAAATCGGCCTCTTCTCACAGAAATGTGAAGACGAGTGCTGCTCTGGGTTCTGAGTCTGATATCAGCTGTGCACCCGGCTCGCAGCTCAACTCGTGACTTCTCCAATTTGCAGCAACTTCGTTTGGTGGGGACATTCCAACAGGAGCTCTAATGTAAAAGCAGCTGACTGTGATCACCACATGAGGAGAACGTCTGTTTGGCTGTTTGTTCAGATGTAAGAACAAAGTCTCCAACTGGATCATGGCTCTTATTTACTTTGTACAAGCACGAAGGAGACGCTGGGGAATATTTTTAGTGTAGGAGAGAAAACGTTTCTTCACAGAGTGAAAACTAAAGCTGGAGGGAAACCGAGAACATCTTTAAAACCCACTGCCTCATAATCCAAACCCACTCCTCCCACACAGCCTTGATGCTCCATGACTCTGCTCATGCAACACACCAGTCCTGTTTTTTAAGTAAAAATGAAAAAATAAACTATATTGCATGTTTCCTCAGCTGCTCTGTAAATCACAGTGTGTCCAGTGTTTCTGCAAAAACATAATTAAACATGACGTCAGTTGGACTTTGAGGTTTATAAGAGCAATAAGGGTCAAATCGTCCATTCAGCGTTTTCCATAATACACATGATAAAAACCCAACAACAGTGTTTCTGTGTGCAATAAAAACAAAGTCGACATGTTCTTGTAGAGACAAAGTAAGTGGTAGAAGATCACTGGCACAGCGTAGTGAATATTTAATTCGTTGGTGTGAACTCCCGTCAAACAAGACACTCCATCAGAGGGACTTGGTAAATGAAATGAAAGCTGCTTTGGTGATTCAGCGTCTACCTGCCAACAGGGATTACATATAATCCCAGCATGTCCACAGACCAAGTTACATCAACACTACCTTCACCACTAAGCACTGGTTTAGATGTGAACCAATAACAAAATGCAATGTTAGAGGTAGAAACAGTTGGTTTTTATACCTTCCGCTCGGGTGTCCACGTCGCTGGAGGCAATCATGTCGCTGGTTCGATGGACGACTGAGCGGTCGTCTCTCTCTTCCAGCCTCACAGATCCTAATGCTGACGGATCAGAGAGTCCAGCATCGACGGCTCCTGACAACAGAAGGAACAAGTAAGTCGGTGTCAGATTCCAAAGCAGCAGGAGAACATTGTGACAAACTTCACAATGAAAGGAATCTGCAGCAACGGGCTGTGAGCTTTAAGTCACATGTTGAGCTTTCATTTCGTCCACTTGGATTAACACCAGGAAACTGATCAGTTATTGTGAAGGGGAGAGGCTGGAAATGTCTTAAATGTCCTTCAGGAACAATAGTAGTGATTAGATTAGATTACATTTCATTTAGCTGATGCTTTTATCCAAAGCGACTTACAATAAGTTCATTCAACCATGAGGGTACAGACACAGAACAACAAGAATCAAGAAAGTACAATTTCTTAAAAAAAAAAAAGCTAAACCACAAAGTGCTATAAGTAAGTGCCATTTAAGTGCTACTGCAGTGATCTGTCAAATCAATAAGATGCATTTTAACACGTTTAAGTCTTCAATCAACAAGTCATTAGAAATTCCTCATTCCAGTGTTAAATTGAATTTATGTATCATCACCTGCGTAAGAAATATTTTACTTCACTTACACAGACTTTGACCTGTTTTAAAACCATTGATTAAATCATATTTTTACACATCGAAGCCTTTAATGCATGATTTTTAACAGGTGTTTGTTCTTAATATTTTCTTTTATGTTATTTATCCTACCTTTGTTTTGTCTTGTTTTGGTTTAAAATTATTATAATTATCATCATATTTTCAGACTGTACTGTTCTGGCATCCTGACGTGTAGGACCATCATGTTGTCCACTGTCGTGGCATTGTCCATTCAATAAAGAGCAAAAAAACTGCTGGTCTTCCTGTATTTTAGTGAACAATGAAGATAGTAAGAGAACAGAAAGAACTTTGTTGCAGGAACTAAAAGTGGGATGTAAACTAATGGGATCTAAGAATCAGAGTCTAACATTAGGACTCCTGATACACGACCCAATTTATAGTTTTAAACCACCACATGCAGTTAATTCAACTTTAACAGTTTCAAAAGATCCAACTACACAGAAATATGTAAGATCTGAAGTTGTAATTTCTCAGAATCCATTTCTTCACGTCCAGAAAGCAACACTTCCTTAATCTCCATGACACAGCCTGTCAATGTGTACCGACTTCAGAAAGAACTTCTAAACAAATAAGGCTGCCTGCTAAACGAGTCTGTGGCCTTTAGAGCTGCTGTGGAATCAATTGAGTATTTATCCTCTCACATAGACACAGTCAACCACTGATTCTCTACATGTGGGAAACTAGATCAGCAACAACTTGTAAAAACTATTTTTATAAGACAAATTCAGCCTTGGACCAAATTAAAGCGTCTGCAAAACAAATAGTGGAACGTGAAGCTGCGTCAGAATCTTTTTTTCGAGTATGTAACCTGTTTCTATTTCATCTTGGCTCAGTGAACCATGGATTCTTTTACTTTACTCAGTCAGTCTTGATATTTTAGAGAAAAGCTGGTGTCAAGTGAAACTCGACTCCTCCGGACAGTTCCTCTTTAGAATAAGACGTGGACCAGACGATCGGACGGATTTCTACAGAGCAACGGAGTTCAGGACAAAGTGTCTGAGTTATGAGTCGCTCAGATCTTATCTCATCACGCTGTGACATGAGAGATCAACACTAATCACCATGAGCCGTGTGTCGAATCTATCTCACCAGCGATTCAAAACTTAAACAATAACTACTAACAACTGAATGTTTCAATAACAGGATTATTATTTGTAATCAAACAAGAGATTTCACAGGTTCTTCACAATTATGTAAAAAAAAAATTGTATGTGCTCAAATTATAATTATATTAAATACACTATTATAATAAGGCCAGTTAACGACGTGCAGCAGATAAGAAACCAGTTTATCTCTGATATTCAATATGTGGCACTCGAAATGTATTGTGGTGAAATTATTTCTTCTTTTTGTGAATTATTACTAAAATAAGTGGGAAAATTCCTCAGAGACATTTGTCAGAGCCCAGGGAGACAATGCTGGATTTGTCCTGATGAAAAAGTCCCAAAACCACCGAGAGAGTTTTCTTGTTTCTCATTTTCTTTATCCTGTAATGAAAGAAACTTCCTCACATGCAGATTGTGACTTTGACATTCAAAAGGTCTGAGTGTCAATATGTAAAACTGATACTGGAAGCCGTGTCAATTCCACTAACACAACACATCCTGGTTTAACAGGGTGTGGCCGGACTCAACACTATTCATTTGTTACTTCCACCAGAGCGGTTCTTGTGTTTCTCTTTTTGTTGGTTTGTTAGAAGGATTATGGAAAAACTTCTTATTGTACAACTGCACCTCTCTGACATGAGAGCAATGCATGATGGTTAATAACGCTCGGTTATTAACCAATGTTCAATAAACTACTGTGCACGGTTCAGTGGGAATGATTTGAGCAGTTTTTGCGTAATACTGCACAATCTCCTGCCTGGTGGAGGTACAAGGAGCAAAACACTAAATGCATACTGTATATACCATATTTTATTAACCATAAATTAAGTTATGTTCATTCTCAGATATAAAACTGAGGAATCACAAGGTATCCTACAAAATAAATCTCATCATACAGAAGTATCATTGTTGTTATTACTGCCTGACACGTGTTGTTTGAGTTTATGTGGTACTTTAAGTTATATCGGTTTTCTTATCTATGTGTAAAGACAAGTAAATAATTACCCCACCTCTAACATACTTGTACTATAGGAACCAGGACAGTAGTGTAGTACTCTCCTAAGTTCTACTGCAGTTCCTCAGAATACTTCATGTATAAAGACACAAACACACGCACGGAGGATCCCCTCCTTCGAACCGGTCTTCAGTCCGGGTGGTGACGGGGCAGACCGGTGGGGTCAGGCCGGGAAACTGCCCCATCACACGGGCTTGTGAATTAATGCGCCGCGCTAAGAGGGCAGACAACCGGGGCTGTGAACTCGGGGCTTCGGTTCGATTCGGGGAGCTTAACCCGCCGGGAGGACGGGATTAGACCCCAAGCAAACATCAGCTGCTCGCTACCTGTAACCTGTTTATCCACTGTTAGCTTAGCTTAGCATAGCCGAGGTGCCAGGATCCCCGCTGCTAGCTAACATTAGCCTCCCGCGCTATGTTTGTGTCCCGGGTAAACACGCAGCGCCCCCGGGTGAACCACCTACCTCTCAGCGGCCTCGTCTTCTCTCCCGGGTCGGATTCACCGGAGGCTGTCACCGCAGACAGTGATTTTCATATACATGTCCACTGATTGAGGTCAGCTTAGCGGAGGAGGAGGAGGACCGGGACTGCACGGCGTCACGTGACCTGCAGGGGGCGCAGCGTGGCCGGCGGGGATTGACGTGCTGTTTCCTTGGAGACGCCGTTATCCTCTTGCGTAATTAAAACTTGTATATACATGTTATATTCAGGACAATGCTGGTACATTTAATGATCATAGTTATATTAATATTACTCCTGATAATAACAATTATCATGTAAAGTTGAAGGTTAGGTTCATTCATATGTTTATGTAAATGTACAAATAAATGTTGTTTGTTTTATATGTTTTGTTCCAGTTTGTATATGCTATATTTTGATTATTTACTGTGTGGTTTGTTTGGTTTTCTTTCTAAATATTTTTGAGCAAAGTAAGAGGGAGCCTTGAAAAAAATAATGCCATTGCCAGCGACTCCAGTCTTAAATGATACAGATATTTAAACTTTTCATAAATATGTAAAATATAAACTATTTGCATGTTTTTTCCTAATTTGAAAAAGCGGCCACCGTACTTTTATTTTGAAAACCATGTAGCAGAATGGAGGCGCTTGTTTTGAGCACCGGAGCAGCCCAGTGATGTGGCAGCGGCGCTAAGCGAGTTCTGTGTGCGGTTTGTTCTTCTATTAAAACTCACTTCCGGTTGCAGGATCAGTTTTAATAAATAAAGTGAAAACAAACATACTGATACGTTATTTTTTATTTCGGCTCTAAAAAAGAGAAACATCCGGGAACTCACCGATGTTTCACATCAAGTTAGAGATAGTACCTTCAGTATATAAGCGGAAGTTGAGTTTTTTTCCAAAATCTAGACAGTTAATCGCTAAATTCTCCCTATATAAATAAACGCTTTAATAATTAGTTTAAAGTTGACTCCGTTGCAACATAAAAACATGTTCATCTGTACACCGTGAACTGATCCTTTTACTTCTGCACCGGAAATGCTGCCGCACATGACGGCGAGCTTGATGCTAACCAGGAAGTGATAGTTCCTTCAGGTTCCTTCACGTTCTGCAGAAGCTGAGAAACGTCCGAGGTGAAAGTTCACATCTGATCGACAGAAGGTCTCAACACAAGACTCCAGACATGACGGTGAGTTCTTCAAACTGCTTCATCTGACCTGTGGTGAAAGTTAGCTTGAATTTAACAGCGTGTCCTGGTCGGGATGCTAGGTAGCATGTATGCTAACCGGTCTCCTGGACCTTTAATACGTTATCAGGGTTTTTATCGATTCTACGTTTAAATCTCATTACATAAGAAGTTAATGGTTTAGATGTTACGTCACACTAGCGTTGTTACAGATGTGTGACTTGCCAATTGATTCAGAGATGAATTATTTGTGTATAAACATGTTAATCAGAATCAGGTTTAATTGGCCAAGTAATTTGTACAAACAAGGAATTTGACATGGTGAAGAGGCTCTCAATGTTCTTACATAGAATACACATAACAACACAAAACAAACAATGCAATGGTCTAAGAAAAAGAAAGAAATGAAGTGCAGGGATACATATTGAATGGTATGAGTATTACAGTTGTACAGAGAGGGTGAAATAAATGGTATAATTAAATATAAT
The DNA here is from genome assembly GCF_949316205.1 of Platichthys flesus. Classification (NCBI taxonomy): domain Eukaryota; kingdom Metazoa; phylum Chordata; class Actinopteri; order Pleuronectiformes; family Pleuronectidae; genus Platichthys; species Platichthys flesus. Next base: position 1,737,046 of record NC_084952.1, on the reverse strand, counting down.
TACAATATAATATAACTTCGGGAGTATATGTACAGTGGTTATTATAAAGAAACAGTGTTATTGCACAGTGTCACGGTGGATTGGCTGTTCAGGAGTGAGACGGCGTGGGGGGAAGAAACTGTTTTTGTGTCTGGAGGTTTTGTGTCTATGATGATTCATAGACACTGATGTCAACTGAATATTACGTTTTGTGACTTTTGGCCAAATAAATCGAGACATATGAAGATGTCACCTTCACTCAAACAACTATGCAAACAGAATAATCATTAATAGATCAACAGTTGTGTCAGTGTTGGATTGTTTCTGATCTAATCTGATCTCAGAATGTGAACCTCACTTATTGATCATCTGTATAACTGTCAGCTGATGATTCTACGTGTCTCCGACAGAAACACGAGTTCGAGGTGGCGATGACATGTGAGGGATGTTCAGGAGCCGTCACCAGAATCCTCAACAAACTGGGAGGTGAGAATAAGAGTTGTCTTCTTCTTCTTCTTCTTTTTCTTCTTCTTCTTCAAACTCCCTGATTAAGTAATCTGGGGGGGAACATGGAACTTCCACACACAAATGCCCTGACAGTGCAAACCAGAAAACTTCCCTTAGACCTGAACTCCACAACATTGTTTGTCTTGTGAAAAAGCACAGAGATCAATATAAAGTCGTCTACAGCTCTTATCACTCAAATATTGTTAGAAGAAGAAAAGATCAGAAATAGACTAAATCTAAAATTTAGTTTTACGTGTTGGCAGATAATATATATTAGTTTCTTGATTATCTCAATGTTGCCTTTGATAAATACAACGAAATGTTTATATGAGTGATTTCTCCCCTCTGACGTGTCACAGAGAACTCTAAGTGAAAGTGCAGTTTCAGGTTTTCAGAAGCACCTCATGACTTCTTGGCTCTGAATGCCGAGTCATCCTCGTGTCACCTGAAGCAGCGATGATTCTTTTATTTTAATTGGCTCAGTCCTGAAAACATCAGGTGCCTGAGTGACACTTTGTGTTTTTCCAGCTGGTACCAGTCCGACAGTCTGTGGTGTGACAGACTTGTTGAGATAAAACACACCTTAGTTGTACATCTTTCTTCAGAGTTCATCAGTCCACAAAGTAAAAATCGAAAAGAGATTTTAGAATTCAAGTGTCTCACAGTGAATCTTCTCTTCTGTTCAGTTCAGTGCTGATCATGTGAGACACTGCAGGTTTCCATCGTGCTGCTGTCGCCTCATGGAACTAAACAAAGTGCCTCTTTGTCTCCTCTGCTCACAGATGTGAAGTTCGAGATCGACTTGCCTAAGAAGCTGGTTTGGATCGAGTCCGACAGAGACGTGGACTTTCTCACTGAGACGCTGAAGAAATGTGGGAAGGAAGTCAAGTACAACGGCACCAAATGAAGGAGTCTGCTGCTGCTCATAGGTGAAACTCAATCATTGTGACTTTTATTCAATTTATTCTCCTGCAGAAACAGCTTTGTCTGAATTAGATGCAACTAATTTAATTGTTTACTCATATATAGAGAATGATTAGCTGTTGTTTTTAATCTGCTTGTGTGTGTTTATGTTTTCTTCAGGAAATCATTGCTGCTAATGCAAAGCAAACATCTATAAACTGGAAGGAAGAGTCTGAATCACCCCCCCACCTCCTGAAGCTCATACGCACAACATCCCCCCCGGATGCAGATCATCTTTCAGATTTACCAGACGAGAACAACAACAAACACACATGATGTTAGTACTTGTTATTTGCAGCAATGTATTTGTTATGTTTGTTTTCATGTTGTCCAACACGGTCGCCTGTTCAATGAAATGAATTTGCACATTTTCATGGAAGTCATTTTTATATATGTTGCTCTTTTATCTAAAAAATAACAGGACTCCATATATGTTCTTAAATAATTGTAAATTTCAGTTGTCAAAGGAAAAGATCAACACACAAAAATATATGTGAAGCATTTAGTTGCTATTTCATGTTTATTATGATCATGATGTTTGTAACTTTAATGAACTTACAACAGAAAAACAGATTATGTCAAACTTCCTTTGAACCATATGAAGAACATTCCCTGGATTATAAAACATTCTGCAGACTGTAGTTGTTCTATCAGTATTATTTGTTGTGGGATTAACACTAATAGATGGGGACTTATGTGGTGAATATCTGCTATGGTTTTGGAGATTTGCAAACACAGACTAATGTATGAAATCCACTCTTTGGATACACTATCTAACTAAACAACAGTCTTCTGTGTTTTATTACAATCATCTGGAAAATTAAATAAAATCAACTCTGCCTCAGTTTGTTAGTTTCCTTTTTTATTTCTTTGTCTAGACAACTTTCTCTGGAGGAGATGTGATGATAATAAACTGTCAAACCTTAGAGAAATTATTTTGCTGAAGATCTTATAAAAGAGATGTCTGCTGCTTTTACAACCCACATTACAAACAAGTGTCTCTGCATAAAAATCGAGCTGATGCCCAAACCAATTCATTTCCCTCCAGCTCAGCAGACATACTTCTCTACAAATGAATAAAAAAAACGTTTTGACTCTGTTGTCACCACTGTCCTGTCGGTTTTTCAGTTTGCATAATAAATAACACAATAATACTTCAACCACCAGGTGGCGCTATGTGCTCATGCTGTGCTCACTTGTGTGAGGTTTTCTACAGAGGCACCTGACTCCTCTCAGCTGCAGTTTAATTACAGAAGTAAAAAACAAAGAGGTTTCTTTTATTCATTTGTGAATATTTCGTGCTGTAGTTTAATTTCAATTGTATCTTCTGCCTCTTTTCACCAAGTTTATATTCTTGGTTTTCAAGTTATGACTCCAGAATATTCTGGATCAGTTAGAAACAGTTAAAAGGTTAAAACCTCATCAGCTGTTTGATAACATTCCCTCGATCTGTCTTCACATCAGAGAAGCTGAACTCGCTGAGCTTCAGTGAGAGTGAAGCTGTTTGATTTGAAATGTGCAGCTCGAGGTTCAGAGGTTAATTTCACTGAGTTTATTTTCACACACATTCAAAGTGCAGACACAGACCACAGAGGAACAGGATGAAGATGAGTTAAAAAAGTTAAATTATAGTTTCCTGATAATCCTGAGAACATGTACATAATAAATACACACAAAGAAATATACTTTAAAGTGAAATAATATGAACGTGATGATCTGAACATCATCTGTCTGGACTCCTCAGGCTGCCATCACGGTCATGTCCACCGGCCCTCCACTCACCGCCGGCTCAACGCGGCCTCGGTCGCTGTGGACGAGCCCCAGCAGCACCGTCACCAGCGAGGCGTAGAAGATGGTGGCGCAGCAGATGTAGAAGGTCCAGCCCAGGTGTTTCAGCAGCTCTGGATCCTGCTGCTCGACGGACACCAGGAATGAGACGAGAGCGGCAGCACAGAGCGCGACTACGAGAGGGAGGAAGCAGATTCAACTCAGAGTCTTACTGAGGTTTCATGTTTTATAAAACTGTAAACATGCAGCTGCAAGTTAAACCACCAACTAGCTGGTTGGTTGTTTTGTCAGTGATTTGACCTTTTAATAGACATTCTAAGAAACAGACATTAAATAGAGGGACGACATGACAGCTCCCAAAAGTGAAGCCAAAGTGTCTTGATCGCCCCCTGCTGGCTGGCCGCAGTATATTTCATAAACCCGGTGATAGTTAATATAATATTTCTGTTGCAGAGTTTTGTAATTCACGGTAGTTTGAGTTGTAGATGCTGGACTATAAACATCTACATCACCTGAACAGAGAGAGACAGCAGACTGGACGCAGACAGGAACATCCAGGACAAACTGTAGCTTCCTGCAACAACAAGGTGCAACATGTTGGATTAACCTGCGGAGTGTAGATCATGGCCTGACATCTGTCTTCTGGGGATTGACCAACAGAGGGCGACTCCTGTGGTTGTGGAGTTAATGTCTCAATCTGAAGTTTCAAGTCTTCTTCAAACAGCTGATGTTCATCCGCAAATTATGATAATTTAGAGTCAAACAGACCATAAAGGAGAGTAGGTGTTGGGGGCGTGGTTATCATGTGATTGTACCGACCAATGGGTGCAGGTGGCAGGTGTAATTGGGGGGGTTGTGTCCGTGAGCTCTCCGTTAGGCTCCACCCCCTGCTCCTCCAAATATGGTTACCTCTTGATTCAAAAAAACAAGATGGCTCTGAACAAAAGGTCAAACTCGCGGCTTCAAATCATTTCACAATGTCCAGAGGAACCGACTTTTACATTTTGTTCTCACGCACAAAAGAATCCTGGAAATCTCGGGAAGATGTCAAGACTTCAGTGCAGGTCTGAAAGCAGCCAACGACAAACTGATCTCAGATCTGCACGAGCTCAAGTCTCTGGTAGATGGAGCAACCAGTAAATCTCCAGGGGTGCTTGTTTGAAAGCAGTTGTACAGTAAAACAAGAAGAATCATCTGAAACAAATCATTTAGTGAACAAGCGGTGGCGTCACATGGATCTTACCCAGCCAGGCTGGAAACGTGGAGCAGCTGGAGAAGCCCTGGTGGGTGATGCAGAGGGCGAACAGGCCCTCGCTGGCCCCCGCCGCCGTCTCAAACAGCCACTGAGGCGAACAGAGGCTCATTGTGTACAGCACAAACTCCACAGACAACAGGGTCGTCAGCACAGTCACTGGATTCTTCATATCACCCCCCCCCCCCCCCCCGCACACACACGAACACTGTGCGTCCTCGCTGCGGCCGACGCTTCGTGAATCCTCTTGTTCCAGAAGAAGCTGCTCTGGTCTGGAGCTGCAGCCGCTCTGCCCTCGTTCATCCTCTGCTTGACGACTGACCTGCAGCGTGTCACCAGCTCTGATCTGTGTGTGTTTGAATAAGTTTCCGTTTGCAAACACCGGCTTCTCCGATGATTCGATTAGTGTAATAAAGTGAAGCAAAAACGACCTGTCTACTTTTATGGTGACACTCATATTGAGCAGCAGGTTGCTATGTTGTTATTATCACACATTATGAAGCTTGTGTCCTCACAGCAGGCCGGAACTTTCCATCAATTAAAAACAAATGAAGGAAAATACACCTACATTTACATTCAATAATGCCAATATTTGATATCATAATCGATTCATTTCCACTTAGAAGCTGAAAAGGTTCATATCTAGCTTTAAAAAATAGATTTTCTGACGCTCCAGGCTCTGGGAGCTTGTTTGGTCTCATGTTGTTTGTCCTGTTGCTGGACTCATTGTGTTTGTGCACAAGCCCAAAACTAATGTCCCAAAATAAAAACAATGCTGTTCTTCATCACAGTCACGAACTCTGAGACTCGTCACAACCAACAAGTCCAGATGAGGAGGAAAGATGCCAAGATACAGACAAACAGATCAGGTTGTCTGCCTCTCCTCAATGTGTTGTAGTGCTGTGTAGTAGTGTTGTGTAATAGGATCTTTAGTGAGCTTTATCCCCAAGTCTCATCCAAGTACAAATCCAGTTGTCCATAATTTTCAAACTAACTCGCAGGTTGTTAGAAGTTCCAGGGGGAAAATCTTTTTCAAGAAACTGCTCAAATCCAAATCTGTGGATATTTAACAGTAAAATACTTTATGTGCACATGGAACCATTTTAAACCTTTATTCCGATTTCTTTCCCCCCACAACAGGAAGCTTGACGTTTCCTTGATGTGACTTATGGGCTCGGTTCGAGTTTCGACCCAGAACAGGACGATAAAGCTCCAGCGACCAGAGAGGAAGTCCACGGTGGAGACTCCCAGAGAGACGTGAAGCCGCAGGGTCGGCCCACTGATTGCTCTCGTCAGTCAAACTGCACATTTCACCATTTGGCTGTGGCCTCCCGGTGACAGGTGTGTTTGTTTTGGCCGACTGGACAGAATGTGACAGCCATGACTCCACCCCACTTCCCCCTTAGCCATGGCACGCACACGCACACGCACACACACACACACACACACACACACACACACACACACACACACACACACACACACACACACACACACACAGGCTACTTGGAGCTGGTCGGCTGATGAAATATATCAGCAGATGAGAGCAACTTGAGAGATTGAGCATCTGAAGAGAGTCTTGATGATGTCTCACAGCCACAGTGATGTCACACCAGGAGACCCGCCCCTTTGCGAGGTTCAGATGTATTTGATTGTGTTTTCATAGACTTTAAATAAAGATGGACGACGCATCTCAACCTCCTCCCACTTTCCAGAAATTATGCCAAAATATTCCGGATACGAACGCATCCGTTTTGCATATTTGGAGTGTGCACAGTCGAGACCTGTACTGCAGCCAGCCACCAGGGGGCGATCAAGACACTTTTTGTTTAAAACATCTAGATCAAAGGGTTTTATATCAATTCTGCATCTGGAAAATTGCAGTGAATAATTTAGTTTTTATTGTCTCTTTTAACGCAGAATACGTTCAGACAGAGAACACAGCTGTGCAGAGACTTGACTCCTCTGCTCCTCCTCCTCCTCCTCCTCCTCCTCCTCCTCCTTCTCCTTCCTCCTGCTGCTCTGCAGTAACAGACGTCGTCGAGACATGTCCAAGAAAACCAACAACACAAAGCCACAAGCTGCTTGTTGCTGCCAGCTAGACGATTCCAGGTTTGATTCCCGTTCCAAAACTGAAAGAGTGAAGAACTGTGGACGAGACGGTTCAGGCCGAGAGCGTGAGAACAGGGATCAGATGGAATGTGAGGAGGTTTATCTGGACCTCAGGTCATCAACAGAATCAGATGTTGAATCATCACCTGCAAAGAGATACATGCAACGTACAGATACATATAAATACAAAGGGACACATGGACACATAGAGGAGACAGATCCAGAGGAAGAGGAATGACAGAAACAGAAAAAAACACATGTATGTGAATATAAATCTACAGACGGATAGACAGACAGACATATAGAGAGATAGACAGACAGACAGACAGACAGACAGACAGACAGACAGACAGACAGACAGACAGACAGACAGACAGACAGACAGACAGACAGACAGACAGACAGACAGACAGACAGACAGACAGACGGATAGATGGATAGAGAGACTGATAGACAGATAGATAGATAGATAGATAGATAGACAGACAGACAGACAGATGGACAGAGAGGTAGACAGACAGATAGATAGATAGATAGATAGATAGATAGATAGATAGATAGATAGATAGATAGATAGATAGATAGATAGATAGATAGATAGATAGATAGATGGACAGAGAGGTAGACAGACAGATAGATAGATAGATAGATAGATAGATAGATAGATAGATAGATAGATAGATACTCTATCAGACATCCAGTAGCTCTCAACAAACACAACAACTAAGACAAAGAGAAACAACCTTATTGATGAAATAAATAAATCTTAATCTGCAGTTCAGTTCTCTGGACTCACATCCTAACACGTGGCAGCAGGTCTGAAGGCATCAGGAGTGTCGAGGATCCTGTGACCTTCTGCTTGCACATGTTGGAACCTGTGAGGGACACGAGTGAAAACAAGACTCTGTATATCTGCTGAGGTTTAGAGTGGGTGTTTTTAAATCCTTTCAAAAGAGATGAGAAACTCCTCATGAGCAGGTATTTGAATGTGGTGTAGATGTTTTTCTGAAAGTCCTTTAATCAAATGCAAAGTTAAACTCAGGACGTTTTCAAACCTTACAGTCTTAAAGAGCAGGTTGGAAAGATGATTTTTCCTTTAAGACGTTATAACTGTGATAAAGCTTGAAATAAGATGATCACAGAGTTTCAATCTTCAATAATATATAAATACATTTCACGTTGAATTCCCAACTCATCCAGAAAGATTGTGATATGAAGGTTGAAGTTAAAAGTAGTGAATTCATCATAAGCATATCAGAAGAAGACAGTTTCACCACCAAGCTCAACCAGATGGACAGAAAAACACACTAATAAAACACATTCATAAAACATAATAATCTCTATGAAAATACTGCAATATTATTTTTCCTTTCCTCTGGTGCACGGCCGCCTCATGTGGGATAGTTCACATTAAAAATCAGCTCTGCGAGTTCCCTTAAAGATAAATGTTTACTCAACCCCCCCCCCCCCCCCCCACAGCTAATGATGCTGACAAGAGGCTCATTCAGGAAATATCTGTGTTCATCAGGGTCCTTCTTTCCAGCAGGTGCTCAACCTTAAATTACCTCTAATCCTCATCATAGTTCTCTTATTGAGCCACTGTCAGTGAACATCTCAGTGTCAGGTGGAGATCATATCTGTTTCTCTGTGTGAAAGATGTGTGTGTGCGTGTGTGTGTGTGTGTGTGTGTGTGTGTGTGTGTGTGTGTGTGTGTGTGTGTGTGTGTTCTACTAACTTACTTCTAACTCTCAGGAAGTAATAGAATTAAATTTGTTCAGTGTGATGAGACGAAGCAGAAAATAAATCCATCCACTCTTCAGCATAAAGAAGAATTTTGTGTTTCATTTGCTGAAATCATGGCACCGCCTCGAGTCCCAACCTCTGTGTGTGTGTGTGTGTGTGTGTGTGTGTGTGTGTGTGTGTGTGTGTGTGTGTGTGTGTGTGTGTGTGTGTGTCTGACTCCAGAACACTGTGTCCGAGCTGCAGTTTCTGGTTTACACGTCACCAAACAGTTTGCAGCTGCTGGGTCCAGGTTTCATCATGATACAAATCCTCTAGATTTTCTAAACTTAAGAGCCTTATTCTATTAAACCGACAGGTTCCAGATGTTTTGTGCATCATTTAAAAAATGCTTCACAAGCTGTGATTAGTATTAATGCTTTATAAATAAAATAAATAGTGATTGTTCCAGATTGTGGAAAATGTTCCTCCACCAACACTTAGCTTTGTCGTTTCCTACCCGCTGCTCATGAGAGGACTTTCAAATCTTTACTGATTTTAAGTAGGTTGAAGACCACGGACATAAAAACAGATTTAACAGATTTCTAATCATGGAGACGGACCTTTTTTAGGTTCTGAGACACATTAAGAAGTTCTGATAGGATCCCATGGGACCCCTGGCACTTACAGACACAGGATACAAGACTAAAACCTTTTTTAAATCTCCCATCTACACACTTTACACTGATTTGTCTCCACCTGTGAGATGATTTTTTAAATATAACGTCCAGTAACTCATCATCATGTATCATCCCCTGCAGAGATTTTCATCGTCTTCACATCTCTTTGTTTTTGATGAAAATGTTCTCTTGTTGCTCGGACCCGTTCTGTGGGCGACAGCGAGTTCTGAACGAATCCCTGGACTCCCGGCCTGTGATGGCAGCGGTCAGGCCCTGAGCTTGTGTCGGTGTAATTACAGACTCTAACCCTCCATCAGGGTTTGGTCTCTGTGTCTCAGTCTGACGTTTTCTGAGGAACGAGCTCTGTCACCATCGGGGCGTTAAACCGACTCAAGAGGGAAACAGCTCAGTTGGATTTAAGAGCTGCTTCACTTCACTGCAAACTGATTCTCACTTCTCTATAAATACATTTTACTGTGTCCACATTCAAGGAAGAATTCTGTTTATTCTCTTAAATGTTATTATACTGTAAAGAAATCTCACAAATGATAAGGAATATATAGGAAACTTTTTAATAAGCCTTGTTAGCTTGTCCACCTTTTTATGTTAAAGATACGGCCGTCCAGAAACTCACCCATTCTCATAATAACTTCAATTTAAATAACTTTTCATAGATCGTTCCACGTTTGACTTTATTTAGCTTCAGTTTTCTGTGTTTAATTGATTTGATTATTGTTTTGTATGGACAACTCACGAGAGGTGCTGTGCAGCAAACATGTAATTTACACCTTCAGGTGTGTTCACATGAAAAAGAGCAGCAATTGATGCCAGGTGTGGATTCGTACCCTCGCCTTCTGCTGGAGGATGAAGAGGAGGAGGAGGATGAAGAGGATGAGGAGGAGGAGGAGGATGAGGAAGAAGAGGAGGAGGTGAAGGGCTCAAGGCAAAATATCCATGACAGAGAAAAGTCTCCCTGTACAGCAGAAATCATTTTTAAGACCTTGTGACTTTTAAGAGGAAAAAGTGGTTAAATAAAAATCTTTGATGTTTGTTGTTGGGTTTTAAATGTTCAGAGTCATCGCTGCCTTCGTCTACCTCCTCCCGCCGCTCCCTCATTTACAGGGTGAGACAAACACCGAGAGGCCGAAGTTCACTGGAGTCGTCTGAAGGGGGAATGGAAAATAAAACTGTTCTATCCAAATCTTGAGTGTGTGTGCGTGTGTGTGTGTGTGTGTGTGTGTGTGTGTTTGTGAGGTTTTTATTATACATTTCCACTGAATCAGATAAAAATGTAACTTGTGCTCTATCATAAATATGTTTTAATTGGATCACATACAAGTGACTCAATAAATAAAAAGCAGATGTTTATGTGATTTCAGCTGTGGTCAGTAAATGTTGAATTTGCCCAGTTTGACAATCAGACAATAATTTACCAGATTGTTTATTTGGGGATAATAATCATTTCCTGACTTGACTTGAATTTAACGAAGATATCGTAAAATATTCCTGTTTAAATCTACCCGATCTCAAAACTCTATATTTTATATTTTTCTCAGTGTTTGTGTTTCATGATATTTAACGACATTAAACCTGAACTGTCTGTGGAATCACTGAGCTGCAGAATTGAACAGCAGCAATTTGAAAAATCCTAATTGCAGCTCTTCACCTCATCATCTGTGTTGGACGAGTTACAACAAACACTGCCACGTTTACAGAGAGAGAGAGAGAGAGTGAGAGAGAGAGAGAGAGAGAGAGAGAGGGAGAGAGTGGGTGAGGAAAAAGGGAGAAATGAACGAGAGACAGAAGAAAAGAGGGAGGCAGGCTGAAGGTGAAGATAAATGATGTAGGAGGGGAAAGGAGAGAGAGAGTCTCACGGTTTAATGACACCTCTTCCTCCCTCCTTTCCCCTCCCCCCTTTCCTCCTCCTCCTCCTCTCTTCTCGGTCCTTCATCGGCTGGACTGTGGCTTCCAGGCAGAATGGAAAAACGCCACGTTGCATCGCCCCCCCCCCCCCCCCCTCCCTATCATCCAGCTGTTGTTCACATCAGCACTGTGGGAACAGACAGTACTAGTCGCCCCTCTCCTCCCTCACCGGCCCCGAGGAGACGCTGGGTCATGGATCCAGAGTTCGGCTGCTTCTGTCTGTCGGCAGGTGTTTTGAGGAGCAATGATGTAAACGTTCCACAGGCTCAAGAGAACTGAATGATTCAGACCCACAGGAGCCGAAGCTTCAGAGCTGCAACATCCCCAGAGGATGAACCCTCACCGTCAAGTTATTCAAGGTTTATTCAGACAGAACAACAGAGCAGCTGGTGACACACTCAGTCCACAGCAGATTCAGAGATTGAGATCAGAAGTTTGAGACATGACACTGGATCCCTGCGGCCCTGTGACCTCTGACCTCTGACTTGGGGTCAAAACGCTGAACATCAGACACACCTTCCTTAAAACAGAAACAAATGAAACCTTGAGTTCACACGCAGCTTATTCACAACTTCATGTTTTCACGATCCTTCCTCATCTTTTATTCACTTCAGTCGTCATGAGACAAAGAACGATGAGAAATTTCAATCTATTTCCTCAGTCTTCTTTACACACTAGCACCCGGTGCAGTGTGAACATCATGTGAATCAGTTGTTTCCCTTCTTGGCGTTGGTCAAGGCCTTAAAAAGCAGCTGCTGAGACTTTCTGATTTTCAGCTCCATGATCAAACTGGGAATCCTGCAGCTTCCAGACGGTGAGTCAGTGGGAGCAGAGAGTTAACATGAGGCCCTGCCTACAGGAAGAGAGAGGGAGAGGGGAGGGGGGGTGTACTGGGAGGTTTGGCAGACAGGAGGGGGGAGGGAGGGGGCCGTCCCACTGGAAACGTCTTCTGTGTGAAGTGGTGAGAGAATCAGATCGTCCAGCATTCAGCCGACTTCTCTCCTGGTGCCGCTGCTCCACAAAGACAAGGTAAGAGGTCTCACTCTGATCCAAATCTCCTGACTCTGGTTTATCCTTCCTCACGGGAGCGTGGGTCAGTTTAAAAGCTGGAGTAATAAAAGCTGTGGAAGAAGAGATTTAGTCTTTTCCTTAGTTTGACTGTGAGGTTCAGTTTTGCAGAAGGATGTGAAGGGGAACATGAGGAGTTGGCCGGAGCAGAATCTGGTTTTGTGATTATTCTGCTTCATGTTCGAGGGGAAACTTTTAGATGCAGAATTATTTCCTTACCTTAAATGTCTTTGTTAGCTGCTCTAAATCCAACTAAACATTTCTGCTGAAAGTTTTTCTGAACCAAATCTTTTCTCCTCAAAATTGAACCGACATTAATTCACGTTTCGGCCTCAAACGTAATTTGCTTCACCTGCAGCAGATCATCCAAAGGCAGCTGAGTCTGTTTACCTCCGTCTCTAAACTTTCCGTTAAAACCAACACCCTCCCCATCGAGCCCTGGGGTCTGAAACTCAGCTCCTGAGGCCTCGGATCTGAACGATCTGTTATAACTGCACAAACAGCTGCGAGGAAAACCACCGCCTGCAGGTAAACAGGCTCTGGCTGTGAGGGACTCATTCTCTGTGGAGGTATTGTGTGCCACATCGGCAACAGGGTGAGATGGAGGAGGGGGGGGGGGGGGGCTGCTTATTAAGGGTTGACAGAGGAGGAGGGAGGCGTCGACACAAACAGTGATTATACATTTAAACAGCTTTTCTTATTGCTGGATTATGTGTTTTATGGAATTAAGACACAGTTCAGCTCGATGCCTCTTTGTTCTGAGAAGATTCAGTGAGAAGAAAGAAAGACGAGAGGAAAGAGGTGGATTCCAACAAAGCCTGACAGAGGAATGAGAGCGTTTCTCCACCACAAATATCTCTCTCTCTCTCTCCCTCCCTCCCTCCCTCCCTCCCCCCCTCCCTCCCTCCATCCTCTCCCCAGACTCCCACTCTCTGATTACTCCCATGTAACGGAATGCGGGTTGCCATGGTGTTCAGTTACCAGCTGTTCAAAGCTCCTCTGTGAAGAATCTGCAAAAGACAAACAGGCTGAAAGTCCTGCAGAGTTTCCGTGTTGTTATGGTTCCGTCCCCACGTCTCCAATGGGTTTAGGTCTCATCCTCCGGCGTCACGTGATCACTCGGTCACGGGTTAGTGTTAGAGTCGGTCCCTCGCTAACACTCGAATAGTTCAACATCTGCAGGAAAGACTCAGACCAGGAGATTGGAGGTTGTTCAAACAGAAGATTGAAGCCCAAGCTTGTGGAAAGGACACGTGTTGTTATCTCCTATGAGAGGTTGTGGGAGTTAAATGTGTTTAGGTCGTTTCTAAACAAAAAAGATAATTAGCAATTAGACGTAAAGTGCTGACTTTGTAGTATGTGCATGAAACGGCTGCTTTCACGTGTATCTGCTGCAAAGGAACCGATCCTCCACCCAGATGTGAGGCTGAATCACACACCCACAAAGTTTGACTCATCTGTGAAAGCTGTTCTGACTCCTCTGACCTCTAGAAATGAGAAATATTTGCTTTTTCACAGATTCTGATATACGGAGAAGATGCATAAATAAGAAATGTTCGATCATTGTGTACTAAGTTAAAATCTAATATATCATAACAAATATGTCTGGAGGGATCTTTAACTTTATGAACACTGATTTATTCAAATAGTTTTAGATTTCTGTGGATCTTTTGAGAACTTGTTGAATCTTTATTCCTCTTTTCATGAGATTTTCTTCTCACCTGTTGGAAACCATTTGTGTTGGCAGCTGTGAGAGCGAGTTAAAGAGCCACAGCTTCTCTACGTCTGATTGTTGAGGTGGCAGCTCTGAACCAAAAGGGAGGAGAAGGGATAATAAGGGAGGAGGAGGAGGAGGGGAGGGGGGTTGTGGTCCCGGAGCGGAGGATGCTGGGAAATATCAGGCCAGCTTGGCAAAGTCTAGAAAAAAGTTTTAATCCACCGACAGGAAGGAAGGATCACGTTGTTCTTTGGGTTCGACGTGGAACAGACACACCTGCAGATTAGTGTCTGCAGAGAGAGAGAGAGGGAGAGAGAGAGAGAGAGAGAGAGAGAGAGAGAGAGAGAGAGAGAGAGGAAGGAAGAAGAAAGGAAGGAAGAGACAGTGTTAACGGTCGAGGTCGGTGTAATAAAACTAAAGATAAACACAAAGTTACGACAAAGCCAGTAAAGCTAAATCCTAATTTTTTGCAGCAGCTGACCTGCCTCAGGCTTTTATTTTGAATCACACAAACCTCAGACCTCACAGTTTAGAACTTGGAGAGTTTCATGTGACCCAGGTTCCGTTGATCCTGAATATTCTCCTCCTCCTCCCTGCTCCTCTTGTTTCTGCTCTTTGTCTCTGAGTGACAGGGGTGACTGGTGGTCTCTGAAAACCACTCTTTGTCCCGGGGTCCCCTCTCTGGAGGAAAACAGGATTTGTCAGGTGTCTAGTTGCCAGTGGAGGAGAAGGAGGAGGTGGCTGTGACTGAAGGGGGGGGGGGGGGGGGGGTAACACTGGTGTTATTTTACATATTTACTTGGAAAACCAAAGATTATTTTAGCACAGGGATGTATTTGTGTCAGAAAACTCTTTAAAACAAGTTTATAAGAGCAACACGTTTACATTTCGGAGACCAATAGTAACACGTTCTCTCTCGGGTCATGACCAGCTCTACAAAACATGTCCTGGATAAAAGTTCTTTAGTTTTTGGCGCCATCCTGTTATCAAAATAACAATCAATAAACAATAAACAAACAAACACTAATGAAACCATAATAAAGACAGCCTAAAGCTTGTGGCGTCTGATGTCAGATGGTAATGCTGAGGATACTACAGCTGGGTTTGCGTTATCTTCAAATGTCTTGTTTTGTTCGACCAACAGGACGATAAAGAAATGATTCAATCTGCAACCAGCAGATATTTTAATGTTGTGATGATCACAACTTAAATTCATCGACTGATCGTTGCAGTTTTCATTTCGTGAACTTCAGCCTCCTTCAGGAGCTCAGAGCTCACAGAGGAAATCACTGTGCAGGAGCTTCTCGGAGTATTTGCCTCCTGTGCCGTGTTGTTTGTCCGTCCTGTTTACTGGCAGACAGATGGCTGCAGGTTGTTTTTCCAGGCTTCGAAAACCCGCCTGTTATGTCACCGAGGAGAAGCAGAAAGAATTCCTCTGAATCTGTTCCCCCGGCTGGAAAAAGACTCAGACGCAGAGCGAGACAGAAAAAGACGGACGTCTGAGAGAAAGTGAGGGCGGCGTCTGTCTGCGCAGAAAGTTCCAGTCCGGGTTGTTTTCCGCCGTAGCGAGTTTACACTTGCTTACCTTACTAACCTCCCAAATTAAACACATCTGAGGGGAAAGAGGCTCCTTTATGAGCCTGAAGTTTCCCTTTTAGCCGCTGCTGTTTGATTATGAGAGCGGCTTTCCAAATAAAACACCTTCTCCAGCTGTTACGTCAGTCCGAGCCTCCATGACCGAGCAGGAATATGTAACAGCGGACAAGCGATGAGAACACCGCGTCCCTCCAAATCAAACACTGACCCCGGCGCTTCCTGGAGAGGACGCCGGGGTTGAGTTTCTCACCCTCAGTCAGACGCACATCTCAGACGTGTTAGAGGTTCTTTCTACGAAGTTTCCCGTCAGCAGAACCCCCCCCCCCCCCTCCCCTCAGAAGGTAAAGAGACGTTTCCTTGTGAGCTGGATTATTTGGAGACGTCTGTATTTTTCCACGTCCACGTCCAAGTCCTCTGATGACTCCTCGGCCCTTCGTAAACAGTGGTCGCCATTGTGGAGGTGCTGCCTTCATTCTGCGTCGTGCACTGAAGGAGCTTTGGTTCCCTTCGACAGGAAGATCAGAACAATGCAAAGACATTCTTGTGGCTACTGAGTTCTTCTCCAGATTTAATTACTTCTTGCATAGAAGCAGTAAAGGAACATCTCTTCTATCTAGTTTTTATTACGGTAACAACACCTGCATCAACAGGAGCAGCCGTGCAGATCGGAGATACGATGCATCGTTAGCTGCTCTGAAGTCCAAGTCTGTTGTTCTGGACATATACAAGATGATAAGACCATTACGTTTGAAGGAAGGACTTCAAGTTGGTTCTGAGGAGCTTTATTTTGATGTAAGATCTTGTGCTAACTTGCTCTGAGGAGAGAACACGACATCACCTGAAAGAAAACAACACCAAAGTTCAAACACCGTTAATCCGCTCAGAGAAATTCTTCTTCGAGTCGAGCAGTAAACACATTTTGCAGATTGACAGAAATGCTTCTGTTGCTTGAGGGTTTGTCAAACATCTCATGCAGACTTCACCCTTTTCACTGCATGTGTCCGAACACGTCGTCCTTTTCAGACGCTTCGTGTCGAGACGCCTTCCAGCTTTGTCTTCTCTCGGACGCCGGGCAACCATCTGAGTGAAATGTCAAGCTTAGTCTCCCTCGAGGTGAAGCTTTCAAGACACAAGGAATTCTTCTCCAGCTCCTCGGCGTCTGATTGGACAACTGCAGCACTTGTTGACGGACATGTTCGATGTTTAACGTTGCTTGACAAGATCGGTTTGTTTCATTCTGCTGGTTCATTGTGGGTTTTAACCTGCTGGCCTCTAATCCGAGGGGCTGGAATTCAGAGTATGCACAGCTCAGTTTTTTAAATCAGACTCTCCCCCACTGATCTCCTGCAGCGTTCAGGACATCGTGCGATCTGGCTCAGGCCTGAGAGGAGAATTCCTCAACAAACACACGAGATACAGACGCTTGTATCAAGATGTCTTCCTGCTCGTCCTCACATCCAGTCACAACAGATGCAAACAATGATCTGAAGGGAACAGGTGGAGCCTCCACAGACTCTTCAACTCGCCTGTGGACCTGTGCACTGTGTGATCTGTGATGCCGAGATGGTTTATCGATGTCTGAGTGAAACCGCTGACATCACGAAGGTGGAGATAACAAACACTAAAGAGAGGTGGGAAGCCCAAACAACGTCCTTCACCACACAGAGGAGCCCTTATTTAGTCCTTCACATGAGATGAGATGAAGGAGGAGAGTTTCAGATCGAGTGCTCAGACGCTCAGATGGAGACAGGACGATAAGGAACTCGTCTCAGAGCTGCAACAGCTCACAGGAATTTCCCAAAGATGGTTAATCAGCTCAAACACTGCTGAGGGAGAAATGTCGTGAACCGTGCAGGTCGTCAAACATAAACCAAAGTTCTGGAGCAAAGTTCAATCTGGAAAACAAAATGAGGAAGTTAAGGGATCAGCACATTATCTGTAGTTCATTCTGAGAGAAACAGGAATGTGTCCAAAACATGTCAACCTCAAGGTGGCGCTAAAGATGCCTGAAGACGCACGTCACACACACTGGACATCTCTCCACGTGAAAACTGTTGTATTGTTAATATAATTGATATATTTGATCGTCCATGTTGTTTTCTAAAGGACGTGTTGAGCTCAGACACTTCACATGTTCCTGAAAATCAACCTGTGGAAATAATAATGATAATAAAAAAGACATTTTGTGTTTGTGTCCACAGACTTTAAAGATGAGGATGTGGATCGTCTTCCTCCTGTGCCTGGCCGGCCACGCCATGGCTGCTCCTGTGAGTCATACTGCGTGTGTGTGTGTGTGTGTGTGTGTGTGTGTGTGTGTGTGTGTGTGTGTGTGTGTGTGTGTGTGTTTGTGTCTTTATGAGCTTGTTCCTCCCTTTGTGTGATTTCCTGAGTCCACCGCCGTGTGATCATCAGTTCACGTGTGCTTTTGTGTGTGTGCGTGCATGAATTCAATTGTGTTTTCCTATCCATGTGAAGCTCCTGTGTGTGTTTGTGTGTGTGTGTGTGTGTGTGTGTGTGTGTGTTCAGATTGTGAGTCTGTGCAGATGAAATGTTTAATTTCCTGAGACCAATTGCTCCCTTGAGCACACACTGTAGTTGTGTGTGTAGATTTGGAGCTTCGGTGTGTGTTTGTGTGTGTCTCTGAACAGTGTGTTATGTGTTCATGTCCTTAATGTGAGTTTAACTTGTGTTTGTGTGTGTTTGTGTGTGTGTGTGTTAGACTGAGGAGGTGCTGGTGACTGAGGAGCCCGTTTATGAGGTGAGTCCAGATGTTGAGAAAGTCTTTAAAAAGCTGCTAAAACCAAAGAACAACAAATTAAATTCACCACATTTGTTTTTATGAATCCACTTGTTCCCCTGAGTGTAAACTGTGACTGTGTCAAGTGTGTGTTCACGTGCCAGACTGTTTAACGTGTCTGTGTGTGTGTGCAGGATATTGATGATGCTGTGCCAGTGATTGATGAGACAGTTGTCGAGGTCAGTCTAACATGTTCATCCTCTCATCATTAAAAAACCCAGAAAAATACAATACATCATTTCCAGCAGAAACAAGGATGTTTAATTCATCGACTTAATTCCAACCAGTGGAGAAACAAAAGCATCAGATAAATATTTATCAACTTTAGATGCATTTCTTTGGGAATGAGAATGAAGGCAACTTTTACACGCTTTAGTTTCCAGATTGTCTCAGATTGTCTCAGGAAACTGGACCCACATAGTTCTGGTCTCATCTGAGTTGGATTTGGCCGCTGCGTCGTGTTTCCTGAGCCACGCAGCTGCTCAGAGAGATGATCTGATCTGTGATGGAGCTCTGGGGTTTGGGAGGCCGCTGGTTTCGGTCCACGTGACGCTGGTGGCGAGTTCTCGTGTGAACGCCCACAGCTGAGCGCCGCTGAAACCAAACAGAAAACTTCCACTTGGGCAAAGTTATTTCAGAATCAGATTCTGCA
Source organism: Platichthys flesus (assembly GCF_949316205.1). NCBI lineage: Eukaryota > Metazoa > Chordata > Actinopteri > Pleuronectiformes > Pleuronectidae > Platichthys > Platichthys flesus. Next base: position 1,718,293 of record NC_084952.1, on the reverse strand, counting down.
AACAGACGCTTCTGGAAACGCTCGAGGACGTTCAGCCGTTGTTCCCAACTCGCTCCCCCTCTGGTACGATCTCCTGTGAGAAGTGTGGAACTGACTGAATCAGCTCCAGCAAGTTGTAGAGTGAAGCTGAACTGTACATCAGATGAAAAGACTCAGAAGTTATTAAAAACTAGAGTTTATCTCCAATATTCAGCAGGAAACTTTGAAAGGATTCTAAACAGAGTTTGATTTGGAGCTTACTCTTCTGGCTCAGGAGGCAGAGGATCATTTGATTTTTTTTAGACCCCTAGTGGCCGAAGTTGTATATTGATCAAGAGGCAAAAAATATTCCCTAAACAAATATTTTGTCTATGTTTATTTGTTGATCCTCAGATTTTTCTTCAGCCTCGTTTCTTGGCCTCCAGATAAAAGTTCGGTCACTAAATTCCTTCCTGATTCACGTGATACCTCTGAGGCCTTCGTCTGAATCATCCCACCAAATCTTTTCCTTATATGAAGAAACATAACTATACATAAATATACTTTTTTCTCGGGGCACAGAGTCTCTCGTCGTACACAAACTGTTGGAGTCGGCCTCCATGTGAATGTGTTTATCGTTTCCTGCTCCAGAGGTCCAGTGGGACCAGAGATCCCACAGCTGTTAATTTTAGCCGCTCACTCAAACCGCCAGGAAGCCATTACGTCTTTCATGGCTTCACCACATGTGGATCCAGCTGCTTGTTATTCGGGGAGGAACCTTCTTTAGCGGTGACGCTCACATTCGGTTTTTTTCTCTTCAGGAAAAAGCCTGAGGGAACGTTTAGGCGGTTTGGTCAGAGTGGACATCGAGCAGAAATAGTCTCAGATCTGCAGAAAGTGTAAAAAATGCAGATGTGAGTTCTCTCTCCTCGAGTGTGATGTGCTCACAGTCTGACCTCTGACCCCTGGTTGTCTGCAGGAGCCCGAGGTGGGAGCCAACCCAGTGCAGGTCGATGTGGGAGAGTTCGACGAGGCCATCGAGATCGTTGAGGAAGAGGTTTTGGACAGTAAGTTCACGAACGCACACAAGTTGTCATCACTTCAGATGGAGGATGAACTGACTCCCGGATATTAACCAAAAGACAAACCCAACAGTGAAAAGTTCAACCTCATTGGAGCCGTAACTTTGTTTCCAAACGGGTCTCTTCAATTATATTTGTTTCATTATTGTCATATTTATATTATTAATTACATGTGTTGTTTTTGCTATGGTAAAGTTTCATGGACAGGAAGTTGTATTATTTTGCTTCTATTCCCTACATGATGAATACACTGCTGCACGCACACATACATTCTTTAGCTGAACACTAAAGTTTCAGTGACTCCAGAGATGAAATGTGTCGCGTGTGTTGCTTCACACAACGTTAGATTGAACTGACTCGGCTCCTCTGGCCTCTGGTGTTCGGGTTGTGAAGCTCTGTCGACTTTCACCGAGCCTCAGACTCACAAATTCAAAGAGCCGTAATAACAGAGTGGCTGATTCTGAGAGGAGACGTCTGTAATTACATGTTCTGCTTCGAGAGGTTCGACCGACAGGAAACAGTTTGTACAAAATGTACAAACTGTACCAGCGTCAGACAGAAAGTAGACGTTTTGTTTTCCAACTGACATCAACTTCTTTACTCTGCTGAATAATCCTCATATTACAATGAAAACATTCTTTATTAGAAGCCAATGTAATTCAAGTAAAATTTAGAAAAAATTAACTTTTTAAGTGACTTTAGAACTGCTCTCTGAAGAAATTAATGATCAGCACATCTGGAAACAAAGTTGAGCAAATGAAATGATGAAATGATGAAATGATGAAATGATGAAATGATGAAATGCCCAAAATGCAAAATGCAAAATGGAAGGATGGATGACAGAGGGAAAAAAGTAAAGAAGAAGAAAGATTATCCCTGTGATATCATTTTGAAAGTAACTGCAGCTTTCAGTGGATATTAGATAAAAAAAACACTCACTTGGACTCAAAGGTCACCTGATTAGATTTGGTAGGTCAAAGGTCAAAATGATCTTAAAGTAGAAGCAGCCTGTAACTCCGCCTGTGTCTCTGCAGATCCCTGCCTGAACCACCACTGCAAGAAGGGCAAAGTGTGCGAGGTGGACGAGGACAACACCCCCCTGTGTGTGTGCCAGGACCCCACCACCTGCACCGCTGCCGAGGGAGAGTTCGAGCACGTGAGTGAAAAACAACAACAAGCTGTTAAGAACTTAACCTTCTGTTAAATCTCCTCTTATGGAAACCAGTGGAGTAGCCACTGGAAACTTAAACAGTAAATTTGATCCCTTCTTCTTCTTCTTCTTCTTCTTCTTCTTCTTCTTCTTCTTCTTCTTCTTCTTCTTCTTCTTCTTCTTCTTCTTCTTCTTCAGGTTTGCGGCACCGACAACAAGACCTACGACACCTCCTGCCACTTCTTCGCCACCAAGTGCGCCCTGGAGGGAACCAAGAAGGGCCACAAGCTGCACCTGGACTACATCGGACCCTGCAAACGTGAGCTGGCAATGAAAAGCCTTTGAGTCGGAGTCTCTTTGGGCTCCGACTCAAAGGACGAGCACAATTCAGTGTTCTCTGAATGTTCTCTGAATGTTCTCTGAATGTTCTCTGAATGTTCTCTGAATGTTCTCTGAATGTTCCCTGAATGTTCTCTGAATGTTCTCTGAATGTTCTCTGAATGTTCTCTCTCGACGTGTCATCTGTTTGCGTTGCTGTGATTGATGGGCGGCTCACAGGATCCGTCCTGACATGCAGGCTGCATTTCTTCCACTGTTCAAACTGACTCTGTGTGAGGAGAGGAGTCGGGGCCCAAGGGTCCAGGTGGAGATCAAGGTTCTATAAGATCTCACAGGTCGCAGGTTTTGACTGTGGATCTGTTTGTTTCTTGGAAATAAAGATTTGAAAAGTAGAAAACTTAAGTAAAGTTAATTAAATCTCACAAACAAAACAGTGAACTTTAAATAGTTTTTATTGAAGAATATTTACTAAAGGACGGTTTTCCCAACATAACTTTATTTATTCCAGTTCCTGTAACTGGTGCAACAACCATGAGCCTCATCAAATTGGACTTGATGCTTCATTCAGTCACTTTTTGTTCTGTATTTGCACTAAATGATCAACCACACGTCAAATAAAGAAAGATAATAAAAAGCTGCTGCTGCTCACGACTCCTGTTTGACTCTAATAACCAGTGTGTGTGAGCGATCCAGTATTAAAGTGTGTTTTCTCTGTGCAGACATCGACACCTGCCTGGACCACGAGCTGAGCGAGTTCCCCCTGCGCATGAGGGACTGGCTGAAGAACGTCCTGGTGACTCTGTACGAGCGCGACGAGGACAACAACCTGCTGACCGAGAAGCAGAAGCTCAGGGTGAGACACAGCTTCTTACGAAAGAGGCAGAAGCGTCCGCCGGAGATTCTGAAAACAAAACTTAAATCAAAAGTCCTTAAACAAAACAGAATATGACAAATTCCCCTCCAACATTTCTCAAGTCATCACAAAGCACAAACTCTGAAGAGAAAGTTTATTGTGATTCGTCAAAAACCAAGAGTTGCTTCTTTTACAGGTTTACAAAGCATTTATAACAAAAGTGAATTTATATTTCTTCTTTGTGTCAAGTTTAAATGTGACAAATAGTAAAGATTGTATAGTTTAAAGTTCTTCTCTGGTGCTGGAGGAACACAATGTTTCGTTTGATCTGGTTTTCTTTAACTTGAAGATGCTCATAAAGAATAAATATGAATCCAAACTGAGGATTAAACTCATTCACTCTGATGTGCATACACTTAACTTCTGTTTATACGACGACTCCACAGCCGCCAGAGCAGACTTAGCTTCTGTGGATCATTAAAAAGAGCATCTGGAAAACATCAGGTTCTAACGGGACATTAAAAAAAGACCTTTTGCTTCTTGCTCATCATATAAAGCTCAGTGGCACCAGAGAGGAGCAGAGACAAATGTTCATACCTCCAAAACTAAAAAACAGAAAGTCCTACGAGCTCATTGAACGCATCTTCGTGTTTCTGACGCTTGTCTGTTGAAATGTTTCAGGTGAAGAAGATCTACGAGAACGAGAAGCGGCTGCAGGCCGGCGAACACTCCCTGGACCTGCTCGCCCACGACTTCGAGAAGAACTACAACATGTACATCTTCCCCGTGCACTGGCAGTTCGGACAGCTCGACCAGCATCCCGTCGACGGGTACGAGCCGCTGTTTCAGCCTTTGTCGTTTTCAGTTTCCTGACAGCGTTGTGACGTGCGTGTCTTTGTGTGTCTGTGTGCGTCGCCCTGCAGATACCTGACCCACACAGAGCTGTCCCCCCTGCGTGCCCCCCTCATTCCCATGGAGCACTGCACCACCCGCTTCTTTGAGGAGTGCGACAGCGACAGCGACAAATACATCGCCCTGGAGGAGTGGGCCGCCTGCTTCGGAGTCAAGGAGCGTAAGTGTCCACCGTGCAAACTCCAATTCACATGAGTCGATATCTAGAGGAACCATAACTTATTGTTAATTTACAGTAATTATAAATCTCTTACACCCTAGCACTTTAACTGACAGATGTTGTGAATGTTTGTCTTTGCAGAGGACGTGGACAAGGACCTGGTCATCTAAGCTCCTCAGAGCAGCAGCAGTCTGATTCCTAGTCGCTACTAACGGGACAAGGTGCTGATCCCTAAGTTAAAAATCTCAGTAACGGTGCTAATTGCAAATTATTTTTTATTTTGTTTTTGTTTGAATTATGACTTTTCCTACCTATACCACTAAAAAGATTACAAAAGAGAAACGTGCACAGTCTGTACTGACTTTGAATTCTCCTGTTGGTGGAACAAAACTCCCAGTAAAGTAAACTCAAGACCTCTGGTGTAAATGTATGTTGTGGACAATATTATTTTAGACGCTATGATTTGTTCAGGGTTTTAAACGGAGAACAATTTGAAACGTTTTTATTGAGGAGACAAAAACTGTAAAGTCCAAAATAAAGTTTCTAAATAAATGCTCCCTCTGCTTGCTTTCTACCAAACCACAGTTTAGTTGTTGCACTCTGTCGGTGGTGGACTCCTTATTTTGTGTATTTTGGTTCCTGAACCTTTGACTACTGCTTGTTCGTTGTTATTTTCCAAACAGAGTCTGTGTCCCGCTCGAGGACACACGCGTGTGATGATATTTTTGAAGCAATAAAGACGATATGTTGTTTTGGACGTGTCACTGAGGGAAAATCTCGCAGGTTGAGTGTTTTTCTCAATAATAATAACATGTTTCTACTGAGAGCACGACCAAAACTCTTACATGAATAAAAGACTATGAAAAGAAAGATCTGGAAATCTCTGCATGCATCAACATCTGCGTTTGTTTCTCCTCTGCCTGAGATGAGCTGACCAGGGATCAGATCCCGACTCGTACGAAGGCTGTCTGTTAACAAGGAGGATTTGAACATATGACAATGTGGGACAGATTTCTGTGACTAGTCCTCAAGATACACTTAAAGTTAAGTGGTTGTTAAAACTTTCCCTTGTGAATCTAATTTGAAACCTAAGAATAAAAACACTTCCTTGTTTGCGTTTCAGCTAAATTCAACACTTCGAATTTATCTTACAAATATACAATTGATTCTTTAAAAGCTTTCTTCTATAGGCCGCACATCTTCCTTTTGAGAAGCTGTCAAATAAATGATGTCTCAGTTAGGTTACTGCTTTGTTTAATAAAAAGATAGACGACATTACAGCTACCTGAAAGTGAAGCCAAAACATCGGGATCACCCCCTGGTGGCTGGCTGAGGTACAGGTCTTAAATCACCCCCCCCAAAAAAAAAAAATCAAAGCAAACTCTCTCAAAGTCAAATACAGGGGTGAGACATACTGATTGACAGACTGCACAGACTGTGATGTCACCAGAACAAGATGGCGTCACCCGTCCCTTGGAGACTTTGGCTTCATTTCAAGTGGCGACACGTCGTCCATCGTTTAAACAACAGACTTGAGAACGTGGTGTACTGAGGAGCTGAGTGAGACCAGCTGTGTGTACATGAAGTCGTCCAGGTCCTGGTGGGTTCTTCAGGGAACATAATGTACATGTACACTTATAAAATACAGCTGTGTGTGTACTACCTCAACAAACCCACAACTATATAAAAATAATATAATATGGGTGTGAAGTAGTTCAAATAAACTACAATCATGTTGTTCAATGTGGAAACAGACTTATTACACGTTTTTAGTGCAAAGTGAAGGCTGCTAAGATTATATAAACTTTAGCAAAGTGAAATAATGTGTTTGGATTGAGTGATAGAGACGGAGAGTTCTGTCAAACAAAAAGAAAAGGTCTAATGAAGATGTTCCAGAAGAAAAAAGTTTAGAAAAATCCTAGATGTTGCACAAACTCAACAGTTAAAACAACTGACTTTTCTAATTGAAGGGTTTGAACTGTATCTGAAGCCGTCGGGTTTGAGTCACTGCCTGTGACTGTTCGGTGAGTTCAGGGTGTGACTGTGCACCGAGCTGCTCGTGGTTCCCTGGGGAGAATTAGAGTCGGAGCACCCTGTTACCATCCACACCCGCTCCTCCAGACTCCAGTGTGGAGAATGTGGAACAACAGCCGAGCCGAGTGCACAAAGCCCAGAGTCCCTCCTCTCTCCCCTCAGCCACCGCAGTAGGAGAAACTCCTGTTTCCTGTTTCCTTCTGTCTGACTCGGTGAGACAGGCGAGGGAGGGAGACTGTGTTTGAAGAAAGTTCCTTCAATAGAAGTTCTCGTACTGGGAACCGGCTCGTTTTCACTGAAGCACAAAGAACTGGGTCACAGAAACTTTATATACTTTTCTTCTGTTTTTTCTGGCACAGAGACTTCATCTTGGGCCTCAGGGATATTCGCTAATTTTGTTCATTTAAAATGTGTGTTATTTAAGTTTAAGTAAACTGATAAAACACAACTTTATAACAACTCATCCCAATATAGACTATTTATTAAAAAACTACTCATGTCATAAAAACCAAAGAAGAGTTTAGTTCTTGTCTAATCCTTATTTGAAGTGAGCAAATCTGGGTTTCGGGCCTTTGACAGTTTCCTCTCTTACTTTGCTCAGTTCACAGTCGAGTTTTCAACTGTTTCTCAACAACTGAGCAAAACCTCGTCCACTTTAACACACAAGATGCTTTTGAAAACTCAAGTTGATCAGTGGAACCTCGGGTTAGGATCAGATTGTCTGCAACAAGGTTTACAAGTCAAAGATCAGAGGTCAGAGGTCAAAGGTCACACCAGTGACACACGGTAAGATTTAAGCTGTTGATTAATGGACAATTGGTTTTGTCTTGGTTTGTGAGAGGAAAGGAAATCAAAGAAGAGGCAGCCATCTTTATCTATATGAGGGTTCATTTAAGTTTCTATTCTTCCTGTTGTATAACGTTAATGGAATATGTATGAGTTTATTGTCTGAAATTGTTTTAATCTAAACCAAACTAAACTTAATAAATTTAAACCAAACTGAACCAACTAAACTAAACTAACTCCTCCTTTAGTTGAGTTAAATCCCTTCAGACACTAAGCACGCGCATGTCGCCCCCACGCGGGGAAGAGGGTCCAGCGCACCGCCCGCTGCTCGTCAGAAATCCACCGGCAGAAGCCAGGCAGTGAAACGAACACCCCCCCACCATTACTACGATGTGATTGGATCTCCTCTCAACTCCAGGTCGAGACACGGGTGATCGGGATTGGTTGAATAATTGGGGCCCTCGCGCTATTGGCGGACGGTCCTTGGCACTCGGGTCTGATTGGCTGTGAGGCCGGTAAGGGGCGGGCGGCCGCAGCGCGTCGCGGGGCTGAAACCGGTAACCGAGCAGCACGTTGTGGAGAAGCTTCGGAGCAGATCGGTGAAATCACGCGTTTCTGAATCCAACACTTTTTATTTTTTGATCATCGACTCATCGGTAAGTTCGAATCCCGCTTCAACCACTGCTGCGCCGCAATGGAAAAGTTTCATAACGTTTCTCCCATCGCTTCCGTTTGATTAAGCGGGTCGCTCTGCCGGGGCCCGTCTATATCCCGGTGCAGCGATGCTAGCCACCTTTAGCCGCTTCGCAGTTATTGCAAGTTTTTAATATAATAAAATCATCGCATCAGGTTTAAATGTGATTTCACGACCGGTCGGTGGAGTCGCGTTGGTTCCGGGGAATTAATGTCGATGCAAACGCCGCCATTACCGCCTTATTTCACGTGGGGCTTCCAGGAAATAGCCACCGCCGCTCGTGTGCAGCCGACTTGTGGCTCATTCAGTCGTGACTCCCTCTCTTCTCCTCTTTCTCTTCTCCTCCTTCTCCGCCCTGGTCTTCTCCTTGACCCCCCCCCCCCCCTCCATCAACATATGTCCGTGTCTACTTTCTGGTTTTTACCTGTATTCAAACTGAGCTAGCGGGCTAATTAGCTCGCCGGGGTCGGGTAGGAGTGTGGCCGGCCGGGACACGTGCTGGGGCTGCTCCTCTAACCGGGTCTGCCCGGCTGCGAGGGCCTGTGCTCGGCCAGCTGCTGGGGGTTTCCGCTCCTCGCTGAACCAGACACGGAGCCCTGAACCCGGGTTGGAGCTAGAATCCTCTCCCAGAAATCACACCGACCTCCAGGGTTGCTGTGACCGGGTGACGGGCGTGTGTAGGCCGGTGGGCAGCGTGGATTGCCCCGTCACTGCGGGCACACCGTGTCCTTTGTCCGGGTGCCATGTGTGCACCTCCACGCCGGCTGCTGCCGGGCAGCATGGCCTTATACGCCTCTATTCTCCAAATAAACCGAGACTCATTCATAGACCGAGCTGCACGGGTACTGGGAACACTGGGCGGGACCCAGTACACGTTGGGTTCGTTGTGTTAGAGTTGGTCCCTCCATGTTAACTGGTTGTGAGTCTGTTTCTACGTTTGACCATGAACCTGCAGGTGGGCAGCCAGTCCGGATTGACCACACCGGTGATTTGCATGTTTCAGATGCTTTACAACTAAAAACCTGAACCTGACACCACTGCTGATGGTTCTAATCTGTGTTGTGGTCGTGTCCCAAAAGAAGACAAACCAGTCTGTATTTCCTTTTGGACTCGACCCTGTGCTCCAGGACCTTTGTAGAAGACCAACATGGCCACTGAGCTTCTTTTTGAGACTGAACCACTTTCCCAGCTCTGCTACAGGAAACAGGACAAATACAGTCACCATGAAATCCACTGTTAAATCCTGTTACAAACTTAGCTTCAGGGACTAAGTAAGAAACTTTGATTAACTAGCATGAAATCCAATTTGATTTGTATAGCTCATATTCACAGATCAGTTTGCATCTAGCACCTAACCTGCACTGTGCTCTTAACCCTCAACGTGGAGAGGAAGAGGTGTATATAACTTAGTAATAAGTAAACTAAGTTCTATAAAGAGATCTGTCTATGGGAGAAGACTTCCAACATGGCCGCTGGGCTTCATTTTGAGACTGTACCACTTTCCCAGCTCTGCTGTGGGACGTGCTCACTAGAGGCCAAATGTAGTCCCCATCAAATCCACTGTGTTACTCCTGTAACTGCAGCATGACGTTTTAATGGTGTCGCTCATTCACAAATCAGTTTCCCTCAAACAGCGTAACCACCTGCAGATGGTATAAGTTCTACAAAGAACTTTATAACTCTGGTTTGTAACAAACATATTAAATATCACAGACATCACCCGTCTAACACTGACACGTTGTTTTTCCCACGTTCCAGACACACATCAGTTTGAGTTCATGGCAGCACAGAATGCAAGTGAACTCGCACAGACTTGAAACCTGTTAAAAACGAGGGGTTCATTAAGTCTGACAGGCTGGAGCTCGTGAGCGGCATTTTAATAAAGAGGACGACTTGTTCACGATGCCAACACACAACCGCAGGATCTCACCTGATACAAACTGTAGGTGAAGAATGTGGATCTGTTGAGGCAGCGTTGTTAACCACCCTCCTGGTTCATTATCTCAGGTTCCATTTACAAAACATGAGAAATTCTCCAGCAGCTGAATTAGACGTTGTGCATATTTCAGTAGGTGCCTGAAAAGTTGATTTCACAAACTATACAAAACACACTTTTCGTTGTATATATTGTTCCTGTTAACAAATATGAGAATATATCTAAATGTTTGGCTGGAGAAGGGCGATAAAGGAATGAGCATTATTTTATCTCCTCAAATCCCGATGGGATGTAAACGCTCGTCTAGGATTCGCAGCTTGGATTTCAACATGGTCCAGAATGTGTCTATTTTGCATATTGAAATCAGAATTTGTTTTTTGGCTCCTCAAACTACAAGTGGAACTTGATCTGACTTCTCTCCTGTGAGACGACTGATAACAAGTGATGATTCATGACCCTAACCCTAAAATTATGTATCTGTGAAATCCGGACAAAGTTTTACACGTAACGACAGACAGTCTGTTGTCCAGCTACTTGGTTACCACAGCTGTTTTCCCAGCAGCCCATAATCCACAAGTATTTCCCCTAATGCAAGTTCCAAGTATTTTTCCTGTTGTGTGAATTAGATGATGGTCACTTCCTTTTCTGTCTTTTTGAGGATAAGGGCTGCAAACTATGGCTATTGTCAGTTTTACTTGTTTTTTTGTAATCAGGGAATCTTTTCACCTTGAAAATGTCCAAACAGAAAATGCTGACTCATCTTAGCAAGAAACTAATTTAATCTCTAAAGTTACTGTCTCTGGTTAAACCAGTAATGCATCCTCAGATATTACTAATGCTACTTCAACAGTAAAGTGACATCCTCAAGTTTGAGAAGCTGAAAGCAACACATAATGTTAAATGATTTGTTCTGAGCTGTAGATACTTACTTTTCATTGTTAAACAGTTATGAAAGGTTTGGTTTATTAGTTTTCTAATCGTTTTCATCCTCTTGTTGTTTTCAGACATTACCAGTTGACCAAAGAAATGGTGATGGAGAAGCCAAGTGCCCAGCTGGTCGGGCGAGAGTTTGTCCGACAGTATTACACACTGCTGAACCAGGCCCCTGACTACCTGCACAGGTAACTACCCCCGGCTGCTTTGACTCTGCTGCTGGGATTTGACTTTTACATTCCAGAAATGTGCAAATGTGAGCACACGTCTGTTCCCACGTGTCCGTTAAACAAATGAACCTTTTGTCTCTCCGCTCAGGTTTTATGGAAAGAACTCCTCCTACGTGCACGGCGGCCTGGACGGCAATGGCAAACCAGCCGAGGCTGTTTATGGACAATCTGTAAGTGGGCTTCATCCAGCAGATAACAGCTTTTTAAAAACGTTGTTTCCATAGAGAAGCGCCGCACTTCACTCCCACGATCGAACACAGAGCAGAGGGGACAAAACCACTGGGCTGAAATCAGTAGTTTCCTGAAGCTGTTCCAAACTGGTTCTTTAAATGTATTTCTTAAAACCTCATCCAGTCTCAGCAGCTCAGGTGCAACACCTGAATACTACAGTCTTGTTCGTCTTGAGTCAAATGATCTGATTTGACAGCAGCAGGAAACGCCTTCATGCAAACACTTCTGAACAAACAGATGTGGGCAGCAGGCGTGTGACATATTCATGTTAGTGATGTTTAATGAACGATAAGTTAGTGATAATAAATCGAAGCTTGTTAGTTACACAAAGAAAAGGAACGAGTCACAGCTCTGTCTCTGTTTGCGACACACATGGAGACGCACAATACAAGATTAACCTTATTAGCAAAATACCTTTTTTATAACAGAATTGCATTAATGTAAAACACTTAATCTGACCAAGTATTCCCAGATCCACTCCATTGCTGTCAGTAAACTGATGCAGGAAATGTGTGTTAAACATGAAATCTTGGTTTTTATGTTATTCAAGCTCCTCCCCTCTTCTTTTGCAGGAGATCCATAAGAGGGTCATGGCTCTGAGCTTCCGGGATTGTCACACAAAGATCCGGCACGTGGACGCGCACGCCACCCTGAACGAGGGCGTGGTGGTGCAGGTGATGGGCGAGCTGTCCAACAACATGCAGCCCATGAGGAAGTTCATGCAGACCTTTGTGCTGGCGCCTGAGGTTCGTTGGGTTCTAACACGAAACCAAACATCTTCTGGATCAGATTTGATACTTGTGTGTTTTTTCTGGCAGAAAAATTATGACACGGTAAAATCTAAAATCCTTTTTTTCCTCCAGGGAACCGTTCCAAACAAATTCTACGTCCACAACGACGTGTTCCGGTACCAAGACGAGGTGTTCGGTGACTCTGACTCTGAGCCTCCAGAAGGTGAGAGAACGTTCCTCCCTGATGTGAATGAAACGGTTCATCCACCACTTGGTTTTATTCATTCCTTCTTCCTTTTCATCTCCCCTGTAGATACAGTTTCTCATTCACTCTCTGTTTGGCTCGTATCAGTGCTTTGATCGTTTCTCTTTTGAGCCGCTGAGTGGAAGCTGCTCAGGGATTCACACACCGTGATGTTTGATTTGTGAATATTCGGTTGAAGTCGCTCAGAGAAATGGATGAAACACAAGAAATTGAAGTCCCAAGATTAAACCACAAGAGAGAAATATTCCTCCATTTTAAGAAAATAGAATTGACTGCAAACTATTGAGTTTATATCTTTTATAACCTGTTTTCGTGCATGGAGACTTATCCTGAAATGTTCTGGGGGGGGGATGTGTGAGAGAACATCAGAAATTGTACCTGAGCCATCACCCTAGTAAAATGCCAGGAAAGCATTGAGTTAAATGAGAAGTTTCATGGGACTTGAACCCTAAACTTGTGTTTGTTTCATCAGAGTCTGAGGATGAGGTGGAGGAGCTCGAGGAGAGGATCCCATCCCCCGACGTCGCTGCGGAGGAGTCGACTACCTTCTACGACCAGACCCCTTGGTACGATCCACTTCCTCTCTCACAAAGCATTCTGGGGTTTTGACTTTTCTTTACAGCGTCAACTTTGCGAAAAAAAGAAACTTGTACATCACAAACGGCCACATTCTGTATTCACGGTCACACGTCTCCTCCCGGTGACCTTTAGTGAAGCATCTGTATTTTCCCCTCAAGTGAGACAAACTTAGTCCTCAAGTGTGTGAGTTATACTGCAGCTAGACGACTTCCTGGGTTCGTTCCAAAGTCGTTTGTTGTATTAAGTGATTTTAAAAACCTGATATTGGTTCATCTGAAGGAACATTGTGCAAATCACTTATTTCGTAAGATGAGGGAAAGTTTGTGCTTTAATGTAAAAGGAAATGTGCTACTTTTGAACTTGGTCGACGGTTTTATCGCTCAGCACTTAAAGCTATAAATATATGAATGAATTCAGACAATGTTTTTATCTGACCATAATTTATGCAACTGATCTAGTGACACGTTTTATTGCTCTGGCTTATTTTAGCAGCACAACCTAAGTCAGTGTTGTAACTGGTCATCTGCCTCCTGTTTAACTCTCGTGCTTGTCCCCTTGCAGTTCGGAGCCGGCGGCTCCTGGCGACGACGAGGAAGTGGTGGCAGCGAGTCCTGAGCCCGAGCCAGAGGTGGAGAAGGAGGCCGAGGCTGCAGTGGTGGAGCTGAAGTCGGAGCCGACGCCGGAGACACAGACAGACGCACTTAAGATTGAAGACCAGACAGACAGTAGCCCCGCCGCCGCCCCACCGACCCTAGAACCCGTCACCATGCCCGCCGAACCCGCGCCTGCTGCCCCAGAAGAAAACCGGGTAGGTCTGGTTCCAAGGGACGCCTCAGAAGAACCTTTAAAATCATCCTAAAGCTTCTATCGGCACTAATTTTTCTCGCGTGTCCTTATTTCTGTCTTTTCTGCAGCCATTCTCTTGGGCGTCCGTCACCAGTAAGAACCTCCCTCCCAGTGGGGCCATCCCAGTCACAGGAATCAACCCACATGTTATCAAAGCCACCCCCGCAGCACCGGTACGTTCAACCTGCCTTATTCATGATGTAGAGGAGACATGAGTCAGTTCCAGTTGGTCATCATGCATATATCAGCATATTACTTGTATTAGTAAAGTTTAAAATTAGTAAACTAAGGCACAATAAAGGAAAACTCTTTATTAATGAATAGTCGATTGTCATTGTATTTCAGCCTCTTAATATATTAGGCACCATATTGGCATGAATTGTTATTTCTTGATCATTTTTGGAAACATTGAACACTTTTCCTGAGTGTTAAGTTTCCTCTGACGTATTGATCCGTTCAGAGGAAAGTCCTCATTATGTTTTCAGTGGTCGTCCATGTTCCGACACATGCTGGGTACTGATCCCACAGTCTTTTATTTTATTTATAGCCCTAAACCCCTCTTGGATTATGTTATTGGGTCAGACGCAGTGCTCCACTCTAAAAATACTAGTTCGTGCTCTGACAGATAAACAATCAGAATAACAAGAACACAATGTGACCTGTTGGAAGCAGCAACGTCAGAGGATGTCATGCTTCTTTTTTGTATGCACTGAGTCAAGGTGGAAGCAGATCATGTGACATGTCTTTGGAAAGTTTATTTAATTAAGATGAAACCTGATGTTCTTTCCTCATTGGTCCAAGGTCACCTGATCAATCTGAGCAGGGGAGAAACGCTTTTCCTTCTTTGTCTCCTTACGAAAGTGATTTGACTGTTTCAGCCCCGAGCAGAAGTGAAGTCAGAGACTCAGACAGCAGCACAGAGACCACAGAGAGACCAGAGGCCGAGGGAACAGAGGCCTGGAGGCCCGCCGCCGGTGCACAGAGGACCCAGACCAGGTACACACACACACAAGCATAGAGTTGTTGAATGGCCTCTAGCCAAATTAAACCAACTCTTATTTTGAAAGGTATAAAACACACATTCATATCCTGTGTTCTCATATTGACTCGTTCATTTCTCTGTTTCAGTGCGAGAAGGTGAGCAGGGCGAGACGGAGGGCCGCAGGGTCGTCCGGTACCCGGACGCCCACCAGCTGTTCGTGGGAAACGTCCCTCATGACGTGGACAAGAGCGAACTCAAGGAGTTCTTTGAACGTGAGTCGGATGTGAAAACACTTGTTGTAACCTTCATTATGGTTTTACAAGACATTAATTGATTAATTTTTCAATATTGAATAACCAAAATGAAAAACTAAATGCGTGTGTCCGTCTCTTCCACAGAATACGGTACCGTCCTGGAGCTGAGGATCAACAGCGGAGGGAAGTTGCCGAACTTTGGCTTCGTGGTGTTCGACGACTCTGAACCTGTTCAGAAGATCCTCAGCAGCAGGGTGAGAACATTTCTCTGGATCATGAGTTTTATTTGATCTGATGCAGAAACAGTTATTGGCTCAGAGACCATTTTGTGTTCTAGTCCCCACTTCTCAGTTTAGTGTTCACTACGCCCCTCTGGTGGTTTTTCATGGCACTTGCATGTTGAGTTTACTCAATTTAAACTTTGAGGGGCTGATTTTGTTTTAACTTTAAACAGATTGATCCAATATTGATTTAATAGACTAATAAGAAAAGTTTAATAAACTTTAATTCTCGCCTCCTCAGCCCATCAAGTTCAGAGGCGACGTCCGCCTGAACGTGGAGGAGAAGAAGACCCGTTCAGCCAGGGAGGGCGACAGGAGGGACGTGAGGCCCCGTGGCCCCGGAGGTCCCGGTGGCCCCAGAGAGAGGATAGGAGGTGGAGGAGGTCCCCGAGGCCCCCCCACCCGAGGAGGCATGGCACAGAAACCCAGCTTCGGCGCCGGACGCGGCGCTGGGCCCAGCGATGGCCGCTACCCCGCCCAGCGTCAGTGAGACGCCCGGGCTCCAAACCTGAGTTAGTTTCTGTTTGGATTCATTAACTTGAGTGGTCACTGATTACTATTATTTTATTTTTTACTGCAGCAGGAATGAATTGGACAAACCCCAAATTAATCAAAAACCCTTCGTTGCTTTGGAGCTAGGAGCAGAAATTTGTAGGATTTGTTCATTTCAAGTGGGAGTTTGGGTCGATTCCCATTCGTCGCCCTCACTCACTTGTCTGCCGCTCGTTCTTCCTCCGAAACGCGACAGTAAACGACTGTTTCGAAGGGATTTCTGGTCGAGAGCTTTCACTGTCGTGTCAAGCCGCCTCCTGCTGACTTCAGCCGCCGGCCACAACAGGGCTGCCTCCTCCTCCTCCTCCTCTTCCTCCTCACCTGACTCTTCTTTCTCACCTGCTGCTTTTCGTTGCCCTCCGAGGAATCCAGAACGTCACTCATCCGCTCGCCCAGTCTCTCCCTCCTCTCCATCACCACATGTATTATCTGGACTTGTCATGTTTTTTGTTTTTTCATGCTGAACTTGAATTTATTACGAAACAAATCAAAAACATGCAAAACACATGAGAAAAAAAGGGTAAATACTACTTGAATTGGGGATTAAAAAACCCAGATGTTTGGTTTTTTTCCGCGTTCTCTCTCCCTGTTTCTTAAAGGAACGTGTACTTTACTGCTTGGGCAATCCTGTGTATTGCTGCCACCGTTGTATCTAGCGATGGATCTGTCTTATCTTTTTATTCTATCAGGTCAAGAGCTGAACTGTCGTGGTTTTATTTGAGTAATGTTGGCTTGTAATACGTGGATTCATGGATGCGTCTGAATGGAGCATGTATCAAATCATGTATCAAATCCTGTTAAGCTTCTTCTACCGATGCACTTCATTTGTCATCATGTTTAAAAATGAGCTCACCTGCCGATGAGAGAACTAAATTAAAAGTGATTTACTGTTTTAAACCTTCGCTCCGTTTTGATTCCAAAGCCTTTTGAGTTTGATCCTGTTTCTAGTAAGTGTTTTATTATGAAGAGGCCGACCGCTGGATTAGACCACAGACTAAATAAAGATGCACATGAACATTTGAATCTCCAGCTTGTACAGATCATTAAACCTGCTTCCTCCAGGTGAGCAGATGGGATATGGACAAGAACCCAAAAATTATAATCAAATTAGATGTTAAATACACTTAAAGATGGTTTCTTTAAATTAACTTTAGTTTTCATATAGTGCTTTAACGGTCTTATTGGCTACTCAAAGGGTTTTTCACACATTCACAGTGCAACTATACACTGAAACTAATTTACAGTCCGTTGATAAAACTTAACTTGTTAGTTTAAGATATTTATAAGGTAGATCTGGACAAGCACTACAATAAGACCCTGGTTTTGACCCAATGCAGTGGATCTCATATTTCTGCACTAACTGATTCTGACCTCTGACCTCTCAGAATAAAGTTGTTTCTCTCAGGAGCAAATTCACTTCTCGCAAAGCGGCTGAATCAAACTTCAAGAGAACAGGAAATCTCCTCAGTCAGTTTTCAAGGAGCCTTCACAGAAAGAATCTTAATTTTAAACCTTGGAGGGAAATTTGCCTGGAGGCGGCAAAATGAAAGGAAGCAGAAACTTTATAGACAGAAGACAAATTTACATTTTTTGTTGCATTAATGAAGGAAATAAAGCAGAAGTGTTGTATCGGCTGTGTAATTAAGTTTTAATTCTTTCTGTGTTACAAACTGTCCAGTGACAAATAAGGAGTTTGAACTCTTTTATAATCAACACATTATTTGATGATTCTGGTCTGAGATCTGTCCTTGTGTCCCCGTCTCCACTCTGAGCTGCATGATGAATGTAAAATGGCCGACAGAACTCTGATAAACTGTAAAATGAATAATTTCCAGCTGAGCTGAATCACAATCTGAGCTCAGGTCCCAGCTGCAGCCACTTGCCTGAAAGTCGAGTCTGAGAGCTTCTTTAATGGAAACCAGGTTGTTTCCTTGGGTGAAACAAGGCGAGTGACTCAGGTGAATCCAAGTGACTGTCAGTGTGTGTCTGTGTGTGTCTGTGTGTGTGACTGTGACAAAATTCATGTTGTTGCTCAACTTGTTTTCTCCCAGGACTTCGGTTTCCTCCCCACCAATGATTTCACTTGAACTCCCAATGAACTGTGTGAGGCTGCAGCCTGTGTGTGTGTTTTGTGTTGGGGGGGTTGCAGGTGTTTATGGGTTAAACAAAGTTCACTAAATCTGATAATACAAGTATTCTAACACATGTTTTAAATCTCTCCTGAAAGACAAATGAGATGCTGTGAAATAAAAAAATTAACCAAACAGTTCATTTAAAAATTATAAATATTATGAGACTTAATTCAGGGTTTAAAAAAAGCTCCTAGCATCAATGAGCAGGCAGGAAGGTCTGCGTTTTGCTCAAGGACAAGATGCAAATATTGGTGTCTCAGTTGCAGGATTTGAACTTGTGACCTTCTGCTGTTCGCCTGTGTTAACACATGTTCGTCTTATTGCTACATACGGTGTGTGTGTGTTGTGTGTGATCAGTATTCAGTGAGTGCAGCCCCCCTGCTGTGAGTGGACACATTAATATTCAGGAGCAACATGGCTTCCAGCCTGTTTCTGGTCCAGCTGGCAGTGAGACCCCGAGCACACGGCCAACACACACATACATACACACACAGTCATACACACATATGTAAGTGTGTCTTCCTGCATCTGAGAGGAGTCATATACTATTCAGGTAAAATCTCAATTTAACCATAAAAACACATGTTTAACCCCGACCTCCAACACTGTGTGCAAACACTAAATCCTCCAGAAAGACGGTCACCACATCGTTTCCCTTCAGTTGTGAGAATAATGTGTTGACTTATATTCATTTCTTAAGTCCGTCTCTCCGTCTGTCCCATTCATTTGAATATCATAATCAATATCATGTTATATCTCTAGATGCTATCACATTTTGCAAAAAACACAGGCTACATGTTGGTGGTCAAAGGTCAAAAGGTCAAGTGTCTTTGCATTGTTTAGAACCATGAAGGCTCAAATTGATTTTCATCATCGGCTCTCATCACCGAAAGATGTTAGTGTTTCCAAGTTGACGTCTTCATCTTCTACGTGTACGGCTCCTCTTCTTCATCCTGAGATGTTTGTCTTCAGAAACACTGACTCAGTAATTTCCATTTTCACATTCAGTCCCTAAATTTCAATATTGAGTCTGGACTTCAGTCTGAAAGCAGCTAAACCTTCAAATGTGGTGAACACACGTCACAAACTCACTCCTGCAGCCTCATGAGGACTTTTCATCAGCCCTGAACACATTCTCCAGAGATCGGCTGGTTTGTGTCTGAGTGGAACCAACAGCAAAAAGAATGAAACCTGGCAACACAACAAAAACACAACAGGAACACGACAATCAGTTCTGAGTCTCGATCGGACGCGAGCAGAGAAACTTCCTCTCGTGTTTTAAAGATCTGAATCTGAGCTGGTTTTAAATTTATCTGCAGCACAACGAAATTTAGAAGTAAGTTTCACTATTAAATGGGGATTTTAATGATAAGTTAACACTTGTTATGTTCAACATTAGCTGGAAAAGACTGATTTCATTCCATAAAATCAAATAATAAATTAGAAATAGAGAAAAGAATTTCAGATATAGGAAAAAAACTGATAACTAGTGTGAATATTGATAAAGATTTTAGAGCAATGATCGAACTCTACTGGAACAGAAGCCATTTGTTTACGGAGCCACATTAAATCAACACTATTCGTTTAAGTGTGTTTGTTGTTTGAGTGACTTTGAATATGGAGAATGTCCCCCCCCCCCCCCCCCTTTTATCCTGGTGAACAGCTGTCAGGACGGACGCGTGAGAAAATGAAAACACCCCACAGCGAGGAGTTATTTGCAATTTTTAATACTTTCTCTTTAATGATTACACAGATCCTTGAGTAGAGGAACAGAAACCGAAAGATCCAACTCCAACAACCTTGACAATGTTCAAAAACAGGTAAAGAGATTTTTGTTCAGAAAACCTTTAATCGTTAATAGAATTAGTAGTATGACATATTTCAATAAATATTTAGATATATACAGATACAGCAGAAACGGTACATTCTTTTTTTCTCTTCAAATTGCTTCACTTTTTTGTACAAGCCAAAATATCTGCCATTGTATTTATATTCATGCAAAATATTGTTTTTCAGATTAATGAAAAATAAAAAAGAATTTGCTGAACTTTTAAATGTTTTTTTTTTCATCCTGCTTCGATGTGCACTCTCGGATTATAAGCATCATAATGAGCATCGTACTCTCTGCAAATCAAACGGGTGCACTTTGTGCCAATACACAATAGAAGCAAGTAAAGCAAAATTAAGGCCATTCCAACTTGTGCAAAGAAAATAAATAAATAGAATAATCCCTAATAATAGCAATAATAATGTTTCTTTAGGTTCACAGCGGTTCACGAGTCGCTGTATCTTCTCCCACTGGGCATCGGATTGTACGATACACATACAATAAGATACAAGAGAACCAAACACAAGCCCATAAACCAATAGAATCATTAATCATCAACAAATCAAACCATGCTACTTTAAAATCCAGTTCAGAACCTAAGGATTTATAAACGTCCAAAAACTCGTCGCTCGTTGTTCAGTCCGTTAGCATCAACGCAGCTTGGACCCCTCCCCCCCCGACCCCGTACAGTATAACACTGATTAATACGATGATGTGAGGCCAATGACGGAGCTCGAACATGACTATGACACGCACAACACGCACACCTGAGGAAAGCGTATGAATATGTGAAAAGTTCTTCATGTAAAACGATGGCGGGGGGGGGGGGGGGGGGGGCGAATGCATGATATGCTCATAGGTCCTCGTCTTTTATTTGCATATTCAACCCACATATGGCACAAAGAGAAACGCGTGAACCGAGGCCGTGGACGGCTGCTGTCGGCAAAGAGGCTGATGGACAGAATCGTTCGTGTTTATGGCACAGAGGGAAATAAAGTGATAAAGTCTAATTAGAACGAGTTTCAGGCCGTGATCAGAGAGGAGGCACAAGCTACCAAGTGTTTTCATCGTTACTTTAATACTGTTACCTTGAAGGAACTCTAGAGGGCGCTGGTTCAAATTTGCAGTTTGAAAGTCAACGAGAGCTGCCGTTTAAATTTTATTTTTCTTTTCTATGTTGTCTAAGATATTTGTTCATCTCCTGCTCTTTTACTTGTGCACACAAGATAAGAATAAAAGGAAGGAATGACCAAATTCTCATGTTTATTTTCAATTACACGCTATATAAATAAAACTAGCTTAAATATAAGCTAGATAGTGAGTTAGCCTACGTTTGAACTAAGTAACGTTACTGAGCAACATTATGCACACATTTTCTCACTAAGCTAAATAGCATGTGTTGTTGACTAGCCTACTTCTGCTACAATCATTCAACACTTTAATGCCGCGTTTCATTTCACGTCCGAGTTCAGTTCTTGAAATGATGTCACACCTGAAAAACCCAAGTTGATAACATTCCAGTTGCACAGGGACTATGTTTACGTGAGCCAGCTAGCCATTTTTAGCAAAAACAGGTCATAATATGGCATTTAGTAGCTTATGCATTCTGACATTGTTGTAAAACTGGACAGTATTAATGACAAAAGTCCTAATACAGAGTAAAAACTACAGTTTTCACTGCTGTTGATATACGGAGCGGCCATCTTAGATATCGAAGTTGGGGGTGGTGATGTTAATCCGACTTCACTAGTCAAAATTCCGACTTAAGACATTTGCAGCTTTCGACTTGGGAGCTCAAATTAGCATTATTTCCGAGGTCTTTGGAACAACTGTTTATGTTGTAGCTTTCTAGTTGCTGCTAAAGCTAATGCTAACTGTCTCGGCTGTACGAGATTCCGTGGTGTGTCCTTGCTGATCATGGCCTTGAAAGGATTTATCGTTGTTATCTTCCTGAATGAAATGCATAGTTTCTGGGGCGAATAGCGTTTTTATGGCACTTCCACTTTAAAGATGAAACACGTTAGAATGAAGACAGAAGAATGCGCGTGACGTAGCCCTTCGGATCAGTCGGACACTCAGGTGAACTTATTCATGAATAAATAAATAAATAAATAAATAAATAAATAAATAAGTCTCTGTTGAAAATAAATAAACAAACAAATGTCTTTTACAGGTATAAATTGTGTAGGTATAGTTGGAAATGCTCCATATGAAAATATTTTGTCTACATTATAATAATAACTGTTCATCTGATGATAATCTAACCCAGTCAGTTATTAAACTCAAAGACTAAGTGAATATAATATTACGTTCTTTAAAAATCCCCCGACAGCAGCAAACAGCACGGACGACTTCGTCAAACACGAAAACCAAACAAAAGAAATCTTTGGTTTTGCTTCAAAACCAAGTTGGACTGGGGCCTAAACATTTTCACAAGTAGAAATGATCAATGAAACGATATTTTTCATGGCAACCCACAGCTGATTTAGACTCAAGGATCAAATAAAATACCAACTGTAACATTATTGCAAAGTTAAATATGTCCGGGAGAGACTCTCCACAATGAAACATTATACAGCTGAAGTTTTACAGCTGTTTGAAAGTGTGAAACATTTTGGAAAATACCCTTATTCACTTTCTGTCGAAGTTAGATGATATTACTTTAGTGTGTTTAGTATGGAGCTGTAAATTACTAGCCTAGCTTAGCATAGACATTATAAAGAGGGGGAACAGCGAGTTCAAATATTTGTTGACCAATACCTCAAAAAGAAATTTCCGCAGTATATCTGGTGTAATTAAAAATGTAAAACCAGTCATGCTAAGCTAGGCTAATCATAGTTCGCCTCAGTGCACACGATGTTATCCTTCTTCCCACCTGAATTTGATACAGAAAGCAAAAACTAGTATTTCCCAAGAATGTTGTGTCTGCAGTCAAAGGTGGAAAATACGATACGTCTGAAACACTCACACTGAACATAATCAATAAACCAATTAACGGCAGGAATTCAAAAGACAAAAAAAAACAACAATGAGAACACACAATGTTGCTTTGCTACAAATTTGCAAATTTCACTTTTGCAACGCTCACGTTTAAAATCTTCCTGTAAAAGTATAAAAGCACTTTGTATATTTTTTTGGGGACTAAATTCAACAAAACATGTAAAATCCTGAAACGACCGTTCATATGCACAAAAATATGTTTTCCTTCCTCGTTCTGCCGGGTTCAGAGGTTTTGGCTCAATCTGCTTCCTGCTGATTTCTCACATGTTTTGCCAACGGGAGAAAACAAAACAAAAATGAAAACCTGTTTTTAGTCATTTATCTTCTCTGTTTGCTCCATACTTGTCGATAAGCAAGCAGAGACGTAGTTTAGCAGTACGATGAGCCACAGCTAGGTGGTGCTGTTGAGATGAAGAAAAAAAAAACTGCATTGCATAGAGAAGCCTGCTGCAAAGTAAGATAACAAAACTCGCACAAATCATAGAAACCAACCGACCAGCTGCATGATCGAATCAGGTCCAACGTGGCTGTGACACTCAACTCGTTGTTACACTTGGAGCGGATCACGTAGCTTTTCACAAGTCACGACGTCTGCAGCTACAGTTGGTGCATGTGAATGAGGTGGAAATACAGTTAATTAAGGTATAACAGGTGTAATAATCTGTACAGTTTAACTACATATATCCTCTCGGCTGGGCATGGGAGGGGCGGGGTTTCCTGTTAAGGCGGGGCCAAAGCAAGGAAGCACTAATAGGATGTAAACATGTCTAATGTTTCAGTCCCAAAGAACACAACAAGGAAAGACAGCGAGGATCTGCGTTGTTCTCCGTCCAGGATCGATACGTTCCGTCTCTCCAGGTGATGAAAAACAAAAAACTATTACGTCTCTCGGAATAAAAAAACAACAAGACGAAGCATGTGAGGTCATCGATGCAGCGACCGACGTCCCGGCGGCGCCGCCTCCTCCGTCTGGAGCTGCACCGCCACACGTGACATGTTTAATGGCACAAGAATTATGAAACAAGCCAAAATGACAACAAATGCATCAAGAAATAAATGAAGGACGGGAAGAGGAACGCCACAGATAAACAAGATATTCTGTCTCAGAATATTCACCACTGCTCGGCCAGGGTGTTTCTTTTTCTTTTTTTTTTAAATCTCGTGTTATTTTCTGTCCAGCTGTGTGATTGACAGCGGCAGCAGCGAACCCGAGTGTCTCTGCAGGTCCGGGTTCTGTGGCGCTGGCGTGGCTGGGGGGGGGGGGGGGGGGGAGCATTGACGAGTGCTTGCAATACACATTTGAAGCAAATCTAGATATAGAATGTGTCGT
Organism: Platichthys flesus; assembly: GCF_949316205.1. Lineage (NCBI taxonomy): Eukaryota > Metazoa > Chordata > Actinopteri > Pleuronectiformes > Pleuronectidae > Platichthys > Platichthys flesus. The sequence goes on along the minus strand of NC_084952.1, from coordinate 1,694,215 downwards.
CCTTGCATCGCTTTAATTAATGGAAGCACCGATCTGTCTTCACTCCTTTTTTTGTGGGGGGGTGAAAAACCCCTAATTTCCAGATGCCCACGTTCCTAAGGTTCATTCTTTTATTCCATTTAAGATAAATATATGAGTATATTACACTGCCGTCTGCCTCTCACACAACCCCCGCCCCGTCCCCACATCCCGTTTTCATATAGAATTATAATATCTGTCTTCACACGTAAACGTAAATCAAATATACGACCCTTTACAAGACACTCCTCGTCTCCTCTGGTCCCAGTCCGTCCACTCGCCCACCGTTCGCTGGGTGTGCGCGCAAAAGTCTGTTTTTCATTTTTCATCTTTTCATTAATATATTGCCACATTCATATATCATGCATTTTACTGCATTGCTATTGCACTGGTCCGGATTATTCAGGAGGTGTAAAGAGACGGGAGCGGGGGGGCGGTGGGGGGGGGACTAAGGGCAGGAGGAGGAGGATAAAGGGGAAAAGAAAAGCTTCACAAATGACGTGTTGTCGGGGTCGGGGGGGCTGAAGGGGCCGATCGTATCCTCGGGGGGGCGATCGTACCCCCGCCTGTGGAGGATTCCTCAAGCAGCAGTCGAGGGGGGGGGGGACCGGGGGGGGGGGGGGGACTACTGCTTGTGGACGTCCTCGCTGCGGATGATCTTGTAAACGATCCAGTAGAAAATGTTAAAAAGGAGGAAGACGAGCGGGAAGGCCACACGGGACACCGTGTCGATGCGCTTGGCCCGGCCGATGAACAGCTTCTTCATCTCCTCGATGGTCTTCTCCGGCGGGCCCGAGGGGGGGGCGTTGTTGTTGTTGCCCTTGATGGCCATGCCGTCCTTGGCCTGCAGGCAGGCGGGGCCCATGCCGTAGCCGGGGAAGCTGAAGCGCCCCTCGCCCGTCTCATCCTCCTGCAACACAGGCCAAGACTCAGGCTGTTAGGAACCACAGACAGACGTTACTGTTGGAGGAGTGTGTGTGTGTGTGTGTGTGAAAAACACTAACATCACAGACAGACATTGACTTGAAATGAAATGAAAAATGAGGGAAATCATTGTGTGATGTGACTCTGAATCAAAAATACAAACTTTTAGGTCGGATCTGTTTTTCTGTCTCTACATCCGAACAGACTGTAAATAAAGATGGACGACGTGTCAGCTGCCACAAGTGAAGCCTCAGCTCCTGAGCGCCCCCTGGAGGCGGGAACATGGACCAAATGAACAATATCAAAGCAGTTGAAAATCAATATCCGTGAAGATACACAGATCACTACTGTGGAAGAAGTGGAGACGTGTCATCCATCTTTATTTTAAGTTTATGGTTTGAACTTGGTTTCCTTGCTCATCAGTGATTAGTTTGAATAATTGTAAACTAACCCACTGGTTGATGATGCCATATTAAATCAGGACAGGAATGAAAGTGATTGAATGAGCGGCTGAATGATTTTGTGTCACTGGATCTAAAGAACTCTGGGATTTAAAGTTTGTGTAATTTGATCCTGGACAGACGGAAATTCACCAGTTTAGAGTCACTGGTTCATCGAACTGTTATTTCCACCGTGCAGACACGAGAACATGCAAACAGGAGCATAATAAACATTATTATGAGTTTATCATTGATCACACCACACAGAGGCCGAGTCGTATCTTCCCTCTGCAAAACTCATCAATATGAGCTGAGCACCACACCGAGCAGATTTATCTGACCCGTCAAGGGGGGGGGGGGGGTCCAATGGACTGGATTGATTGACAAGCACGGCGCCTCAAGGTTATGGCGTGTTCACCAGAGCACGGTGAGATATTGAAAATCCTATCTGCACTGTCACCCTGGCTTTTCATTACAGGAGACACAATGACTTCCTTATCTGATTCAGAGACTCCACCGCAAACACTGAGGGGAGTGTGTGTGTCTGTGTGTGTGTGTGTGTGTGTGTAGATTAAATATCAGGTGCTCCAGTTCCCCTCAGATTTGAAACAACAGCCATGGAATTAAAAATTATCAGAAAACAATCCCTCCGATGATTAGCAGCCATGTTTGTTTAGATTCACATTCAGGTTAGGAGACGAGGATGCAACCCGGTCCCCCCCCCCCCCCCCCCCCCGTGGGAGAACACATGGCCGCCGATCAGCAGCACATCTCTTCAGGTGCATTCTGGGTAAGGGAAAAAGGAGCCTTTCTGTGTGACTGCAGGCTGAAGCAAGAGGAACAGTTGGCACCAGGAGAAGTTAACGACCAACGCAAAACCTCTGCGGCAAACACAAATCAAGCAGCCAATAAAAGAGGGAGGCTCGGCTCTCTGCAGCTCGACCTGCGTCTGGTTCCAGCAGCAAAGAGAACGAGGAAAATCAATAAATCACCAATAAACACAGATTCCTCTCAATAGAATGACTGAGTGGATACAATACCACCGATGGGACAACAACTGCTGCAGGAGATGTGTGTGAATACATGTATGTTAGCATGTAGGACCACAGATAAGAGTATGTGTATGTGTGTGCGTGTGTGTGTGAGTGTGTGTGTGTGTGTGTGTGTGTGTGTGTGTGTGTGTGTGTGTGTGAGTATAGAGGATCTAGAAAGTGTGTTGTCTAGTTCTCCACATTTGTCATCTTTTCCAACACTGGGGAAACATTGAGTGATGCATTATTATGAAATATAGTCCAGAGGTTCCATCAGACTCATTGACTTAAGGTACCATAAACATATCAAGACTCATAAAGTAACTCAATTGTTAAAAGGTAGAAGATAAAAGTAAAAATTCAAGTTTTCCCCCCGAACATATTTTGAAACATCTTCAAAGCAAAATGCTGTTTTGAAGATTTCTGTATTTAGTCGTCAATGTGCTGTTGCCATTTGAGCGATGGTCGACCTCCAGATGTTTGGAACCAGAGCTCGATGACATCTTTACAATGGTGGTTCAAAGACTCAACGCTGCAGTGCATTGTGGGACACAGCAGCTCATCTCAGGGAGGCTCCTGGGTTGGTCCATCATCTTGACACCTCTGGCTTTGTTCATACTGCAGTGTGTGACTTTATGTGGGCGAGGACGTGTGTTCACACACGTGAGAGAATCACTAAGAAAGCAAACTATAAGTGTGTGTGTACATGTGTGTGTGTGTGTGTGTGTGTGTGTGTGTGCGTGCATGTGTGTGTGTGTGTGCATGTGTGCTAGACCACCGGGTAGCGATCCATTTTTAGCGCCCCATGTCCCTGTTCTGTCCTTGCGCCCACACCAACCCATTTATTACTGTTAATACATGTACACACACACGCAGACACATAAACACTCACGCACACACGCACACAAACACACACACAGATAGCGGGTGCGTACACATTAGCCGCTATGCTAGCCCACGACCTCTGCCTGTCCTTGAGCGACGCTGCTTAACTATTACAGATGCTCTGCTTTATTCTCTCTGCCATGTGATTAATGTGGAGGGTGGAGGGACGTGAGGAGGAGCCGCAATGAGGAGGACGAGGGAGGAGGAGGGAGGAAGAGGGAGGAGGAGGAGAAGAGAAAGAGAGGAGGAGGGAGGAGGGAGGAGGGAGGAGGAAAGGCCTGCAGCCTGTAGACGCTGCTCAGGGAGGAAGACCCCCTGACGGAACCAACACCCTGACACATTTGTCACATTCATGCCTAATTAGAAAATTCATCCATTAGCACAGCAAGGAGCGAGTGGGTGAAAGCTATGGATGCAGGGATGGAGGGAGGGATAGAGGGATAGAGGGATAGAGAGATAGAGGGATGGATGGAGGGATTGAGGGATGGATAGAAGGATGGAGGGATGGAGGGATGGGGGGATGGAGGGATGGATAGAAGGATGGAGGGATGGATGGAGGGATTGAGGGATGGAGGGATGGATAGAAGGATGGAGGGATGGAGGGATGGAGGGATGGATGGAGGGATTGAGGGATGGATAGAAGGATGGAGGGATGGATAGAAGGATGGAGGGATGGGGGGATGGAGGGATGGATGGATGTAGGAAGGAGATAAACGATGGGAAGAATGAAAATGTGCCCTTCTTGTTGGACACAGAGGTAATTTATTGTCTTGCTTTTTTTATGAAAGCCATCTTTCCTTTTTCCCCTTCATTTCTCATCTCCTCCTCTTCTCCTCCTCCTCTTCTCCTCCTCCTCTTTCTCCTTCTGCTCCTCCTGGTTCTTTCACACTCATCTCAATTTCTACAGCGATTAATTCGTAGGTCATTTAAAAATCCCACCGCGGACGTGAATCGAACAGAAGCTTCAGCCAATGAGACGGTGACATCACTTTACTCCTCAGGTCCCACAGCAGCAAAGTGAACTTTTCCTCTCTGGACCAAGCAGCTCTGAAAACTACTGAAAAGTCAATGCTTCATATTGATGTACATATATTTAACAGTTTGAATTAATTACCTCCGACAGCGAGGGTTTGCTTTTCAAACGACAACTTGATTAATGTCGAGTCAGTGAATTTTAAACTGTTGAGTCAGCACTTTGTATTCTTTGAAACTTGGAACAAACACACTCACTGAACTTTCTTTTAGAAAGTTGAATAAACAAAAAAATGCTGTGAAGAATTTTAAGTTGTGCCACTTTACGTTTAATTTGTCTGACTGGATATAAGATTTGACAATAACTACGGATTCCAATGGTGGATCTGGACAAAGTTTCGTTTCATAACTTCTTTAATATTGTGAGAACAGAGAAGAGTTAATGTATCTTGATGAAAACAAATCAGGCAAGAACTGATATCTATGAATGTTTGGTGCAGATCCAAGTATAACCAGGATTTAGTTAAATTAGAAGGTAGTTTTCTTTTTCAAGTACAACATATGAGAAGCTGAGAGCTTACAGAAGTTTGTATGTCTTCTATAGTTTTGGAACTATGTCCAAACAAACATGACAGATCTGATGCACAGTTTCAGGGACTGTCGGCCTCTAGAGCTGTGAACTCTACTGAGAGTCTTTCTAGTTTGTTGAGAATCCTTTAAAAACTTCTCCATTTATGTCTTTGAAGAAGAAGAAGGAATAATTCAAAAGTTAATTATTCAAAGTGATTAAAACGAGCCCCGATCAGCAATGTACTTGTTTTATAAAGAGGATAAAAGTCAGTGAAGGAGCTCTGGGCTGTTTGAGGTTTATTCTCTGTGTCTGTGCTGGTTTCTCCTCCTCCACCAGTGATAAACGACACATCTTCAAACTGGTTCCTTTTCATCCTGTTCTCTGGGTGATTTAAATTTCCATACGAGATGCCCTCTCTCTGTAGAGGACCTCCATCTAAAGTACCTCGAGTGATGGAGGAGAAAGAAAAGAGAAGATGGAGGACGGATGAACGACTGGTGAGAGTTGAGGAGTGAGAGGTTGACAGACAGTGAGGAGAAGTTGAGGAAAAGGAATCATCTGCAGATAGGAGTCAGAGCGATGGAGGGAGGGGAGGAGACGGAGGGGGGGGGAGAAGGAGAAGCGAGGGAGGAGAGGAGCACAAGGACCTCTCAGCTCGCTCATCCATCACGCGTCCCTCTCTCGACCGCAGCGTTTATATCTCTGCCTCGGTTGATGTGATTAATCGAGCAGATTAGCAGGAAGCAGAAAGCAAAGTGCGTCGGGCGCTATCCTCCGCCATCTCCTCTTCAAATATTACCCTTGCACACTCGTGTTTAGGGACCTGCATTTACATAGGCCGCGCTCGGGAGACGTGTCAGCCCCGACTCACGGACGCATCCGTCTACCCTGAACCGGGCCAGAGGAGGAATTCCTCGGCCCGCGTCCCGCTCTATGATTTCCCCCCAGAAGCAATTCCGGCCCAGCGCAGGGGAAGGAAAATATATTATACATTTTGCCTTTGCTGATCCATTTTCTGGATTCATCTCAGACCTCCCTCCGCCCTCCCCTCCCCTCCCCTCCCCCCTTCCTGCCTCCCTCGGCGACTCAGGCCATTTGAGTCTTTTTAGGATGTTTCAGGATCAATCTGTCAGTGGTGAGTGGATTCTGTGGAGCTGAGAGGAATGTCTAAGAGGATGTGAGGTTTCTGTTTATTAAGACGTTTAAAGACAGACTAATGTTTTTCTAATGGCGCTGCTAATATTACAGTGTGCTGCTGTTAAACCTCTGGATGAGACTTATCTCCACAGCAGAGGATGCATCCAGAATCCATCTGGAGATACCTGCTCACATTAGATTCTGCAATTTTTTCTGCAGCTGCAGGAGAACACACTCGTGTCCAGGAATCCTGACAAACTGTAGTAGAGTGCCGTTAACTGATACTTCATGTGTTACAGCTGACTGTAAATAAAGATGGTTGACGCATCTCTATTTCCTTCCAAGATATGAAAGAAAGCCAAAGTCACTCACAATGTCGGGTTCGGGTCTCTCTCTCAAGTGCTCGACCAATCGCCTGTGAACCTCAGCTTTTTTATTATAACATCAAATTACTTCAACAAACATCAGGGTGATAAAAACGACCTAAAATAAAATAGAACTAAATTTGGCCCATTTTCCATCTGCTAACACGGAGGAGGCTGGGTTTATAACCTGTGCTGCAGCCAGCCACCAGAGGGCGATCAACATGTTTTGGCTTCACCTTAGGGAGTCGTCATGTCGTCCATCTTTATGTCCTTGGTGGTCAAATGTGGACTTGACTGTCAAATGGATCCCTGGTTTATCTCATTCTCTTCACAATAAACTGACGAGTGCTTATCTCCACTGGATTCACATGATTGTATCCAGTCTGGTGTGATTGAGCTGTTAAACCCCCTGAAAGTCAAATTCTTTAAACTTGTCTTCCTCCAGTGATCCACACATCCGTCCCTGTTCTCTCTCTCTCTCCACTGGAGTCCCTGCTTGCATTAAAGCATGGCGCGTTAATGTCTCTCGCTCATCACGCCGCTGACCTGGAAGGATTATCCACACGATCGGCTGCATGGTTCTTCTCCCTCTCTGCTCTTTCACTCGTGGTTTTCAGTTTGATCTGAGTAACATTTAAGAGCAGCCAGGACACCTTCAGCTCCAAGCACTTAATCTGAGGTCAGATCCCGCTGCCTTCACAAGAGTGAGGGGTTCAATTCTGCCTTTTGATCTCAGAGACATCATGGAATGAACTAAGAGCAAATATTTATTACTTTGTGTGTGTGTAAAACGGCTTTACTTACATGTGTGTTTATATATCACGATACATTTCTATTGGTCAATCAGCTTGAGAAGGACTCAGGTTGGATTTTACATTGTCATCTATGGCCTTTGTCAGAGAGATGAACATTGAAGTCTTGTCAAAAATATATGGAAAGATCAGTGTTGTTGTTTACAGCTCATCATCACCGGCGTCGGCCCTCATCCCCAAAAGATCTGGAACCTCCTCGTGTTTCCAAGTTGACGTCTTTGTCTTCTAGGTCATATGTCAGGAGCGTCATCAACACGACCACTAGCTCGCTCTAAATTCCCTGGACATCTTACTCAGGGGCTGCAGCTAAAGTTCTGGAAAATATCTGGAGTATCTGACTTGGACATTTGGGTTCTCACATACAGCCCATAATGGAAGCATCTGTGAGTCCAGACTGGATGAAGCCTCTGCGTTTCCTTTCTCTGTAGCTCTGAGTTAAAAGCTTCTGCCTCTGATCAGCAAACCGAGTCTGAGTTGCAGCTCACGTAGAGGCTCTCAATCCCCTCGCTCTCTCTCATCCCTGTGTTCTCCGAGAGCAGCCTGTGAGATCAAGGCGTTTAGAACGAGAACAGCAACCCTCCCCCCCTCCCCCCCACCGCCTGCTGAAAACGCCTAATCACGACTAACAAGCTGATTACAGCTGATCAATCACAAAGTGGGTTTCCCCTCAGAAGCCGCTGTCCACGCTGAACAGCAGGACGGAGTCTGGCAGCGAGAGGAGGACGGGGTCACGCTCGTGAGGCGACTTCTCTGAACATCTCTCCTCCCACAGAAAGCAGAGGCAGCTGCAGGGGGGGGGGGGCGCTCGTCTTCCTCCCCTCGTGCGGTCGAGGTGAACGACGAGTGGAAGCGAGCTGTGGTAAGCAGCTTTCTGCCCCAGGCTGAATGAAACACAGGGTTTTACACTCGATGGGATCTGGCGTTTAGAATGGAGCTGTGTTGAGATGGGTTCCAGCGGTTCAGCTCCAGATGGGATAATTCCTCCCAATTCATTTCTTTAAATGACAGCGTGTCTTGATGTCGAGTGGCGGATTTTCATTCGCTGCTATGAGCGGTGCCGGAGTCGAGCCTGATTGAAGTGGAGGTTTGACGTCCCTTTGATTCCTAAAGGGCTTCCCCCCCCCCCGGCCTCGTCTGTCTGCTCACAGCTCGTCTGTGTTAAACAAGTGAGCTGCTGCCAGGCGGTCCGATGCTTCAAGGATGAGCGGCGCTATTGATCTCATCCCCGTGCAGTCGCCCCGGCCGCCCAGCAGGGGGGGGTGTCACACCGCCGCACTCTCCGGGCTGCGGTACCCGTCTGCCGGATGCCATCTCGCTCCGTCTCCCTCATTAGACAGACTTCTGAAGCAGGTAGCCTCAGTCCGATTGCACTCGCTCGCCCTCTCTCTCTCTCTTTCTCTCTCTCGACTATTAGTGTCACTAACGAATCAATAAGTCATCAGGGCAGAAACCAGAGACATCAGCACAACTGGGACTCCAGCTGCCTCCTGCTGCACCGACGGCCTCGTGTCTGATGCTGAGAGACGAGCTGAAGCCCAGTGTTCATGTCAGAGGGATGGGGTGGGGGGGGGGCGATAAGACACTTTGTGGAGAATTTCCCGAGAAACCACAGGAGCACTCGACCTCCTCCCTCCATCCGAGCAGCGTTCACTTCACGTGCACTTGCTCTTTAAAAGAACGACTTCTGAACTGTTGCGTGAAGACATGAAAACGCTGGAGGACATTCTTCAGTCAGATCGTAGAGACGTCCCACTGACCCCAGCTGCCCCTCGTGGCTGCTCACCACTGGAAGCATGTTCTCCCAGTAAACAAATCCCTCTGGGGAAAAATGGTTCTAATCCAATACATCCCAACAAAATGACATGTGCTAACCACGCTGGTAATTCCCTCAAAACACACAGTGTCCTTGGTGCGTCCCGTTTTGTGTTTCCCCTCCTCGTCGCAGGAAACTTCTCCTCGTGGTGATCGCGCCATAATAAGAATTAACATAATCTCCTTGAAGGGTGTCAGTGTTTGTGTTTGCAGCGACAGAGAGAGAGAGAGAGAGAGAGGGAGTTCAGGGCATTAGAGCTGGAATCAAACACAACCCTGACACAATGTTCACACATTCAACACAGCAACAAAGAACCAGCGAGTCTGGTATTAACCTCGAAGCAACTTCCCAGACGTGGATCCCGACTGAATGAGAAAATCAATTTGGACAGAACCATGACAGTTATTGTGTTACACGTGGCGTTTGAGCCGCGCCATTGTGACTGTGCCCTATTATCAGAGTGTACACAGTCAGTGTGTGTCTGTGTGAGATTGTCAGTTTCAGTGTTAACTCATTGTTGATGAGCAGTGAGTTGCCGCAGCGGAACGTTCGTGTCACTCAGTGTGGGTGTTCGACGCTGACTGCAGGATGTTGCTCTCAAAGTTTGCTCGGCGAGTGAAGAAGATGAGTCGAGCTGAAGATTCAGCGGAGGGTGAAATGTGTGTTTGTTCTCGAGCTGCAGCTGCTCGACCAGCGGTCACCTGGATCAGTCGCTGCGCCTCGAGGCCGCAGCCTGTGAGCCGGGGTTAAAACACCGTCTTGTTAAAGGGATGTGAGTAAATGTATATGAGGGAATATAAACACAGTTGTCGTACATTGTGTTATGCTTTTAACAAACGTTTGTTTTATTTAAAGTGTGAGTCTCCTTCCCCTGATTGACTCCGGCTCTAAATGCACAAGATGGCCGTGTTTCGCATCCAGGATATTTTTAGCTTCATTTCTGTTTAGTCCATCATGTTTATTTATCGTCACTAGTTTAGAACAGTTGCCTGCTAACACTGCCCCCCCCCCCCCCCCATGTAGGACTGACAGCCCAGTAGCATGTGGTCAAGGACCATCATAAAACCCCCCTCCACTGATTGCAGGTGGCATGGCTTGGTGAGGTCCCAGCAGCCGGGCAGAGGACGCCTGTCCCCTGGTCTGTGGGAGGACAGCGGGGACGGGGTCTCTGCAGCGGGGACTGACTGATCGTCCTCTCGGAGCCGTAATGGACGACGTGGATCACATTAGAGTCACATTACAGCGACTGGCCAGAGAGGTTAATTAAGGACGAGTGATGCCCAAGGACTGTGTCTCTCTCTCTCTCTCTCTCTTTCTCTCTCTCAATGTGTTAGTGTGGTTTCACCATCGCTGGATTTATTTCCCAGTCTGGATTAATGCTGATGATCTTATGGGGGGGGGACACTTACTCTTCATAATGATTTCCATTCTGCAGTTCTTTTATTTTGCTTTAGAACAAAAGACCTGAGGAGCAGAACTTCAGACTGAAGACTGATTCCTTCGGTTGGACCACATCACACGAGCCTTTCAGCAGAATCCTGTTTCACGTGCAAAGACCTCGAGCTGCACTCAGAGTTTCCTCCGTGTCCTCGGAAGCTCTTTTATTTTCTCAGAGGTTCGGACTTGAAAACAGAAAAGCTGCTTAACGTGAGCAGCTGTCGAGCTGCCGCTAGTAAGACGAGGTCGTTTGTGCATCAGTGGAGAAAATACATATATTTAAGTGCAGTACTTAAGTACACATTGAGATGCTTGTACTGCATTTAATGCTACTTAAGTCTTATGCACCGCTTTTCAGACGGATGTAGGCAGAATAAGATTTGTATACAAACACTGGTAATACTATGATAAAATATGATGTATAATCATATAATAAACTACCCGGTGGTACATACCGTTATTATATTTCAAACTCAGTAAGCTATTTCTGGCCTATAATGGCGATTTATGACTCCTTTTAATTTAGCTTATCTGCCAAATCAATGCCGGAGTTTAATTTAAATCATCAATCAACACAATCTAAATCATCAATTTCACGCATTGACATATTAAACATTGTTTTTAGACCACAAAACTTTCCATTTAATGGAATATAACTACTTATCTGGTGATTCAGGCACACTAATATAGATAATTGTGTGTGTATATATATATATATGAAAATTTGTTACATGGTGAATTACTTTCTGTTTGATAACTGTCACGTCTGTTTTCATCCATCTCATCTCATTCATTGCTGAACCTCATGATCTGTTCCATCAAATTTTCATCCAACCCAAAAAGCTGCTGCTTCCTCCTCCGGTAACATCTCCGTCATGTGGCTGATGCTTTATTAAATCTGCTCGACACTCCCATATGTATTTTTCATGTGGGTGTGTGAAAGGGCAGAACTAACGGGTTAAGTGTGTGTTCACATGCTTTCACTTTACACTTCATGTTATGGAAGGAGAATCCCTGAAGTATATAAGATGCAGTGAGAAAAGTGGAGTCTACATTAACCTGAATTCACCTCGAACATCAGACACGAACAGGAAGTGAGAAGTGAAGTGAAACACAACTCAGCTTCGGTCCTGTAGAGTAACAATTAACACTGAGCAGCTTTATAAAGGCCAATTATCCTCTGATCGGGGGTCATGGAGCTGATACCAGCTGACATTCATACTCACATCACGCCTACAGTCAATTACAACATACTAGTCTCCAATTAACACGTCTAACACACGCAGAAGAACATGTTAACTAGTCCTGCCTAATTTCTCCACTGACGTTTCATAGAATTCTCATAAAAAGAGTTTCAATCCTGGAACCAGGAGATGACTCGTGACCATAAAACACGTGACTCATATTGGAAAATGAGAAAAAAAGGCAAAAGTACAAGACTGTGTAAGTAATTAATTGAAAAGTGAAAGAACTACAAATCCAATAAACCATTGAAAACCCACAGGATCACTGACACGACCCTCCAGTACAGACCTGTTGTTAGCGTGTTAGAAATCATGGTCGCTCCGTGGTTAACGTAATGTTGTCTGATCATAAACAACAGGATTTTTTAAGTTCCATGAAAAACGGTCACATGAGAATTGAGGACATCTTGTTGACAAAGTGAAATAAACCCACTTGATATAATCAGAACTAACTTCACTAGCTCGTGTCCTGTGGTGAATCTACCATGGATGGTTAAAACATTACGGCTGATTATCAACATCAAAATGTTAAAACAACCTGAATCCCCCTGATCTGTTTAGACAAAGACGCCGTTTGCCTCAAAGTGAGCGCGGTGACCTCACCTGAACGCACAAGCTTCCTCGTTAACAACACAACAGCGATTACACAACACAGCGACGGCCCAAATTCACCTCCTGCTTTCATCATACGAGCAGAAATAAACTGTGGACACGCAAATGGTTCAGTGTGCCAGATGTGGGTCAGTCCTGAGCCCGCGGTCCTCGCTCCCCCGCTCCCTCGCTCCCTGTCCTGGGGGTGAGGGAGGGTCGAGAGACACAGATTGAAATGCAGAGCGGGAGCGAGCGAGTGGGCGAGCGAGGTGGTCTTGGTCTGAGTCTGATTCACCTGAAAGTGCAGCGGCAGCCGGACCACTAATCTACCTCCTCACCCAGCATCACGGCTCAGGGGATTGGGGATTACAACAATGGGATTTAGGGTTTATGGCTTTTTTATTTATTTATTTCCTCCCTCAACTCTGTCGCTTCTCTCCCTCACTTTGCTTTTAGTGAGTGAGACTGAAGTGGACGGAGGTTGCACTGGTTTGATTGGTTCATTAGAAGGAGTTTAACGATGCTGTTTAAAGCTGAATTTGAAGAAATTAAATATTTAATAGTCAAGTCTTTGATTGTTCTAAAGGAAAATGGCTCCGATTAATGTTTTTTAAACTTATAATATAATTATAAAAATCAGTTTCAAAGCTTTTCTGCAGCTTCGATCACCCAGTTGTTGGGATGTAATATCTGAGTTTCTCTTCTTTTGTTTGAGGATTTCATGGTTCATGAAATAAAGTTAATAACATATGAATTTTATCCCCTGAAAACAGCAGGTGAGGAAAACAATCTCACCTCAAAGTCCAAGTTGTTCAATATTTCAACTCTGGGATTTATGGGAAATTGTGATAACTATGTTTCTTGCTGTTCTCGAACATTTTTATTTTAAAAACACCAGTCCATCACTGACAATAAGGGCCACATGCATATCTACATGAAAACAGCAGACTCTAATCATAATTATTATAATACTGACAGTAAATAAACACGACCTTTAGCTCTAATTCCAACCTGAACTTTAACAAATCGAATATACGTCCTCACTTCGCTGCACCTTGGGCGTCTCACCAGCCGTGTGAGGACACGGGCGTCCTCATAAATACTGCAACTCACGGACATGCTCACACACACCGAAACGTGTCAAACTTAATCAAGCAGCTCGAGTCATGGCACAGGCACGAACACATGCCCTACAACACGGAGAGGCACGCCAGCACTCGTGGGCGCAGTCATGCATGTTCATCGAGTGTATGGATACAGCCTCCCTCTCTCTCTAACACACACACACACACACTGCTTGGTGTTTGCATTTTTATTGTGTGTTTTCAACATTAACACAAACCAGCAGTTTTCACAATCCAAACCCCCCCGCTCAGCTCCTGCAGCTCCGGACTGACGGATCCGCTCCGACAGATTGAATTGATTGATTAAATGCTTCAAAGAAAGAGACGACTAAAGAAAGTAGAAGAAGAAATAACTCGTACGTCTCAACGGGGAGGAGAAATCAACACTGACAGATTTGACTAAATATATCCAGAGCAGTTTTAAGAAATGACGTAAAGTGACACGTCTTTCAAGTCTCCACTTAATCTTCATTTTATCTTAAGCGATCTTCTTAGACGTGGAGACAGCTAATGAAAACATTGAAAGAGGTTTTCAAGGCAGATACATATTTATTTTGATTTCACAGTGATGTCAAAACGCAGAAAGACGAAGGCCGTTGGTGTGATTATGATCAAAATGCTTCTGTTTCACATCCAGAAATATTCTTTCTCTAACAAAAACCAAATGCTGTGAATACCTGAAAACAACCAAAGGCAGAATTCCCCCACTCTTCTGTTGCCTAAATCTAACCCCAGCCTCCTCCTCCTCCTCCTTCTCCTCCTCCTCCTCTTCCTCCTCCTCTCATTATTCATTCAAAACTAAAAAAGCAGGATCCCATCAGGACGCAGACAAACATGTTCTCACCAAGACGCACAATCACAACTACACATCCCTCCCAAAAAATAACTAAATCCTGCGCTGCCCTGTTTCTCTTAAATGATGCATTTTCATAAACAAAAGTTTCAGGTCAGAGGGAAAAGTTTCCCGTGGTTATTTGTTTTCTCCTCTCTCCTCTGCATCGTGAATCAGTCATGAGCCCGCTCTCTGTTTGCTCCGCGGCTCAGCCTTTAATCATGCTCAACACTCCGCCCATGAAACATTGATGCCCCCCCCCCCCACCTGTTTCTGCCGGGCGACGAGCTTCGCACAAAAGCTCAGATCAAACACGGAGTGAGTTCTTCAGGATGCACAGGGAGCGGATTCTGTGGGTTTTAACCGAGCCGCGTTCATCCTTTAAAAAACAACACACTGTGGTTTTGACCTGTTTGTCTCTCTGCCTCAGATCTGAGGAAACAAGTCTTGAGCTGTTTGTGTTCGACCGCTGGAAAACACAACTTCTCCTGTTACGACTTTGTCTCACCGCTTAAATATTCCTTTTTTAAACCAGCATCACAAATCCCTCCACTGTCCTTTAGGGTTTTATTTGTAAAGGACAGAAGATGAAAGGCAGATACGAAGGATTATGGCCTAAAAAATGTGTTTACTATTCAATTTGAGCATCTAAATTCTTTCCATTTTCCCATTTGTCCTCTTGAGTTGTGTGTTATTCTTAAACAAGAACAAAAAGTATGTGTGTAACTTCAAAATAGATGGGAAAGCAAACTGGAGCGTGAATGTTAATGTGTGACAGATAGAGTCTTCACCTTCATGTGTCGTCGCCTCCGTCTGAAGCGAAGCAGCTCTTTGTGTTGGCGAGCGATGAAGTTGACGGCGGCGTACTCCAGCAGGGCCGAGAAGACGAAGAGCAGACACACGGCCATCCAGATGTCGATGGCTTTGACGTACGACACCTGCAGGGAAGCAGAGAGGAACAGAGAGGGTGAGTTTGAAGGTTTAATCAAGTCCAGCGCCATCTTGGTTTTTTGAAATCAGAAGTAACCATATCTGGAGGAGCAGGGGGTGGAGCCTGACTGAGACACCTGCAACCTACCTACACCCATTGGACGACACTAGCTGTCAATCACACCCCTCAAGCATCCGGTGCTTTATGGTCCTAACGGATCATAATTTACAAAATGAACATCATCTGTATTGAAGAAGACTTGAAACCAGAGACTGAGACTCATCACTCCCTCTGGAATCAGCCAATTGTGTAATAATAGATTAACATCCAATCAGGCCGAGGGACAAAAGGACACATGATGCAATCAGCTGCTCACAAGCAGCCGGACGTCGTCAGCTGTCAGTTTGCTGTGAAGTGGACAAGGTGAGGCCGGTGCAGATAATCAGGGCTAAATGAAGATCATTGTCTGATTGCTATCAGAAGCAGCGAGCGCCATTATTCAAGTGAGTTCATTCTGTCAGGACGAGTTTCCTCCTCCAGCGATTACACAGAGCAGCCAATCAGAGAGGACGATCCCTGATGTGTTTCACAGAGACACACACAACAATCAGCCGTTTAGAATCCAATTAAACTAGGACTTTAGATCATGTTACACACACACACACAGACACACACAGACACACACACACACACACTTGGTTTGATGGTCATCCAGGCAGAGAGAGAGAGCGAGAGGATTAACAGCTGAAGAAAAACAAAACAAGCCTTCATACATTTATCATCACATTTCTAAAAAGAATATACATATATACAGTATATATATATATATATATATATATATATATATATATCTATGTATTTATGAGCGAACACTAGCGACAGACTCATTTTTTCAAATCTAAGCTGAAGCTAAACCGCTGAACCACCACATCATGTCTCATTCAGAGACGTCCTCCTTCCTGTCCTGTCCCTACATGTCCTCACAGTTGTCTCACACACACATTACCACAGACATTAAGTTGAGGATTCTAACCACCGGAGTTTTCCTCCCGGCCGTCAGAAAACTCCATTACTACTTCATAAGATATTAAACAGAAGTGTGTGTGTGTGCTGCGTTTCCTCTCAGTTCTGCATCTTTTAAATTTACAGGGAGAGAAACTTCAGGCAAATTCATTCACTCAATATGTTCATAGAGAAATCAATGAGTTCTGCAGGTTCACTGTCATAATGTAAAGAGCTTGATCAACACTGTACAACTGAGTCTCCTCCTTCCTCCTCTTCCTCACGTCTCCTCCTCCTCCTTCATCTCTCCTATATCCTGTTTCCTTCCTCCTCTTCCTCTTGTCTCCTCTCCTCCTTCATCTCTCCTATATCCTGTTTCCTTCCTCCTCTTCCTCTTGTCTCCTCCCCTCCTTCATCTCTTCTATATCCTGTTTCCTTCCTCCCCTTCCTCACGTCTCCTGCTCCTCCTTCATCTCTCCTATATCCTGTTTCCTTCCTCCTCTTCCTCACGTCTCCTCTCCTCCTTCATCTCTTCTATATCCTGTTTCCTTCCTCCTCTTCCTCTCGTCTCCGCTCCTCCTTCATCTCTCCTATATCCTGTTTCCTTCCTCCTCTTCCTCACGTCTCCTCTCCTCCTTCATCTCTCCTATATCCTGTTTCCTCCTTCCTCTTCTCCCTCTCATGTCTCCTCCTCCTCCTTCATCTCACCTATATCCTGTTTCCTTCCTCCTCTACCTCTCGTCTCCTCCTTCATCTCTCCTATATCCTGTTTCCTTTTTCCTCTTCCTCTCGTCTCCTCCCCTCCTTCATCTCTCCTATATCCTGTTTCCTTCCTCCTCTTCCTCTTGTCTCCTCCCCTCCTTCATCTCTTCTATATCCTGTTTCCTTCCTCCCCTTCCTCACGTCTCCTGCTCCTCCTTCATCTCTCCTATATCCTGTTTCCTTCCTCCTCTTCCTCTCGTCTCCGCTCCTCCTTCATCTCTCCTATATCCTGTTTCCTTCCTCCTCTTCCTCACGTCTCCTCCTCCTCCTTCATCTCTCCTATATCCTGTTTCCTTCCTCCTCTTCCTCACGTCTCCTCTCCTCCTTCATCTCTTCTATATCCTGTTTCCTTCCTCCTCTTCCTCTCGTCTCCGCTCCTCCTTCATCTCTCCTATATCCTGTTTCCTTCCTCCTCTTCCTCACGTCTCCTCTCCTCCTTCATCTCTTCTATATCCTGTTTCCTTCCTCCTCTCCCTCACGTCTCCTCTCCTCCTTCATCTCTCCTATATCCTATTTCCTTCCTCCTCCTCCTCACGTCTCCTCTTCCTCCTTCATCTCTCCTATATCCTGTTTCCTTCTTCCTCTCCCTCACGTCTCCTCTCCTCCTTCATCTCTCCTATATCCTGTTTCCTTCCTCCTCCTCCTCTCGTCTCCTCCCCTCCTTCATCTCTCCTATATCCTGTTTCCTTCCTCCTCTCCCTCATGTCTCCTCCTCCTTCATATCTTCTATATCCTGTTTCCTCCTTCCTCCTCTTCCTCTCGTCTCCTCCTCCTCCTTCATATCTCCTATATCCTGTTTCCTCCTTCCTCCTCTACCTCTCGTCTCCTCCTCCTCCTTCATCTCTCCTATATCCTGTTTCCTTCCTCCTCTTCCTCACGTCTCCTCCTCCTCCTGCCCTTCTGTGTCTACCTAAGCTCAGCTGTGATCATTATTGTGACAGCTGAACTGTGGAGGAATCACGGTTCACTTGTTTAATTTTCAGAGCGCATGAAGCACCTAATGTCAACAAACACGAGTGAGGGATGAGTGTGTGTGTGTGTGTGAGAGGGTGATGAGTGTGTGTGTGTGTGTGTGTGTGTGTGTGTGAGAGGCTGATGAGTGTGTGTGTGTGTGAGAGGGTGATGAGTGTGTGTGTGTGTGTGTGTGTGTGTGCGTGTGTGTTGGGGGATTACAGCCTCCCTGGATATAATTATACAATCCTTCCACCTCACGCAACACACATCATGTTTTCCTCCTGAATCTGAAAATCTCTCACAGCCAGAGACTTCTTTCACTTGTCATGTTCAACGTGTTCTCTCCTCTTGTGGTTTTCAAAAGATACTCCTGAACCTTGTGGACCCAGCTCACCTTGGGCAGGGAGGCTCTGGAGCCGGAGCTCTGCGTGGTCATGGTCAGCACGGTGGTGATGCCCAGACCGACCCGGGCGGGCGCGGCGTCCATGTTGATCCAGAAGGAAACCCAGGACAGGATGACGATGAGCAGCGAGGGGATGTACATCTGGATCAGGTAGTAGCCCATCTGACGCTCCAGGTGGAAACGAGCCTCGATGCAGGTGAACTTACCTGCAGGAGGAAGAGGAGGAGGGAGGAAGAGGAGGATTAATACTGAGAGCTGGATGACAGGGAGAGAGTTTGGGAAGGAAGAGAAATGCATGAAGAGAAAAGAGTTGAGTGACTTGATGGAAGTTATTGAGTCCAGGACGAAGAAAATAATAAAAGAATGAGAATTATCCAAATGTCATTCTGGCAATTTAACCTCTAAAGAAAAATCAGAGTCACATTAATCTGTGTGAGGAAATGAACCAGATGAACCGACTGAGGCTTTTCTAAATTAGTCCTTTGTCCTTTAAGACACTGAAACTAATTCCACATTTCTTCTGTCCATATTTCTGCTGTGTCACTTCTCATTGTCAGTTGCCAGTTAACTGTAAAATGTAATGATATCTTTGAATATGTGCAATTTAGTTCAGATTTAAATGTGGCTTCATGGGAAAGTTTAGATCATGTGAATCAACAGTTCATATGAATCTTAAAGTTTCAGAACAAAGTCCAAACTAACATTTAAGCGACTGTTTTACTTTAGTGGAGAAATGAGTGATTTTCCAGTTTAGATTTATTCTGATGTGCAGTGAGTTTTTTACAGACTTAAGAGATGCATCCTCCAAAAAACTATTATTATTGTAATGAGAGGACTGGAGTCAGATTCATATTCATGGAGTCACGTCTCCGTCTCGGTGGGTGTCCTCTCAACGCTGATCTCTCGTTTTGCAAATGACTGAATTTGCAAAGCATTTTGAAACACAAAAGAAAAATAATAATTCTGGTGTCGATGTTTAAACTTCACTCAAAGGCAAAAATGCTCTTTCATCAGTTTCCCTGAGGTGGTGCGGCTCCATTAGTGCTCGTGAATTCACTGATATCATCCTGTGAAAGGCCAAATTAACAGAACACTGACAGTCCCCGGGAAAAAACGTTCACACCCACACACACACAGACACACACACACACAGACACACACACACACACACAAACACACACACACACACACACAGTGCATGTATGTGCAGCACGTTCTCTACTACATCATTATTACTATATCGATCATTAACTGCCCAGCAGAGCCGTCTGATTCAGTATCTTTCCAACGGACACTCGGAATGGGGGAGATGGGGGTTGGTCCACAACCTTCTGGTTAGTGGACGACCCGCTTTACCCTCTGGGCCACAGCGGCCCCATTTCTCTATACGTCTCTAAACCTGTTTTTATGGAATATCATGACTGTGATGGTGGCAGTTGATCGTGTGTTATGATTACATCTGGATTACTTAGATATATAACATAAACAAGTATTACTGAGAACACCTCTATTATCATCACTGCTTTTATTTTGTATAAATACTTTAAACATTGATACACATTTGCATTTATGTTTGACACAATCTTTTCTCATGTTGTAAATGTGTTATTTTGTCAATGTGCTGATACTGCATGTTTTTTTATTCCCTCTCCTGCTGAGGGTTAAGAACAGATGATGTCCCTCCTTGTTAAGACCTATGAGATAAATTGTGATTTGTGTATTTTGGGCCGTACACAATAAAATCCATCATGTGCAGAGACTGTCATTAAAATGGCACAAAGAAAACGCCATAAAACCAATCAAAGACGTTTATCGACTGTGTGATCGCATCGTGAAAAACATTTCCCGTGCGTAGGCTGCAGCCCCTGAGTTGTTACTGGAGGAGGAACGACACAACAACAACCAGTGTCTCTGCTCTACTGGTTTCTCCTCACAAGCAGGACGTCAGGGAGGAGATCTCCAGACTCAGACGAGAAGTCAGTTTTACAGACGTGAGGAGGGAGGAGTCGTTTCCTCGGAGCCTCCTGACACCTGTGCTATTAGATCTTTTCCAGATATCAGCTTCTTTCCTGAGAAAAATACGTGAATATTTGAATCCCCCCCCCGGTGTCAGCTCTGTTTTTTTTAACGTGACCTTGTGGCGTTCCGCTCTCAAACTGCACGCGCTGTGTTCGGAGCGGGGGTGCAGTCGGCCAGCAGCGGCGTTCGTCCTTGTGAAGCTGTGAAGGGAAACGCACAACGGGTGTTTACGCTCACAGCGTGTTGTCGTAAAAAAAAGGGGGGGGGGGGGCAGAGAGATAAGGAGGGATTGAGCTTCACCTCCTTCTGTTAATCTCTCTGCTCCTGTTTTACTGCAAGACGCTAATATGCAACAGAAGAACAAAAACATCCCGAGTGGAGCTCAACACGATGTGACGCTGTTTTTTAAAAACTTGAGCCAATCAAACCTTTAGAGTCGAGTTCCTGTGGCTGCGGGTTGGATGCATATCACTGCTCAAAGCCACAAATACTAATTTAATTCATGTGTATCTCGGAGAAAATACAGATGCTACGTAGAGAAATGAAGAGAGCGTCCGCAACAGAGATAATTAAATGAAGTCAAGCTGCAGTGGGCTTATTTACATCTCAGTACAGTAACAAATGTCCCTCTCCCTCCTGCTGTAATGTAATGAGCGCGCCGGGCCTCCTAATAAACCACAGCGGAGCCAGAGAGCGAGATGGCCGACGATCCATTTAATCAAAGAGGATCAATAGAGAGGCAGCCTCATCAATTAGAGTTAACCCTAAAAGACTGAGAGAGGAGAGGAGGAGAGGGGGAGAGGAGAGGGGGAGAGGAAATGTGATGTTGCAGCAAGAGGAAAGAGGGATGAAGGAGGGGAGGAAGTTGTGAGAGGACGGGGGGGGAGAAAATGACAGCGGCAGCAGGCGGATGAAGGGAGGAAGAAAGGGAGAGAGAGAAGGAGGAGAGTCGATGAGGTTGCACTTGATTTATGGCTGTGATACACTTCAGAGCTTTTAAGTGCTGTCCATATTTCCCATCTGATAAGAAGATTGAAATTATTCAGCCGGGCCTCTATCCCACTGTGTGCGTGTGTCTCTGTGTGTGTCTGTGTGTGTCTGTGTGAACACACACATTACACCAATATGCATGATATAGCTCTACAGCAGCTCCGACCATAACAAACCCCACAGCTCCACCCTCCTTTACTCTGAAAGTTAAACTGAACCCAATGAAAGTGCTGAATAAACACGTCGAAATAAACTGAGTCCAGTCACAGGAGAGCAAAACCAATGCATCTGGTTTCTGTGCAGACTGATGAATGTAGTTCAGCCTTTCAGTCGCTCCTGTGGCCCTGAGCCCAGTTAGAGCTTGTAGACCTAGAGTTCCTGCAGCTAGGAGCGTGTTAGCATGTGTAGAATTATTCATATATTCATACTGTGTGTAGCTTGATCATAGTGTAGGGATTAGAGTTAGAATAAGAGTTAAATTAAAGTTAAAGAATGTGATTCATGTGAGTGTTGGTTAAGGGTTTGGGTGGAGCCATTAGTGTCTTTGTGTGTGTGTGTGTGTCTGTGTAAACACGTCCTGCACCCAAACACACAACAAACACATCAGCCAGAAAACAAAAGTGTCCCGCAATGCAGAAGAAATCGTGATTAGTATTTCAAACATGACTTTTTCTTTGTGTGTGTGTGTGTGTTTGTGTGTGGTGAAGGGATGGAAATAATAAACAACACAACAGTAAGAGAGAAAGAGAGATAGAGAGAATTACTCTCTCTCTCTCTCTCTCTCTCTCTCTCTCTGTGTGTGTCTCCAGAGTTACAATAGACTGCAGCTAATAAATCTGAGGGAAAACGACAACTTAATTCCCTTTTAAAGTTTGATTGGGAGGCAGCGAGGCATGTGCACGCTAACACACACACACACACGCACACACACACACACACACACACACACACACACGCACAGACACACACACACACACACATCACAGGGAACGTGCACAGTCACAGAGGAGCAGCATGGCTGGAGAGTAATGGGCCGGAGATGAGATGAGAAAGGGGGAGAAACAGAAATATGGAAGGAGAGAGAGGAGAGAAGAATTGAAGAATTCACATTAAAGACGGTTGAAAAGTCAGATTTGACAGAAAAGAAGCAGATTCTCCAGTTTCAGCCTCGTGCAGCTTCTGGTTTAATGGGACGTTAATGGTTTTGGATGATTGTCAACGCTGTGACGCAGCAGCAGCGAGATATGGAACCAGTGGAAGAGTCATTTGGGTTTTTGAAAAATAATAAGAAACAAATCAACCTCAGAATTAGCAAATCATGCAGAATATGATAATGCAGAGTCAGTATTCTACTTCAGCAACATGTAATAAATATCAGTGGGTCGTTGAGTTTGTTGTGGATTAAACTGTTGATCCTGTGTCATGTCGTCTTCTGACAGGAAACAGACCATAAAAGGAGTGAACCACGGTGTAAGATCGACTCTATGTGGAAACATTTTAAATGCATTTATAACAAAGCTGAGGATTATCTCCTCATTGTGCGTGCAGATGTGTGTTTGCATGATGGTATGGATTATGTTTGCATTTAAACTGGGCCTGTGTGTGTATGTCTGTGTGTGTGTGTCTCTGTGTGTGTGTGTGTGTGTCTGTGTGTGTGTCTCTGTGTGTGTGTGTGTGTCTGTGTGTGTGTGTGTGTGTGTGTGTGTGTCTGTGCTGCAGAGTCGTGTCAGAGCTTCTCGTCTGGAGGTGGATCGTTCATCTCCTCAGTGGCGACAGGAGACGTCGACCTCAGTGTGAGTGATGGTTCTGAATCTGAACTAATCAGCCAACTGCACGTACACACACACACACACTCTCCCCCCAACACACACACACACACACTGACCAGTGGCTTGATAATGTCCTACAAAGTTTGTTTTGCTTCACTTTTGTGTGTTTTGATTAGAACGACAACCGTCTGAGCCAAAATAAAGACGACAAATACCCACAATGCATCTGATCCTGACGTTGTGTTGTGTATAAAAGTCAAAGTGAGACACTCTAATGAAAACAACCTTTATGTTTGCTTTGCAAGTTTTAGGTTAAGTGAGGTAAAGAAATATAATTTAACTAAAAAATGTCACGTCGCTTTAACTTTACACTGGAAATTCTGCTTCTTATTTTTCCTACAGAAACTTAAACGGTTCCAGCTCTGCCTTCAGAAAACCTCTTATATACCCAGACTGTGTATATATACTCTATATATATATATATATATATATTTAATGTTTTCTCTGGAGTGAGAACTGTGGAGTGGTGAGGTGAAACCACACAGATGGTTCCAGCCACACTCTGACGACCTGCAAGGAGAAACAGAGCGTGGCGCCCCCCCCCCCTCGCTCGTCTCTTTCTCTGCTGCAGCTTGATCTTCACCTCTGTTTTCACTTTCTACTGCTTTCTCTTAATCCTCCCCATCTTTTCTTTTCGTCCCCCTTTGCTTTTCTCCTCCTTCTCCTCTGCAGTTCTCTCTATTTTTCGTTATTTTCTGCATTTTCTTTTCTCAAGTTTCCATCTTATCTCTAATCCTCTTTATCTTTGACCAATTCTTCTTTTCTGTTTCCCTCTTATACCTCAAATCCTTCATTTCTTTATCCTGATTCCACATCTCCCCTGAAAATAAACGTTAAATCCGTGGGTAAATAAAAGCAGTTATTTCTGAGTATGTATTCCCACCTCGGTGTTGTTTCCCTGTTATTTCCAAATCGTACAAACTTTCAAATGAAAAAGAAAATCCTGTTTCTGACTCACAGAGGAGTTCAGCAGCGTCTCCAGGAAGACACACGTCTCTTCTTCTCAAAGAGGACGTGATCACCTGATCTGAATTTAGATCAAACCCTCCCTTCATTAGAGAGAATCACTACCTAGTTCCACTTCCCTCTGTTTAACTAAATCTGGAGTTAGAGAAGAACGGAGGAAACATGAGGATACGTTATAATCTCATAAGCAGTTATTGTAATTCCCCTGATGACCACAGGACGTACGTTTGTCAGACAAAATATTTTTGTCCCTAAATTACGACGTGAAACCAAAACTAACAGATCAAATGAAACTATGGAACAAACATGAAGCTTCAGACTCTGAGGGAGGAAACGTCCTGAGAGTCGAATCCACTGGAACTGGGTAAAGCTATGAAACTGGATTAAACCATTATGTTGCTGGGATAACTGGGATAACAATAATAATGATATCATATTGAATAAAGAAAGAAAGAATAAAAAAAGTCACCACACGATAATCTTGAAAAATGACACGATTAAGAAGATGAATTGATGGATGGGAGCTTCACAGGTGATCGGTGCTGGGGGGGGGGGGTGTCTCACCTGTGTTGTAGTGCTTGGTGCAGTAGCGCAGGTCCTTCTCCTCTTTGAGTAAGAACTGAGGTAGCGTCAGGCCTTCGTGCACCTGCACCGCTCCCTTCTCGTCCCACTCGAATATGAGGTCGTTCATGGTGTAGCCGACTGGGGGAGAGAACAGGAAACAGGAAGTCAGACCGTTATCACCTGAGTTCATCACATCGAGCTGCGTTCAAGTGCCAGTGGGAAGCCGGGACGTTCCCTCACGAAGCATCACCTCTGGAGGTGGAAAGATAATCCACTACAAATGATAATAGTATTTTCCTCTGCCGTAAACAGACTCTAGTGTTCAAACCTCTGTGCTGCCCCCAACGACTCAGACATAAACACGTGACGACTGGATTTTTAATTTTCTGCCTGAACTGTTCACATGAGGAAAAATTCCCATCTGAGGAGCTCCAGGTTGAAACCGTCTCCGAGCGGCGTGGTCCTTCGTTCCGGTTCCTGGTCGCGTCCGTTTGAAGCTTTGGAATCGAGTGTCAGCGCGACACCAGCGAGCCGTGTGCGCTTCTTTGTTCGGAGCTCAGTGACCCGACAGGGAGAGAACAGAACCGTTTGAAAGTCAGCTGCTCTGATTCCTCTCACGTCTGAGCAGAGAATGAAAAGGCCACGAGAAATCCATATCATATCTCTCCCCCTGCCAGCTGCTCAGTGACTGATGCCTCCTCATACCCTCAGTGTGTGTGTGTGTGTGTGTGTGTGTGTGTCTGTGTGTGTGTGTGTGTGTGTGTGTGTGTGTGTTTACTCACAGCTCTCCAGCTGCATGATGCACGTCTGGACGTCCATAGGGAAGTTCTTCAGATCCATGGGACAGGCCAAGATCAGTGTTATTCTGCAAAAACACACAAACACACAAACACACACTTTAAAATATTGAACTGAACATTTGAAACCTGAAACTCAAAGATGTTTCCTGCAGTTTAAACATCTTGAGGACAATAGTGTATAACAATCATATAATAGAATATTGATGGCTGGACCTTGGTCTTTCTGAACTATGATGAGGTCCCGCCCATACAAACACTCAACCAATCACCTGAGTACCAACTGTCAATCATGTTTAAATATCATTAAATAAACAATTCAAATCTAAAAGAAACAGGCTCCAGAATGAATTCCCTCTGTCACACAGAGAACATGTCTCTCTGTCAACTTCCTTTTCCATGGAAATTAATGGGAAAACCATTTTTTATAACTGATTTGATGAATTATTGAAATTAAAGACTTTCATTAAGAAATATTCACGATTTAAAACATAACAGAAATTATGACTGCTCCATGTCGCACATTCGATATTTTAGATTTGCAAAACTAGTTTATTTAAAATCAGGGACACTAATGGAAATATAATTCAAACAATGATTTATAACAATATTTATCAAGTTTTTATCTATTATTTTAATTAGTGAATAATGTTTTGTGTCTGCAAGTCGTCAGAATTTGTAATTTGTTGTATTTAATGCCGTCACCATCTGACAGATGTTAGCTTTACTTTGTTATAATTATAAAATCATCAATAATATTTTAATTCTGCTTTAAAACATAATAATTAAATAGAAAAGTACTCTTATCTCCCAAATTTGAAAAAGTAAAGTCCATGTATTGGCTCATCTCGAGGTTTCAATCGAATCACAAGCTCTTGAATTTTCCTTGTTGTCAATGATAATATACTTTAAGTGGAAGATGTATTAGTATTTTATCTTTATGTTATATTTACTATAGGTTGGTATATGTGGTTTTCATTTAAAGCTGGTTTCCTCAAGCTTAACTATTCATATCAGAGGGCTGTGCATCTTAAATATGTCCTTTAATACCAGTTAGCGTCATCTAATTGAAAATGCTAATTGTTTAATTTCTTAGTGATAAATCGTGGTAATCAGGGAGTTTGTTAAAGTTAAAGTTCCCTCTCCATTAATCACCACAACTGAACTAATCTCTAATCTGTTACTTGAGACTAATTAAAGCCACAAACTAATTTCACAGATATGAACCGAGCTCCTGTTCAGCTCCTGCAGAGTCGGATCTGTCAGATTCCACCGAACGGGCTCCGTCCTCCTGCTCCAACTCGACACCCGCTGGTACACCACACTCGTCCGCTCGGCCCCGTGTACCAAATAAACTTTGCCGCGTCGGCACATCGTCCGAGTCCCTGACAGAATGCTGAATGTGTATAACACACGTAGTGTCGTCTCTGCAGATGCTCCACTTTCTCACAGAGGAAGATTCAGGTTTCTGTCGGTGGCGTCGTGACTGCACTCGCCACATGCTGATACAGTTAATGCCTTGCACGGCTCCCCTGAGAGCTTCAGGGGGAGTTGAACCTCAAACACTGCAGGTGCTGTGATGGGGTTACAATAGAAATCCTACATATCTGTTGCAGGATAGAAGGTGACCTTGAAACTAACAAAACAAAGTCAAAATAAAGAAGGAAATACAATAAGCCTCATATTTTTTTGGCTTTTAACAGTTTCTGTTTCTGTTCTACATCTGGATCTGATACTGAGGAGAACTTAAGGACGTGATGAATCCTACATGAGCTTTAAGAAGCATATAACAAAGTTTGGTTGATATCAGTGAAATTAGTTTGATTACTTGAATTACTCAGATTACAACAATATATGACAACGCAATGAAACCTCAGTGCATTGTGGGAGTTATTAAATAAACATGGATGACATGACAGCTCCGACATGTGGCGGTAAAACATCTTGATCGCCCCCTGGTGGCTGGCTGCAGTATAAGTCATAAAGCTCACCTCGTCCAAGTTAGCAGAAGGAGACTCTGAGAACAAGTCTAATACGATTTTTGTTCCTGTTTCTGTTAAGTTTGGTGCAATAACGATGCTCCCGATAAAGGACACTCTCAGATTTAATCATCATCAAGACCCCAAATATCTTATTTGTTTTTAGAGAAAACTTAAATTCTGCAATTCTTTCAAAATCCACATGGGAGCAAATAACATCTCAAAAGAATCACGCTGATCAACCGACGGCTCCTCCGGATGTTGTCAAGTTAAAAAATGAAAGTGCGGCATTCATCCCTTCTTCCTGATGATATTTGTTAGAGTCCAATCTCTCTCCTCCTCCTGCCGGACATGAAGGTGAACACTGAGGTTGATAACGCATCAGACTCGCTGCTGGAATACTAAGAGGCTGAGTAGATTACCCCGGCTGCTGCTGCTGCTGCTGCTGCTTCTCATTCGCCCCTGAGCTGAGGCAATAACAGGAGGCAGCGGCGAGCTAAAAGGTTTGTCGGGCTGAAGGCGGCCATAACTCTTGGAAGAGATGTTTTTCAGATGCAAAGAGAAAAAGTGGGAGGAAGTGGAGCCGAGGAGGAAATAAAAAACTCTGCAGCAGAGGATGAAGGTGGAGGAACGCAAGGAACAGGAAGTTCAGATTGTTCCAAACATCCCTCCTTCATCTGTTCATCTGTTTCTATAATGTTTGAATAAAGGAAACATGTTCTGCTCACACTCAGGGTGATAATTATGATCTGTGTTGTAAAATGTTCAGTAAACACGTGACTTTCCTCAAACTGTCCACTGCTGCAGCTCCTCTATTCAGCCTCTGTCTGAAACCTGCTTTGTTTTCGGGGACGTGGCAGCTGGACTGGCCGTGCATTATGCAAATGTGGTAAAACGTGACACTCATAAAAGAGCGGGAATCAAACCCCCACTCACCGGATGCTGTAGAGCACGTTGCCGTTCTTGGAGATGCGCAGCAGCTTGTTGTCGGTGGTGACCTCGTGGAAGTTCGCCCCCTTCTCGTTGGCGAAGAACAAATCGGGTTTCCAGATGGAGTCCAACATAGAGGGGTCGAGGTCCAGAGAGTCGTCGGGGTACTCGCTGTACGCCAGCCGGGGGTCGTTCCACTGCTGCCTCAGGAAGATGTTCACCCTGTAGTCCTGAGGAAGAGACGGGGGGGGGGGGGGGGACAACATGTCGTTAGAGGGAGAGAACGTGGAGCTCGTCATGTGTGTCGTTGAATTGAAGTTTCTTGATTTGCAGTGCGTTGACCTCTCTCTCTCCACCACAGTTATTAGTTTGACTATCATTATTATTAGAGGTTCATTAGTTGATAGTAGATTTAATTTGTCTCCATGTCTTTAAACTCTGAGTCACGACCCACTCGTCTTAAAACCAGTTGCAAACTGCAGAAGAATCTAAAACCACAGACGAGAGGGAAATTGATCCGCCAGCGAAATTCAGTCAAAACAAAACAGGAAACGATGTGAAGCATGAATCCAGGTAAGAAGCAGGGGCGATGTAAGAGACATTTGCAGGAAGAGGTTAAACCAGAGGAAAGATGAGAGTAAAGAGTCTTCGAGGGTCAGTGCGCTGCTGACTCAAGAAGCTGTAGCTCAGAGCGAGCAGCGGATCGACAGACACCAGCAGATGAGGAGATGGATGACGGGCAGGATTGTCACGGTCCGGTGAGCAGCGGGTTGTGGGTCTTCATCCATATGTCGCTCTGTGCTTCGTGTGGTTGTGAGACTTGACTGATCACGAGGAGTTGTGGCTCGCAGCACATCTGAGATCAGTTCCTCCTCAGAACTCTGAACTCCACAGACGACTCCGCTCTCCTCGATTATAAATCTCTCTATTCTTATTGTTTCACTGAGTCCCGGAGCCTTTTCCCTGATAGAGCAGTTTTTTAAAAAGGTTTATTTTGAAAGTGCTACAGGAATACATCTATTTCAACAACAGGTTCTATATACAGACGTGCAGACGGCCGTGAGTCCTGGTGCAGAGCCGGACGGCAGCTGAAGGTCGCCGGGCGGCTGCTCCCTCTTTAGTCTTACACGAGGAGATGGAGAGATACGAGTGTCAGGGAGAGATGAACACAAGACGGAGTGTTTCTAACACGAGGCTCCGACGTGGAGGGACATATTTCAAATCTCCTCTTTCAAGGATAGAACGAGACTTTCAGGAATGTTTCTGAAGGATCCTTCAGGTTAAAACAGGAGAAAGTCTGTGTTTCTAGAGACAATACTATTATTATTATAACTATTATTAATATTATACCACACGATCAATCCAACAGTCAGCCACAAATATCAGACTTTGATCTGCCAGAGTTTGTCGTTTCTTTACAAGCAAAATGTCTAATTTCTGCATTTTTATGATTAAGATGATTCTTTTAAAGACTATATTTTATGAAACGTGAAAATACAAAACAAATGCAAAACTTCTCTGGTTTCAACATTGAGGAAAGTTGTTTTCCAAAGAAATCTAGAAAATAAGAAATGAATCCCACGAAACCTCCAGCATGAAAGATTAATGACGTCCATTAAGTTGAACAATAGAAGAGGCAGAAGTCCTGAGGTGAGATTCAGTTCAGAACCTGGAGCGTTAAACTCTCATGTGATTTACTGAACATCTCCAGATGTTTGACTCGTGACTCTGCTGATCTTCACTGGACTGAATCAGACGTTCACAGATTCTGATGCTGGTTTGAAAAAGGCTTTCGTTCACCTGAAGGAGGTGAAATCCAGAATCCAGCAGAAACAAACCTCCACCAGGTGGATTCAAGACCTTCAGCCTCCACAGTTTAACTGAGGATCAATACGTCTCCTACAGGTAGGACGGTGTGTGTCTGTGTGTGTCTCTGTGTGTGTCTGTTTGTGTTTCTGACTGCTCTTCTATCTCATATTTTTAGTTTAGAAAATGTAATTATTCCAGTTATTTGCTTAGTTAGTTACCATGAGATCTGAAAGTCTGCGTGCACGGTAACAACTTTATGGAACGATGTCAAACAGCTCAGTCTGCACACAGACACACACCCAGTGAGAGATCTCATGTTATTTGAGAATTGTTTAAGGAATTATTTTTGGTTCATTATGAATCTGTGGCACGACAAATTACAAAATGGCGCCGGCAGCAGTCTGGATAACGAACAGGAAACATTGATTGGACGGAGAGAGAGCAGCCTGAGTGGAAGCAGCTCGACTGTTTGTGACTGGAACATTAGTTTATACACGTTTTTAACAAATATTCCTTGTTGTATATTAACAACTGAGAGCAAGAGAATTCATTTTTCAATCTCACAGAGACAAACACAGACGCACAAATATAGAATTCATGCTTCTCTGTCTGTATAATCTAAAGTGCCTCCTCACATAATCATAGTTTTTCCTTCTGTGTCTCTTCCTCGCTCGTCTCTGTCCACATGTCCTCGATCAGCTGTTTGCTCAGAGCTTCATTGTGAAGAGCCTTCTCACTCGAGGTGGCATTTAACTCTCCCTTCCCCTAATTGTCAATTATTCTCAGAAAATAGAGCTCGGACATTCGGTCCAGAGCAAAGTCGTCATTAGGCCTGGAAGCGTGGACGGGGGGGGGGGGGGGGCCGGCACCAGCAGGTGGCATTTCAACATTCACCGCGTGAGAAACCCATTCACATGGCAATCAGAGCCCTTCACCGTTTATCAATGTTTATTAGACTGAATATCTCACATGAAACAAATGAGCTCGACCTTTTCTGAACGAGTCGCCTTCTGCTCCGGCTCCAACAAATGATGAACAGAAAGAAATGGTGCAGGGATGAGGAGAGGGAGGGAGGGAGGGAGGGAGGGAACAGACGAGAGGGAACTAAGATGAGAGGGAACAGACGAGAGGGAACAGACGAGAGGGAACACTGATGAGAGGGAACAGACAAAAGGGAACAGATGAGAGGGAACAGACGAGAGGGAACTAAGATGAGAGGGAACACAGACGAGAGGGAACAGACGAGAGGGAACAGACGCAAGGAACAGACGAGAGGGAACAGATGAGAGGGAACAGACCAGAGGGAACAGATGAGAGGGAACACAGACGCAAGGAACAGATGAGAGGGAACACTGACGAGAGGGAACAGACAAGAGGGAACAGACGAGAGGGAACAGACGAGAGGGAACACAGAGGAGAGGGAACAGACGAGAGGGAACACAGACGAGAGGGAACAGACGAGAGGGAACAGACGAGAGGGAACAGGTGAGAGGGAACACTGATGAGAGGGAACAGACGAGAGGGAACAGATGAGAGGGAACACAGAGGAGAGGGAACAGACGAGAGGGAACACAGACGAGAAGGAACAGACGAGAGGAACAGACGAGAGGGAACACAGACGAGAGGGAACAGACGAGAGGAACAGACGAGAGGGAACACAGACGAGAGGGAACAGACGAGAGGGAACAGACGAGAGGGAACACAGACGAGAGGGAACAGACGAGAGGGAACAGCTATCATCTCAGTTTTACTTGGTTTATTCTTGATTTCAGCGTTTTACTTTTCTTATTTATGAATCTTTCCCTTAATGTATAAGTTATTTAATTTATTGATTATTAATTTGGTGAAATTATTATGTTGTGGTCTTGATTTATATTCCCAAAGAATTTATTTGAATTTACTCAAACTATAATTTCCTTTTTTGTAAAATATAGGTTTGGGTTAGGCTTTTGAAGTTGTATTTGTAACCAGATATTTATAATGATCTTCAGAACATTATGAAATACAGATATGTATAAGTTTTTAACAGTTCATCTGTTGGTGGTGAAGACGTTTGCTTTTTATTTAAATTATTCTCCTTATCCATTTAGTTTAGTTTTATTGAGATTCATTCGTATCTGTTCACGTCTTGGTACTTTTGTCTGTTTGTGTTTTATTTTCACATCCCATTAAATCATTTACGGTCTCAGCATGTAATGGTTTAACTGGACGAACTGGTCAGACTGGGGACGGGGACTGGTCCATAGAGCCTCGGCTCCTCCGGCTGCAGACAGACCGACATGAGGAGCATTAACCAGCAGCTGGAAACAGACGCGGCTGAACTCTAGGACTCAAATGAGGGAGAAGTGATGTGAGGGAGAAAACCAGCGATTCCAGGAAATAATGTAGAATTGAGGAGAACAGATAAGTGCCTCAGATCATTTGAATAAGAGCCTGAACGCTCCCTCCTCCTGTGGTTCAGAGCAGAGCTGCAGCGGGACGTCGGCATATGTGCAGGTCTCCCAGGACGAGCGCAGGTTCATGCTGGAGGTTTAATATCCTGACACGAGGCCATTGGACTGTTAAGTGCTACCCAGAAATTGCCATCCACTGCTGCCTCGCTGCCATGAAACCATTAGCAGAGGAAACGCTGTACTTACACAATAGCACACTGATTTCAGCACGTATTAAACTCAGGCAGCAAACCAAGCGTGAAAGACCGCAGCCCTCCTCCTCTTCCTCGCCTCCCTCTTCCTCCTCTAACAACAACGACAACAACTGCGACGTCAACACACGCAGCAGCAGCAGCAGCAGCCGCCATATTCTCATTCCACGCCTGATGGACATCCTGCTGCTGGATGTGGCTCAGGTAGGAGGAGGAGGAGGAGGAGGAGGAGGAGGAGGAGGAGGAGGAGGAGGAGGAGGAGGAGGAGGCAGCATCTGCTCTGCCCAGACAGAGAGGAAGGTGAGTTCTTCACCTCTTGGGGGACGTTCACAGAACCACAGATGGACGACGTGGAGGAAAAGACGCCACAGATTCGACCCGTGTGACCTGCTGCCGAGTAAAGAGTCAAACTAAGAGATGCAGTCCACGGACACATTCATTTAAACTTTACCATTTATATAAAGGTCTGATTTACATTCAATAAATAAATTATATATTATTTAAATATAAAAGAAATCTACAAGTAGTTGCGTTTAAAAGCAAGAAAGCAATTTGCAAATTAACAAATGTTCATGGAGCTTTTTATTCATTCATTTGTTCAACATTATCTCCACCTGCAGGTGCTGCTGTCATTATATCTTAAAATCCTAAGTTTTAATTATTTCAAGACTGGTTTCAGGATTTTATTAAAACAGAAATAAAGTCTTGAATCCTGACGGTAACAGATGGAAACTTTTATGAAACACGTGGCAAAAATATTCTTCATCCTTCTTTTGTTATTCGAGATTTCAAAGTAACGTAAATGATCATTAAATTTACTTTGGTAATTTGTTAACTTGATAAAACTATTAGAGCTTCAATAAAAAACATGTAGTAGTTGTAGCAGTCGGTGATCGAATGATTTATTATTCACAGAGAAAGACGAGTGTTATTTGTATAATTTTCACGTTTTAACATTTGTATCATGAGCTGTTCGGTTGAGTACTTACATAAAAATAATATTTGTCGTTTTCCCCTGCTGACATTACTTCTCTGGAAAACAGGTTGTCACAGAAAGTATATTTCATTAACTGAGTTTTATTCTCTTTCTCTTCGTATGAATGCTGATATTTTTGGGCGAACGGGTTGAGTCAGGAAGTCAGATAGAAAACAAGTGGAGGAAACTACATAATGTCTGAGAGAGAGGACACGCTGACCTTCTCAGAGACAGACAGAGAAGACGATGGTTCGGATCCATTTGTCCAGTAGAGAAGCTCCACACGGGTAATGGTGACCACTGTGACAAGGAGAGATTATCTACCTACTATATACTTAAAGATTATATAGATCATCTTCCTGTTTGCAGCTCAGACATGAGAATGGTCTCCGGTCCGGTGTCCAACACAAACACTCCTGCTAAACACGTCCTCCGTCCCCCCGGGAGGGAGGGGGGGGGGGGGGGCCTAATTCCTTCACCCTGCGAGATTCACCTGAACATCCACTGGTATCAACAAAAGCTCCCAACTGAGCTCCCAGCAGGAGGTGAGAGAACAAGGGGGGGGGGGGAGTAATACTTTAAGTAACACTGTGTAAAGCCTCTTCATATGAGGGCGAGAGAGGGAATCAATGAGAGGAGAGATACGCTTGTGTGTGTGTGTATGTGTGTGTGTGTCTGTGTGTGTCACAGAGCTAAAGAGACGTGAGGTGAGAAAGAAGAGGAAAAGAAAGTGTGTGTGTGGGGGGGAGCGAGATACAAAAGGGGCTGCACCTCCATCTGATTGTGTGTGTGTGTGTGTGTGTGTGTGTGTGTGTGTGTGTGTGTGTGTGTGTGTGTGTGAGAGAGAGGGAGAGAAAGAAAGAGAGAGAGAGCAAGCGAGCGCTGAAACAGGAATAAAGCCGTGTACCGCCGGGACTTGAACAAGCACTGCGCCATTCTACCAGCTCCATCTATCACCATGCTCCAGCCCCAGCAGCAGAATGAGTGTGTGTGTGTGTGTGTGTCTGTGTGTTTGTGTGTGTGTGTGTGTAGTCCGGGCTTAAAGTGAGAGCTACACACTGCAATGAACACCAGCCCTGCATCCAGGAGGAGTCGCCGGCCTCCTGCTCGCTCTGCGTTTCTCCCTCTTTAAAAATGGATTCACCGCTTTGATAAAAGCTGATAAATCCAATTAGTGCAGGACTTCATTTAGTGAGATAAGAGCAGCACTGACTGTGGTCCTCAGTGTGTGGGCATGCACCAGTTACCACCTCACACTGGGAGCAGGGCTTCACACAATTCCATCTAGTTACAGAGGAGAGTCGGGTCCACGGAGGCAGATGATTGATATCACACATCATCCGGCAGCATCCCCGACCATCATCGATTTTTATCAAGAAGAGATCCAGTGAGATGAAAGAAAGGAGAAACATCCAAGGAGGAGAAACGGAGGAGGAGTGGCACCTCCTTCTGGAGCTCCAGCTCTCAACTCCTCTCCAGATAACGACCCCTCAAGTTATTTCTATAAACAGCAGATTTGAACCAATCGCTTTTCTGGAAACCTTAAAAAACCAACATTCAATGAGAGATCTTGAACAAATGTCCCTTTTCTAAATACCCAGATGAGTTTGAAAAGTGTGAATGTGTTTTGTTATTATTGTTGTGTATTTGTTAACTATTAAAACCAACTCACTGCGACAACAACCCAACACACAACCTGTGGAGCTGCTTCCAGACGTGACCTGAGGCTTAGTTCTCTGGACTTCACCCACAGCTCACGTCTGAAAACAGCTCATGTGGATCTTTAACCACGTTCATGTTGTCGTTCATGCTGTCGTCACAAATGCAAACAGACACACACAAACACACACACACACACACAGACACACACTGCGGTTCAGTGTTGCCATATCTGCTCTGGGCCTTGTTGCTCTCTGAAGGTTAATGGTTCAGTTATATTCACACTAATGGATTTCCGGTGTAATGAATGAGCAGAGACTCGCCACCGATTGTGTTGTTATGCAAATGGTGATGCGCTCTTTTCAAATGAAGTGCTGGAGCCGGGAGACGCGCTCAATGAGGCGGAGACGTTTCCAAACACTCGGAGGGGCGGACGGCTTCTAATGTTTGAAAGGAAAAATAAAAAAGAAACTTGGGATGCGGTGAACATCAGCGTCGTTTCAATTAATCGCATTTTTCAGAGGAAAGAAATGACTCGGGCTGAAATGGAGCCGCGACGAGATGTGACAGTTTCTATTAGCTGTCCAATCATCCACATCTACACACAGACACACACACAAGTGATGCATAAATAATGACAAACACTGCACATCACGTTGCATTACAGAGTCATACTCAGAATAATTGAGCTCACCATTGTTGTTTCGGCGATGGACCCAAAACTGTTGATAAAAATGTTGCAGGTGACGTTGACCGGCGGACCTGCAGAGGGCGAGAAGAGAGGGAGACACACGGAGAAGTTCGACTTCATCAGAACCAGTTTGCAAACAGCCAGAGAGAGAGAGAGCAGGTGAAAGAGTTCAGAGAAGAGAGAGAGAGAGAGAGAGAGAGAGAGAGAGAGAGAGTTGTCGAGTTGTGTTAATGTCGACAGGCGTTCGATAACTTGGTCAGGAAAGAAAAATAATCAACAAATATGACTTCACGACTGATGAGTCAGTTTCAAGCTGGAGGAAACTTTAGACGCTTCTTCACTTTATGACATTAAACTGTTACAGATAAAAATCATTACATTCGAGAAAAGTTTTTAGCTTCTGAATGTTCAGAAGTTCACCAGCTGGTCTCCAACTTTATAATCATCAAACTGTAAAAACTAAATAATGAGCTGAAATGTTAAATCTGTGGGTTTGTCACAACAAGCCTCACTTCTCACTCTGCATGGATTCATTTCATCTATTGTTGATATGATAAATATGATATTTACTGTGAGGAACCTGCAGAGACGCCTCAGATGCATCCAAACTAACTTTCACCTTCTCAAACCTTCGAACAAAGCTTCGGTCGGCTCGGTTGTTTCTTCGCTGATGAGCAAAATAAATATTTGAAACCAGCAATAAGGTCTGAGATTCTTTCATCAAGCTTCAAGATACAGGTTTAAAAACATCGAGGGACATAGAAACTATAAAACTTATCCTATAACTGAGGGTTCTGCAAAAAGTGATAAATGGATATCACAGGTTATTTGGTAATTGGTATTTTTCTCAAAGGTCAACAGGAAGAAGAAGAGTTCAACGTCTCTAATGAAACATTATCTGATAAAGAACATTGTATATAGTTAAAAGTGGATAAAAGATAGAGATCCTACTGTCAGACCTTGTTTTCTAATGTATTTGGAAGTGTGAGTGTGATCGTGTGTGAATCTCCTCGTGTTTTCATTTTGTTTCTGTGTGTGAAAGCGACAGAGAAACACTGAAGACAACAGGAAGCTGAACAAAGTGAAACCGAGACTCCGGGTTCTGACTGAATAAATGATTCTGTGTTCGGTGCTTTAACGCTTCATCAGTGTCCAACGACACGGCAGCGGCAGGAAGTTCGTTCCAGAGTCGCTGAGAAGGAAAAAAACGTGTAAACACCTCATTACAACCTGAGGAAACTAGAAAGGAGGAAAAATCTATTTCACATCCGCTCTCCAGACTTAAAAAGAGCCGTCGGTCAGAATCCATCACGAGGCTCCAGCGTGCGTCCGCTCTCCCCTCAGAGGCGAGGCGCTGCATCAAGGTGGTTTTCAGACGAACCAGTCAAGGTGAAAGTAAATAGCGTTCGGGCCTTTTGGCGGCGGCTCCATTGATTTGCTCTATTACCAGGTTGTACAAACACAAATGTGATTACTCAGCGGCTGGAGTGGCGACACGGTGAAGAGCGTGGAGGACGCTCCTTCCTCTTTCAGCCGCTGGACACGACTTCGGCCTTCAGAACTTAATCTACGTCTCTGAATGCCCTTTTCCAAGAAGGCGAGTGGTTTGACCCGGAGTGGATCGACCCAACGAGCTGCAGAAGTTCATTAAATCAGCTAAATGAACATTAGGACACCATGTTAATAAATCTTTGAAATAATCAAAGTAAAAAGTGGTTTTGTTTTTATGTTTTTAGCTTTTTCCATTATTTTTCCATTTCGCTGAGGGGAAATGAAATGAAGTAAAGTTATGGAAACACAGTTATGAAAATCATCTAAGCCTCAGACTGGAACTCCTGCAGCTGTTTTCCAGCACCTCGCTCTGCCTCTTTCCTCCGACCCTCCTCAGAAGCTCTCTCAGCGTGGGGGAGCTGTGCTGCTTCCTTCCGGAGGCTCAGATCTTTGTTTGGAACATTAAAGATGCCGAGTGGAGAAACGCAGCCCAAAGAATCCTGAAGGGCTTTGCATCGTTTAGGAGATAAAAACTAATGTCTGCTTAATGAACTGCTGTTAATCCTCAGTCGATAAAAAAATACACAAAATCCTGATAATACTCTCTAATGATGTATATTCAGTACTTTTCCATTCATCACTAAAGAGGCATTAGGCTGTTACCAACTAATACTTCACTATAATAGCTGCTCTGCACCGAGCCCGGGTCCGAAAACGCAGCTCTGCACTTTCCATGCAGAGAAACTTATTAAAATCTGTGGACAAAGCATCATTATGAAGCTATTGTCTGGGGAATAATTAGATCATTGTGCACAAATCCAATCTGCGTTTCCGTTAATCCCATTATTCATAATCCTTTCATCATCATCGGCGGGAGAAAACGGTTTTTAATATTCGGCTCGGTAACGAAAATGCAAACGTCCAATAAGTCAAGAGGTGGTGATCGTTATTCTGAAACATGTGGACGAGGCTTTAGTTCAAACTGTGGCTCGTGCAAACACTCACACACACACACACACACACACACACACACACACATCGACTTTGTGTTAAATGTCTGCGGCTAAACTCGATGTATAATTCCACTCGCCGGCGGCGACTGCGAATGAAGGAAGGGGTCTGGATTATTTTGATGGCCAATTACTCTCCCTGTCACAGGCTGAGGAGAGCTGGAGGCCACTGGGGGGGGGGGGGGGGGGTATCATCTGAGAGTCTTTCACACACACACACACTCACACACACACACACACACAAGCATGCAACTGTGGTTAAGCCATAGTGGAGTATCATAAGGTTGGAGATGCACTGTAAAAAATCATTAAAGTTGCCCGCAGGCGCTCGTTGGCTACGTGACTTCCATGTACAGAGTCCAATTAGAACAAACAATCGATTACTCACAGGCCTGCACGATGACGGGGGAGGGGGGGGGAAGCAATAAAGATGCTATATAAGTTCTAGATATTAAATCAACCAGGTTTGTTTCCAGTGGCTGCAGATGAAATGAGTTTGTTCCAGAGAGAATTGCTGCAAACTGCTGCTGATGGAGAAAGAGGGAGAGAGTGAAACCTGCAGAGTGGAGGACTCACGTCGGAGCGGTGGAAGCTTCCTGTTTGCTTCAGCCTCTAACAACACTGCTCTGCTGCAGCCTCATTCATTGCATGAAACTACAAACATGGAGGGACTTGAACCACCTACTTTGTTCTGTGTGCGTTTCCAGACAAAATGAACGACATCACATTTACATTTTCCTCCGCGCTGCTATTTGTGAAGCTGACGTATTTTTAGTTTCCACAGATAAACAACCGGGAACAGTTTC
Source organism: Platichthys flesus (assembly GCF_949316205.1). NCBI lineage: Eukaryota > Metazoa > Chordata > Actinopteri > Pleuronectiformes > Pleuronectidae > Platichthys > Platichthys flesus. The sequence goes on along the minus strand of NC_084952.1, from coordinate 1,654,807 downwards.
TCCACTTGCACCCGAACCCGATTAGGATGAATCTGAAGAAACTGAGAAGGAAACTGAGGAGAAACGCAAATGAGCCGATTAAACTCAGAGTCCCTCAAAGTCCTGGATTAACAAAGGTGCAGAAGAACATGTGCTAACGTGCACAGGCGGCAAAACAGGGAAAATTAACAAATTAATATTCTATCAGCACATACACGTCCAACAGTCCCTTAAAAACTCCATGGAGTGTAATATAACAATATAGTAATTAAAATTATTCATGTTTAGAAAACCATGGAATATGACTGGGTTGTGTACAAACCAGAGGGTTTTAGAAGATGGAGCAGGAAATAGGAATATTTCTTCCTGACTCAATAACTACATCATTTAAAGTGAAATGTTATTTCACTTGTGTAGAACTTCTCTAATCTTAACAACCACTTGACTCTATAAATCAAATTCACCCATTCACACACACATTCATTCATTTATATATGCATGTATAAATATATATATAGCCCTTCTCAATCATTCACATAGGCACAGCTGTCAGGAGCAATTTAGTAATCAAAGTCTTGCTCAAGGACTCTTTGACATGCAGGTTGAAGGAGCCGGGGATCGGACCACCGACGAATAGATGAGGGGACGACCCACTCAACCTCCTGAGCCACAGCCTCTGTGTGGTGTCACGTTCACAGAATCGGATTCGAGTCTCATTTTCTCTCGGTCAGGGGTTCGGCGTCTGACCAAAGGAGACATCAACATGCAGACTGGAGGAGCTGGGGATCGAACCACCGACCTCCTTGTTTGCTTATTCAAACCCACCCTCAGATAAACAGCCTCTCAAGGCCTCCTGGTAGATAATCATCCGTCCTGGACGCCCTGACTGTGTGTGCGATGCTCAGAGGCTCAACACACCCGGGGAGCCGAGCTCTTACATGTCTGAGTGCATCAGAGGGTTTATCCGTGAACCAGCGGGTTTCACATTATCACTGTGTTTTCCCTCTGAATGGCTTTTCAGGTTTAACTCCGGCGCTCCGACACGTTTCCTCTGCGTCGTGGCTTTGTTCACGATCCCGGCTTCAAAGTCCTGCCTGCCAGCTGGAGGCCAGCGGAGCCATATCATCGTTTGTCTTTGCTTGACGTCGTTCGCGGCGTGTGGCGCAAAATAAAAACTGAGGAGGAGGAGGGGGAGCTGATAGCGGGCAGAAAACCTCCTCCTCCTCCTCCTCCTCCTCCTCCTCTTCGCTCCCTCTCTCCTGCTGCAGCCGACGGTTTAATAACCAGCCAGTGAAGGAGAGAAGGAGAGAGAGACAGTTTTACTTTATAGCTTTCCAATAAAAAGAGAAGATGGAGGTGCAGCAGCAGCAGAAGACGACAGGGAGGAGAATGCAGAGACAGCTCATTAAGCATCACGGAGGACAGGCTGGCAGAGTGACTCACAGGTTACTGTAGCTGTAAGTGAGCCCCAGTGTGTGTGTGTGAGTGCAGCTCGACACACACACACACACACACACACACACACACACACACAGACACACACACACACACATATACGTCTCTACTTCCACTTGTGAGGACACAATGTGCCCTCGCCTCTTGAATTCAATGAATTCAATCCTTCTTATCACTTGTCTTATAATTAAGGAGGTTTAAGCAGCATTAGTTTTCTAATTGTGTCTCGAACTGTTTACATTTATAATAACGACATTCGCCATGCTTGATTTCTTAATGGGCGGCGCGGTGGTACAGTGGTTGGAACTTTAAATGTTCTGTTTAATTTCCTGTTTTATACTTTCACGTGTTGTCTTGTCTTCCTCAATGTTCTGAAACATATATGTTGTGATTTGCAGCTAAACAAATAAAATGGACTTGGAACAGAACTGGATTTTGTCCCTGTGGGCCACCGTACACACTCTTAACACGGATGTGCACAGTTGTGTTATTTACGTACAAGTAAGTCAAGTTATTTAAAATTATCAATATAGTGCAACTATGCACTAATGAATACATCATTTAGACTGTTTTAACAGACACACACACACACACACACAGACACACACACACACACAGACACACACACTCAGCTCTCGTCCTGCTGATAATAAAAAAGAACCTCCTCCTCCTGCAGCTGAACTCCACTTTCATTAAGAACGAGTGACAGGAGTGATAAAGCAGAATGAGAGAAGCAGCTGGACTCGGCCGCTCAGCACTTCCTCCTCTGACTGGACGAACCCTGCGTCCCCGAGTCCATGTGACAGACACACAGCAAGAGCTTCACAAACTGTGTCTGTGCCCGTCTGTGATCTTTCAATACACCAGAGGAGGCTTCTGCCTGGATTCACTTTGTCTCCAAAATCATAAATTTAAGTCTTCATTCGCTTCTGGACGTTTTAAAGCTTTTGCAAAAAACTATTCTTGACAAAAAATTGTAAATCAGTGAATTGGAATAATCAATTCAGCTGTTCTGTGTATTTCATCTGTTTAATTTATCTGTTATATTTCCTTTCTGTGTGTTTACATCGAACAATTGGAAAACATGCAACACCGAGCTGAACTCAAATCCACTAATGTGCGTTTGTTCCTTGATTCAGACGCACAACAAGTTTTCTTTGTGCTGAGCAAACGGCACAAAGCGTTTTTTAAAGATAATAAATGAGCAGGAGACGCAGCAGCTGCTGGAGACTTCCCATGAGGACAAATGATTTGAGATATTATCACAAGCTTCTAACTGACAGTTAAATTAAACTAGTTGTGTAGAGACTCTGGGATTCAAAGGGATCCACCATGTTGGTTTCTCTGTGTGGATTCTACATTTTGCTCGCTGGTCAAGGGTTTGTGTCCAGGGACTCGACAGGTCTCAACAGAGCCGGGATGAAGACGACACACTTCTAAACCTGCCAGGGAAGTAACTCCTCTAATTGCTTTTTGAATGATTAATAGTTCGGGGGGCTCTTTAACTCCCCCGATGCTTTTACCCAGTGTCGACTCCACAGCTCGTCCTTGTTGTGATTGTTAAACTGATGCAACACAGAGCTGTGGATTCAGAGGGCGTCCTGTCTCATTGTTCGGTTCCATCACGGCTCCGAGTCTTTCCCACAAATCCACTCAGGACATTGGACATATTTTGGATTAAAGTGTCCAGTGAACAGCAGGTTGTCCTTCCACTAAACACCATATGTTGGGATGATACAGCAGGTGCATGGACACTACAGGGAGCGTCACTGCTGCCAGTGTAGGAGAGAAACTACATCCCACCCCACCAGCTGATATACCAATAGGAAGCTGTTTTCCTGTTTGCAGATCAAATCCTGGTAAACACAGATGAAGCCTGAGGAGATTTACAAAAAGAAGATATAATTATTTCTGGGAGAAAATCGTAGCTCCCTGACACGAGGGCGCATTCTTTAAATGATTTGTCATCGAGGAAAACAACTCATTCAGTCGTTCAGGAGCCGAATCGAAGTCTCCGTCTCCGTCCCTCACGCCGGAGCCACGCTCCCTCCAACACATCTTTTATTTATCACGTCACTTCGATGCACAACAACAACAGCGGAGCAGACAGCGGTTTGCAAACATGGCACAAAAGGTCTTATCAGCGTCGATCCAGGAGTCGCCGGTGCAGCCGCCCGTCACCGGCGACTGGAGGAGGCGGCGCCCTCCCCATCTGCCGCCAGGGACTCACACCACAATGGCTCTCGCACACACACAACAAGTCACGTGACTCACCGGAGCACTCAGAACACGTCACGCTCGGGATGACGTGCGTGTCTGAGGAACAGATTTAAGTTTTGATGAGCTCAGGAAGTCAAACTGCCAGATGCTGTTGGTGGAGCCGGGTTTTAAATCCACGTCTGGATTTATTTATTAAGATTCACTTTCACCTTCTGGAAAAGAACAAACTTCTTTTTAATTCACTTCGTAACATGGAAGTCTGAAGAATCAGAATCACTTTGTGTCATCACTGAAAACAGCTTCAGTCCAGATCAGATCATCTCGGTGATTCGTCTTCTGTTGTTTGGAAGAATTAAACGTTTTTGACAAAGCGCTGAGAAAAGAATCCTGTTTATCTGTCTGAGTTCAATAATTCAGAAAAACTATTTCCACCAAACAGCCCAATGTCTTCCTGGGTGTTGATGGATCGATCATACGAATATAAAGTCAACAAAAATGATCCTGAAGAGACAAACTATTACAAACACAAGGTTTAACGACTTATTAATGATTGTTAATTAATCCTCCTGAATGTTGAAGTCTGGTCCAAAGAGATTTATCAAATGAAATATTAAAATAAAGCCCGAGGCTCAAAGGAGAGGAGACGAATGAACCTACGAACTCAAATCAAACATACGAAAGAATCTGAGGAAACTTTATCGAACCAAACTTTGTTGTTGTGGACTCCGCCCCCCCCCCCCCCGAGGCTCTCTCTGTTCTGAGCTCTTTGCTAATGACGCTACACAACGAGCCTGAAAGCACGAATCTGAACTCACACGTATTAATCCAGTGATCGTAGGCGACACGTCGGCCTGCGGGGACTCATCGTTACCAGCCTGACCCCCCCCCCCCCCCACCATCACCATCAGCACCAATTAACTGGTCAAGCCATCAGCCGTCCCCCCTGACGTCCTCATTACGAGCATCATACCACTGTGGTGTAACGACACAACCAAGTGGAACTAATGGTGCAGCATAAATCCAGCTCACTAATGCTTTTACAAGAAGGGACGAGGTGCAGGTGGTGAAGAGGGGGGTGCGTCTCGCTACCGGGCCTCAGCTCGGTTCTAAGAACTGATCCCAGATGCTTTATTCAACCCTGTGGTTCGCTCCAGAGCCGGTGACACGGCAGAGACGCTGGATTCATCCGGCACCGGGAAGAAAAGTCGCAGAACACAAGTTACAAGAAAGAATTGTCCGAGTTACGCAGCATCGCCTGTTTTGCAACTGAGCTTCAGTCAGCAAACAGAAAATCACAATGGCTGAGAGACATTAAATATTTATAGGGCGTCGTCTGTAGGCGGTGTGGTCGGAGGAAGGCGGTTCTACTTTTTATTGAGCTAATATATTTTCCGTGCACATCCTCATGGAAGTTGAGGAACACGGTTCTGGAACTGAGGGAAGCAGAGTGTTGTTGTTCTGTTTATCCATCAGCCGAGGAGGTTCTGTTCTCATCCTCCATGAATAAACATCAGTGAGAGAGTAAAGCTGGTGAGAGTTTAAAAACAATAGAACTGGGAACATTAGAGGATCATAAATCTGTTTCATCGACTCGCTGGTGAAACAGTGAAAAACATTCCATCAAACGCCAGGAGCTTGAAACTCAGCTGAGAGAGAAGGAGAAGCACCTCTGGTAAAAAGTCATAAAACCGATTCTGGACTTTTCAAACATTAAAAACACACATTTCATATTCAACCATCAATGGTTTCTGTAATGGGGCCATATACATATATTAGATCTCCTTTAAATTATAATTCTATCAGCGGTTCATCCTATCGCCTTCACACTCGTCCTGTGAATTCTTTGGGGTCCAGAGAAGCTCAGTGTTGGTTTTGGTTCAATATTAATTAATTTTGAATAAACAGGCGAACAGCGGCCTCCAGTCACTGGGGGGGGGGGGGGAAACACGTCGTCTTCTTCTACATCCTTGAATAACCTAGTGATCCGTAAACAACACGCCAGCAATGCAGATCATTCTAATGATTTGATTATTTTAATTTGTATTGATTAACTGATTCATTTGACAGGGACAGAGCATGTTAATGAACATCTGTATATAAAAACACTACACGTAAACATGCCAGGTTCTAGTGAGAATGCTAATTTATCTCCATCATAACAACAACAACCTTCATGGAATAACCACTGCAGATAAACCAGGTAGGATGAGCGCTACGTTTTCTAGCTCCACTCTGCACCATGGACAGTTCATAACAACTCTCTGCACCCCACGTCCAGCACACAAACAATAAGAAGAGACGTTTATCGTCTATTTTCTAATGACATGTAATCATTCTGAAGCGGCTGCGGAGCATGGACTCAGGAGAACAGGCGTGTTTGAAATGTTCAGCGCTCGAGTCTATATAAAAACAGGAGGAGAACTTTACCTCCCTCCTGCTGTTCCTGCTTTTCTCCTCCATTACATCCGGACGTGACAACAGAGGAGTTGAACATCAAGGCCCCCCCCATCTCTTCCCTGAGTCTGCACCAGCACCTGGAATAAAGAAGCTGTCTGCGTCTGAGTCCTGTTCATTTCTTTTATTCCCATGCAGATGCCAGAGCTCTCGGTTCCCGTGCTCCATCGCTCTTCATCTACACAGACAGGCCTCATTACTCCCCCCCACTCATGAAGGAGTCTACCTGGCTTCTCCGCCAGAACACCAAACCCTTTTAGCTCTAAACGAGGGAGTAAACAGCGCGGGTGATCAGTGGTGAGGGACACACACACACACACACACACACAAACACACACACACACACTTCCTGTCACATTTTAATTGGAGTGGCGCGATGAGGAATGGTTTCTGCTGCCGACGTATTCCAACATCCATCATCGACTCTTCCGCCGAGTGAACTTTAGGGAAAAACTTAATTTTCCTCCCTAGCGAGGGGGGGTGGGGTGGGGTGGAGAAATAGCATTATGACATGTTTTACTCCACCTGCTCTTCCTCCATCTATCCCCCCCACACACACTCTCACACTCCACGACTCAGTTTCTCTTTCTCTTCCTCGTCTCATTCCTATTCTGTCTTCCAGCCACAGGGGGTGTGAGTTTCATTATGAGATGAAATGTATTCAAAGTGGGAAGCAGGAGAGCCGAGGAGAGGATGGAGAGATGGATGGATGCGTAGCAGCCCGGTCAGGAGAGCACCTGAGGCTGTGTGTGTCTGTCTGTGTGTGTGTGTCTGTGTGGGTGTGTGTGTGTTTGTCTTTCTGCATATTTACTCAAAATTGCCACCCATGCCTCGGAGCGTTTCCAGTTCCTCTGCACGGCGTGAGTGTGACTGTGTGTTTGCAGTGGAAATATTAGTTTCCTTGTATTTTCTTGTTATCGTTCTATCTTTCTATCCATCAGCGGGGGGGTATAAGCAGAGAAATGTCCTGAAGTCTGTCAAGGTGATAAATATTCAGGTGTTGTTCTGATCCAGTCCTGCAGCAGAACTCCAAGCGGCCAAAACGCCCCCTGGTGGCTGGATAAAGTATATGCCTTACACCCTGCCTCCTCCATGTTAGTAGATAGGAATAGTTGTCAAATCAATGTTTTTAGGAAGGTGCTGGTTTTCATTTGTCAGGGACCCAACCCACTGGAAGAGTTAAATCATCTCTCAAAACAGACTTGAAGTGTTTGCTTCTACTTTTAAACGATGTATTATATATATATATATATATATGTGATTTGGATTTCAATTGACACTGTTGTATTTTATATTTTGTACTGTTTTGACACTTGTCATCATTTCATAAAAGAGTCTTTGGTGTAAGACTCATGTTTATTGTTTATTGTTTATTTATTCTCCAGCCACGTCCCTCTGGTCACATATTTAAATGCAGCTCTGCAGTCGCCTTAAGAAACAAACATCTCATTCTACGGGACTGAAGCTACAACCTGACATTTGAAAGTTTCTTCCATCATAAAGAGAATAACAACTGCTTTCCTCCATGATAAGGAGCAGATATTAAACCGAGCCTTTGGAGGACCAGTGCTCGTCCAGGTCCTTCCAGGCCAGGGTTTGAATGATGGGGGGGGGGGGGCATGACAGGCTGGCAGCCGCCTGACTGCAGAGCAACAGAAATCAATAGCAGGTCCATGTCGACAGAGACGAGATGACAGGAGCTTTATTCCACTGGATTACTGAGAGGAAGTGATGCTGCACACGGGAATGAATAAAGCAATGTTTGCACGAGACTTTCTGTGCACGTGACCGCGAGTGTGTGTTCGCTTTATCCTTCCTGCTTGTAATTTGCATTTTTTGTTTGCCAGATTGTGTAGATAGGCTGTTTACATTGAGTTGTGTAAGAGTGTGTGTGTATGTATGTGTGTGTGTGTAAGAGAGTGCGTGGAAGTCATCTACTCAATAAATCAGTGTGTGATTTAAGGGTGTGTCCTGATGCTCCGCTGTTAGCTCGATGCTTTTAATCATCTTGAGAGGAAGGTAGATAGTCATGTGAGATTAGTGTTGCACGCACACACTTACACACACTCACTCACACACACAAACCCACTCCGCCCCCTCCATTTATCCAAACACACGAGAGATAATAAAAACACTCCTTCTTGCAACCTCACTGATAAAACAGATCCAAATGATATCACTGTGTTTTATCCACGTTCCAGATAATTCAGAAGTTAGTTTAATGTTTCAGAATTAAAATGTTAAGTCTTCAGAAAACTCCTGACAAACTGAGCTGAAGTTAAACACACAGTGATCACGACAACCAGCTGACAGGAGGCAGGAGATATCTGTCACATTTTTTAAAGAGCAGCCTGCTCTTGCTTTTCCAGGATTACCAACCCTTGCTTTAAATAGCTCAGATTATGTTTCCACTCGTGCACAAGAAAACAATCTATTTTTATCTCCACCTCGTGGTGTCACTTGTCTAAATGTTGCCCGACTGTTTCCGTGGAAGACGAGAAACGGGAAAGCTGCGCATTCCGGGGCGAGCTGAATCGTTTTGTCGTGTAGCTTTGAGGATTTGCTGGAATCAAGGAAAGCCCTGCAAACACACCCGAGTGTTTCCTCTCTGAAGCGCCACGCCGCCATATTATACTTTGCAAAATAGGCCACTTGGAAGGGAATTAATCTATGTGGGGGGATATTCTGCTTTACATTCAGTGAAACCACAGCTTGTGCTCCCGCCTGCAGTAATCATTCTGCAGCGTTGGCTTTCTGCAGCCCTGTGCAATCACATTATGAAGGTGTTCACCAGGAGACAGGCCTCTTGGGTAAGCATAAATCTACATAGCTGCAATTTTTTTTCGTGCTCTCAATAAAAAAAATTAAAAAAGGTAACATAACCGCAATATGCTCCAACCTGCAGTCCTCACATTAAAGTGTCACCTCTCCAAAGCACTATGCAATCATGTCACAGAGCCGTGCTCCGTGCAGCCGGGCGTCCGGATGAGTGTAAACCACAGAGGCAGATTGAGTCCTCAGGCCCGGTGCACGCCGCCCAGGAGCAGAGGAGAACCCGGGATCCTTACAAATATCCCTTGGCCTAACATTAATCTGCTTAAAGCACGAGTGTGAGGAGGTGAGTCGTCTGTAATATGTGCTGAACGCTCCTCAACAGGAGGAGCAGAGGCTCTAATCAGGAGGAGGAGGCGGCTTCGGGCTCTGACCTGTCGGCTGGATTCTGCTGAACACGCTGGAAGAGAAATCTCCTCTCTCACAATCCTCCACCTCCTCCCTCGTCCTGTGTCCCCATCTTCTCTCTCCTCCCCCCCCTTCCTCCCACGTCTCCTCCTCGATGACGACTCTCTTTCTCTGGCATGCCTGCACTCGGCTTCTACATTGATTTGTTCGACTGCTGTCCTGGTTCTTTTTCTATATTGTTTCCTCTTTAATTTGTCCTTGTTGTGTCCTTGCCTTCTTATTTTATACCTTTTTCGTTTTCTACTCTCTTTTCCTGGACATTCTTGTCCTTTCACTTCTCTCGCTCATCTTTACTCTGAGGTCCTGTCATCTCCTGTCCTTTAATTTAGTTTCTTTCCTCTTATTTTATTTGTCTTTTTTCCTGTATTCCTTTCTGAACCCACAATCTAATTTTCTTTGGTATATATTCCTCCCTCAGATTTGCCAAATCCTTTCCTCTCCTTCCCTCGTCTCCCATCCCCCTCTTCTCCTCCTCTCCAGCCTATTACATGGTTCCTCTCTTCCCTCCACATTAATCTAATATGTTTTGCCTCCACGTCTCCGTCTCTCTCTTCTGAACTCTGAGACATTTCCACCAAAGTCGTCCGAAGCCGAGCCAGAGAAAAACTCTCAGCCTGCACGTTACTGTGGAGGAAGAGAAATGATTTCTGAAGGATAAAGAGCGGGTGTGAATGTAAAAAGGTTTGAGTGTTTGATTATAATCTACAGTAGGTGACGACCTCAGTGAGAAATGATCACTTTTTACTCTGGAGCCCGTTGGTGGAGCTTATCATTTCATCACTACTGACACTGGGAAGACAAGCGAGGACACTGGGAAGACAAGTGAGGACACTGGGAAGACAAGCGAGGACACTGGGAAGACGAGGAGCTAAAGTTAAATATATTAAAACATTTTTATACTTTAAGAACAAAGAGGGAAATGATTGAGGACAGTCATCCACTCTTTTCTGACCCTGGATCTGTTCAATTCCAGTTCTCTCGATTACTAAAGGTCCAAAATACTTACTGGAAATAAAGAAAAACAACATATTACTCCCAGCTTGAAAACCTTGCACTGGCTCCCAATTAAATTTAGAATTGATATTAAAATACCACTACTGTAAACAAAGTTCTCAATGGTCTCACTTAAAATCCTGCAGTTTAATCTTGCTTTTAATTCAGACTGATTCTGTCTTATGTGAAAATCCCTCCTTCAAATCTAATTTCCTTTTATTGGACCTTCCTCTTGGATTGTTTTTCCTTTGTAAAGAGCTTTGACTCAACTCCTGTGGTTTTTAATATTCTATGAATAATTTGACTTGACTCAGAAAGTCTGACTACACGAGTGTGAAAATGTATTTGCATCAAGTTAGCGAAACAGAAATGTTTCAGGATAATTCAGCAAATAAAAAGTCAGATTTGTCAGAGAGTAAAACATTTCCTCTTCACTGATAAATAAATAGTCAAACACTGAATTTCACAACTTTTGTTTCTCTATTTATCCCCAAATTAACATTCATATCCTCACCCTGACTTTTTGGACTCTTTAGTTTTGTTCTGCTTATTGTTGAGTTTCCATCAGTTAATCACTGGAATCACTTTCAAGTCTCTGGTAGTTTAATAATAACCAGCAAACCAAAACAAATCCCCATGAAAATGACATTGAGGTAATTACACACATTTGCATTCCGCCTGTTCCTGATAAAAAACCTCCAGTCTTTATATTATGAGATGAAGTTTGACATCTCACACATCTCTGAACTTCTTAAGCTATAATTCTCCTCTTGCTGTTTGAACATTAAAATGAAAAATGGTTTCTTATTAGCTCTGCAGTTTTTTCTTCCTTCCCCTTGCCTCTCCTCCCGAGCCGGTGGGTAAGTTATGCACCGCAGCAGCCCCGAGGCCGACGGGCGGCTGCCTGCTAATACCAAACGTTCACGTCTCCCGTGAAGCTGACAATATTGTCCAGCAGAGTTTGAGCTCAGGAGGTAATCGGGGTCTTTAGTCTGCAAAACCAACAGTCTCACTCAACAGCATCCGTCCCCCGGAGTCCTCAGACTCAAATCCACCACATCTGCACCACTGTCTTCACGGGTTTTAATCATCTCGAGGCAGAGTCCACGTCTTAATGATGGAGTCGCCGATATCTCCTCAGCGTCGGCGCCATGGACACTGAGGAATATTCTGTTTCCAGGAAATATAGAATAATTTAATACAGGATGTAACCTGCGCTGACTGTAACTGGCAGTGTTGCCCCCGAACAATTGCCCCGTGCGTCACCTCGGCTGTTTGCTCCATCGCCGACTGTAATTGTCTGGAAACTCCTGCAGCACTAATTGCAGGAGGGACCATTGTGTGTATCTGTGCATACCGGATATGTGCAAATGTGTGTGTCTGTGCGTGTGTGGGCTGTGTGGGGGTTTCTGCCTCGGCCTCCACTTTGTGCATGCAAATTAGGGCCACGCACACATTAGTCACGACTGACAGGAGCCACTGTGTAAAGGGCCTGCTGTGCTACGAGCGTTAGCATGTTAAGCTAACGAGCCAAATGGGCTGAGAGAGATTCTTCAACACGGATCAACAGAGAACAAATAGACGCAAGCGTTTACAAAAGGTATTTCTCCAATGACGCATATTCTACAGCAAGATACTGCAAGATACTGAAGTACATTATACTGTATTCTACTGCAAGATACTGCAAGATGAAAAAGATTTATATAATACAGATGTTTTACTACACGCTATCTGGACTTCAATACAAATTAACTGTATCTACTGTATTTACTTGTAATAATGATAAGTAAAAACACAAGTCTGTCATATTACAGCTTGTGTAACATTAACACTGAGGCTGTTAGTCAGACAGTTGTAAATACTACTTGAAATATACTTCAGTTACTCACTCTTTAAATAGTTAAGATTACAAATGTCTTTGCACCAGTCTCTGGCAGCAAGTGGAGGATTTGTTCAACTTGGCATTAACGTCCTAAGTCCTTTGATTTTCCTCGTGCAGGAGTTTCCCAGTGTCATAAACCTGATGTTTATATCTGAGCTCAGATCAGCTCTCATTAGGAACACGAGTAGAATTTCTGACCAGTAGACTGATCCTGGAGATGTGAGGTAATGAAACGAGCTGCGTCTCAGACGTCCTCAGAGAAGACACATTCACAGAAACAGGCCAATCGTCCATTTCTGAGGAACAAACTTAGCTATTTGTCTTTTTGCCACAAATGGAGTGAATTATTTTTAAGGAAAAAACGTGTCAACACAACGAATGAAGGAAATTCACCTGAAATATTGACAGATACTTAATTGCTCAGAAGTCCTGGGAGATTTCATCACAGTAAAACAACTACAGAAGTACATTATCATCTCTATATCATATATATATATATACATACATATACATATATATATATAAATATATATATATATACATTCATATGTATATATAAACCAAATAGACATTTCCCTGACGTTCATGGAAAACGCCTCTTCGTTGAATGGGTGATTGACAGACAGAACCATGGTCAGGGAAGAAGAGAAGAATAAAAAAAAAGAAAAAGGGAAAAAGAAAAGGAAAGTACCTCTCTTGTGAGTAGCTTCATTTTTGGAGCCTTTGGGGTCTAATAAAAAAAAGATCAGAATTAAACACAGAATACTTCTAACAACACGTTAGCAGCTATACGTTGTTTGTCCTCGTTAAGGAAAACAACTGCTTCGTCTATCAAGGAGCGAACAAGACAGCAAGGCTGGATTATCTACGGTGTCGCACTGCTGCCAACGCTCAGCGTGGGAGAGTGTGTGGCAGTGGGGTCGACTCGGGAAGGGCAGGGGGGGGGATTGGGGAGGGGGCAACATACTCTGAAGGCAATAGCGGGAGGGAGGGGATGCATGAGCCTGTTGAGGAACAACCTACAGCCATACTGCAGAGGCGGTGCACTAAGATGGAGAGCAGGAGGAAGAGGGTTGCAATGCAGTTCTGTCGACAGGAGCTGAAGTACGACTAGCAAAATGCACTAGAGGAGATGCAAGAGGCCAGAGAGAGAGAGAGAGAGAGGAGGAAGAGGAGGAGGGCAGGGAGAATGCAAAGACTACATGTCAAACTGGCTTCCTTTGGATTTGTAGCCTCATTCGGCCTTCCAGGAAATTGCACTTTTGATTTATTTTCTTTTTTGGGCAACAGGTTGATGAGTGAGATGCATATTCCACAAAGACTGGAGCGCCCCCCCCCCCCGGGATGAAAAGAACCAGACTAATGACTAATGTCCTCAGAACCGATCCTTCGTCCCTGGACTCCGGCTACAGGCGAGTCGCTGTGACCCCACATGAACGGATGAATGATCTCCACATCTGAAATGAAACCCTGCTCCTCACTTCAAACGGGCGACATTAACTTGGAGTCATTTGGCTGAAATGGAGCCCATCGGAATGACAAAGGGTTCGACCCCCCTCCCCCGCCCCCCCCAAAAGATGTAGATCTTCAACTTCCTCCTAATGGGTCACATTATTCCAGTCGTACCACAGAAACTTTTATCCTTGCAGAGGGACTGATTTATATTTCTTTCGCAGAAGTGGAATTTAAAGCTGGACGACAACGCCCCCCCCCCCCCCCCTTCCCTCCAGGAAAGTTACGGCTTGTTCTATAAAGTCTGAAAATCTGTGGTTTGATGGATCCATCCAGGAAGTACCAGCAAAAGAAGCAAAGAGACAAATGGTTCAATGTTCTCTGAGCAGTAGATAAACTACAGGAACCAGAACTCTTTACCTTTCAAACTAAAATACACTGACATGAAAAATACACTGACATGACTACATGTAATGTAGAAATAGCCTTCCCACAAATTCCTTTATGTGAAGGTCAAACATTGAACAGCTCGTTGTGACCTTCAAGCCTTTAATGGCTTTCTCAGTAATGATCACATCCGGGCCTCTGACAGCACATGAATTTCATTTTCCCAACAAAAGTTAGAAATGTCACACGTTTGAGTTTCTTCAGAATGAACAGCTTCATTCTCCCTCAGCCTCGTACGCAGAACTTTCCTCTCCTCTAGGCTCGGACTTGGTGATCGATGTCCTATTTACGTCCTATTCTGCCTCCGAGAACCGCGGTGAGAGGAGTAGACCGGCGCCCGGCCTGCTTTGCTGTACTTGACAACTGCCATCGTGAGGGATGGCGACCATGCCGCGTAGACGTCCGGGAGCGATATTGTAATCTGTCATTGTCAGCGTGAAAAAAAAAAAGAGGGGGGAAATGGCTCCTACGATAGATGGGAAGTATTCGTTGTGACCATGAACTGTTGTCGACAGGTGACTTAAACTCTATAATCTGCCTGAATCCATGAAAGGCAATTTCTCCTCCCTCCTCTGCACATGGCAATCTCTCTGTGTCAGGGCTAAGCCTTGGCTTAACCCCGCGGCCGGGCAGTCTGTCGAACATCTGAGCACCTGATCCGGGCATTGAACCCCCGGTAGCTTTTGTTTTCTCATAATGCCGGCTAATTACCAGCGCCGAGCAGAATCAATTCTCCTGGATTTGTGGAAAGAGGTGTAGAAACAACAACAACAACAACAACAGAAGCCTTGATTGTGTGTTGGAAATCAAAGGTTTTCTTTGTTAAATGAGAGGAGGGATATTGTCCCTCGCTGTCTTGTTTCCTCCGGAGTTCTCAGAGGCTGCTTCAGCCGATTATTAGACACGTCTGCCATGTCGACACAGGAAACAGCAGCTCGCCGCCTCCGTGCTCGTGTCACAGCAGTAAACACTTCTCTCCATCAGGCGTTTTACACCCGCACGATGGGCTTTAACTTTTTTTCCGAGCTGGTAATTAGAGGTGTGATGGGTTTCCAGGGGAGGACCGAATGGCCTTTTATAAAGCCGTAATCCCTTCCCTATAAACTTATTAGCCACGGACCAGTGGGCTGCAGAGGGAGGAAGACGGAGTAATGAAGCCGTCAACTCTTCCCACAGATCCCACATTAGCTTTACATCGCCCCGAGCTAAAGGGATTCCACGTCCTCAGACTGAGGAGGAACAATAGAGACGGGAGGTATTTATAGTAAACTGTGGAACTGGAGAGGGAGATGCAGTTCACTCATTTTGACAACACGGCTCATTTGACTCTGCTCCGATCGCAGCCTGATGATTTCACTCTCAGTCTTCAGCTGCTACTTTCGGCTTCAGAAATCTGAGCGAGGATCCTTGATTCATTTCGCTCGTCCGCTCCCCCCCCACACGTATCAGTCTCTCTCTCAGTTCGTCTTGAGTGCCCTCTCACAATCCGCTGCCTTCTACCATTACCCCATTCAATATTCCTCTCTTCGCTGCCCTTGCCGTTCCGCCTCCTCTCGCTAGACGTTGAAGCATGATCAATATTTTTGTCATAACTCAGGAGAGAGTCACCTCTGAGACGACATTAAAAATCCTCGCTCCGTGCAATATAGTCCCCATCCAAATTCCCTGGCTCGGAAAGCACGGGGCCATTACCTAGAATACATAAAGAGCCCGAGGACCTTCCTCCGAGCAAGGGTGTCCCCTCCCTCTCCGGTGGATTAGTGTGTTTGCATCCTTGTAGAAAGTATTAAGAGGACGGTCCGGGGGGGTGGATATTACAGTTTGCTGCTTATTGACGTCTGCTGCAAATGTTAAAAATAACTGAGGCATACTTTAAGCCCACTGGGAACTGTGTTAGCATCAGAATACGGGGACTAAGCTCATGGAATTCACCGTGAGCAGAGTGAAACCCTGGATTGCACTTCTGCCATCTGCAGTTCTTTCCAATCTCCTGTCGTAAGCAAATCGCTGCAAGTTGGTTAACGGCTTGCAATGCTACCTTCTCTCCATCCTTATACCCCCCCCTCTTCAACTCTCCCTCCCTCCTTATACTCCCCCCCCCTTCAACTCTCCCTCCCTCCTTATACTCCCCCCCCTACTCTCTCCCTCCCTTTTGCTTCCATTTTCTTTTTACCCTGCAGCCATTCCTCCACCCCACGCTCATTACCATATGCCCATTAATCCCATTAAGTAGCCATTAGATAAGTGCTGATAACACTGAATGAACGTCGAGCTCTGACAGCTCATAACTACGGTCCCACCTCGTCACATTCAACCCAGCAAGGAGGAAAGGAGGTGCAGAGTGCAACGGTTGTACGTTGAAAATGTACTCCTATCTGCTCCAGAGGCAAAGTGACGAAGCCGTGGATCTTCACCAGAGGTTTAAGGTTTTTTCTTTTACACTGATCATCACTGGGACTTCGCAGCAGAGAGAGAGAGAGAGAGGAGCGAGCTTTGTCAAACCAGCTGGAGTGAAATAAAAGGTTTGTTTCCGAAGATGCAAACCTGAGATCAGGAAACTTTCTGTGGCTGAAAACGACAAGCTGTTGACATGGACGAGAGGTCGAGGCTGCAAACGCATTCAGGTTATTTTCACCTATTCCTGTCCTGCAGGGGAAGGTGGAGATGGAGATGGAAGGGGGAGATGGAGATGGAGACTGGGGGGGGGGGGGGGCACGTTGTGGTCGAGCTTCAAACCAGAAGCTGAACTTGAAGCCATCGTCCTTGGTGCCGCTCAGCTTGAGTGATGATGAAGGACAAGGTCATGGCGGCGAGAGAGAGGAGAGTCGCAGCTGTAGTCTGTGCCATTCATCAAGTGTGTGCACACAGACACACACACACACACACACACACACACACACACACACACACACACACACACACCTTCCCCTCAGTGATTCTCTCTCTCTCATGTACATTAACTGTCCGCTGCCATGTGACCAGTCATCACCAGAGCTAGCCGATCAGAAAGGCCCGGTGCTGCGGTTCTACCACATCTCTCATTGGAACCGTACAGGTTGGGTTCTGCTCTGTGAGCCGCCCGCCTGCTCATCCAGGTCAAAGGTCAAATAACTTTCACGAATCAGTGGAATGGGTAAACAAGGCCGATGGGGGGAAGAGGGGAGGAGGAGGAAGTGAGGTCGAGGGCGGAGGGAGGGGAGGAGACCCCGTGTGCACCTGGTAGTAACACCCGTCCTGAGAGGTCCAATCACATGTGGCGATTGTTAAGTACGTGTGTTCACACCTGGTGTTAACGTCTGCTGTGGTCGGATCTCACTTCCTCCGCTCTACACGCAAATGAACACGTACGTCAGTTGTGTTGGTTTTGACGATGTTGTTTTGAGTCAGTTAACTGATGTGTAACCACGTGTGTGTGAGTGTGTGAGAGGTAGAGAGACGAGCCAGACCACCTCAGAACGTGGTGTGGCGTGATCAGATAGTGAAACATGCACTTAGAGCCGTCTGCTTGTGATCGCATCCCATAAACCACATGTTAATACCAGGTGTGTACAGGGTCTATTTGACGTGATAGAGGAAAATGGACATTAGTTGGATGAAGGAACCCCTTGAAGGATTGGTGGCAGGATTTAAATAAGAAACGTGGCAAATGAAAACTGAAAGAAACTGAAAGATACAACAATAATGTTTAAGGAAAGGACACAAACTAAAAAGAGTTGTACTGTGAGGGAAAGTTAGAAAACAGGTGGAAACAGTGAAGAGGTTATAGAGGACGGATTAACATATAGACAGGGATTATGGAAAAGATAGAAGGGAATAGGGGACATGTAAAGAATTAGAAAAGTTTTGAAAGCATGAGGGGGTCAATGAAGGAAGGAGGGAAGAATAGAGAGAAGGAAGAATAGAAACCACGAGGGACAAAGTCCTAATAAAAGGATGAGAAAGCAGGATGAGAGAATGAGAGAACGGATGAACTCATGGATTATAAATGGCTTGTCCTGAATGTGTCAGGAGTGTTTGCTCTCCTCTCCCTCTGATGGAGGAACCTGCTAAATCAATTGGAAGCTTTTTGCCCACACAGTGGACCCCCGGTCATGATCAGTGTAATTTCTTTTCATGCTGGCACATTCGTAGCTTCGGGCAGATCTCATCTTCTCTCCCCTCTGCTGTCTCCCCCCCTGCCCTCCATCCACCGCTGCTGAGCAGAGGAATTAGCAGGAGCCGTGCTAATGTGAAGAGGAGGGAACTGAGGAGGTGGAAGTGAAGAACAGTCTCGAAAGCTAATTACTCTGTTACCATTAAGTAGCTGTGGCTTTTCACATTCAGGCCACACTCTGGAATCCTAAACTCTTTCTGAGAGTCAAAACGTTCCAGAGGGAGTTCTGGAGTTCTTCTCACTTTTCATGTCCTAACACGGTTTTCAAACTTCATCCTCCTGTTCTAGTTTTCCATGTTGTTATGATCCACACTGACAGCAGCTGGTGGAGGTTCAGGACAAAGATCCACATCAACTAGAGTCCAACAGTCCCACAGAGAAGTTTTCAACTCGGATCAACTCTCATGTCTCATGACCAAGTGCTGCAGTGCATCAGAGCGGAGGAAGGAGTTGTGGGTACGATTCTTGAAAAGTAACGAGAAGTCTAACGTATCTTTCAAGTCAGCAAATCATTGCATAAGATTATAAAGCAAAGCAATACATAAATAGATCAATTGATTTTAAGGATAATTTTACACCTATCTATATTAAATTAAACCCTAAACTCCATGTGTCATTCCTCTTCTCCTTCTTCTTCTTCTTATTGTCAGTAGTAGTATAAGTAGTAGTATTACCCTAGTACATGACACTGACTATGTAATACCAGAGAACTGTGTAATCCTTCATTTTGCCTTTGTCCTGTCTCACACTCATATAAGACAAACTGCGTGAGCACAATCAGCTCAGGTAAACATCATCATCATCCTGAAGATGCAGCGACATCACAGATTAGTATATTCATTAAAGTAAAAGTCTCTGTGAATCATGAAAGTGTAGTGACGTCATCTGGAGGTTCGATCTTCTTTTCTCACTACGTCACATTACGAGAACGGGGGAAAAAGCATAAAAGCTATAAATTCAAATCACCGTCACATCAGCCTGTTTAAATCCTGGTTTGAAAAGGTCGATGCAGCGCTCGACTCAGTAAATCAAACTCGTTGACAACCGGAACCGAGGAATGATCATATTTTATAAAACAAAATGGAAATGGTCTCAAAAATGGACTCGCAGACGATGACGCATCACAAAACACCCGAACAGATTCCAGTCACGTGAGGAAGGACGAGTGGTTTCAGGAGTTCTGTGGCTGCGGCAGGTTTAAACAAGAAAGACAAGTAGTCACTGTAAATCACTTCCAGCCGTCCCAGTTACCCCACTTACAAAGATCACCATGTAATGGCTGGTACCATTATGGCCTCAATGGTAAAAAGAGAGAAAAGCTGAATGACGTATGAGCTGAGCTTCACTGCTGCACTTCTGTTTACCTGTGTGTTCAGTGTACAAAATATCAAGACCCCTGAGTGCAGGCACTGCTGGGGCCAATCAGTAATGAGATCAAATACATCATCCCTCCAGCTTTGATCAGTTTCCAATGACGGAGGTTCACAGGGTGTCCGGCCTCTGTGACCTCTGACCCCCTGACTCTCAGCGTGGGCTAATTGGTTTTTGCCAAAATCAGACGAGCGGTGAATCGTTAAGTTTGAGATAGCACAAGAAAAGTGATAATCAATAATAAATCCAATTAGCCAAACCAATGTCACAATTGTAGCCAATTAGAATCTCACATTTGAACTAGAGGGATCACACATGTACTGTACCTCTTCCTACTGATTAGACCAAAGTTAATATCAAGAGCAACTTAAACAAAACCTGCAAACCTCTTTTAAAATACATAAAAAGCAAATGTGCGTCAATGCTGCTGTGGCTTATAAAAGAAAAAGTCATCACATCTGCTATTACTGCAAGGTCACCAATATTTTGTACACTCAGAAAACACAAATGAGCCGATGAAGTAGTTATAGAGCAAAATAAATCACTTGCATCTTAGTTAGGGCAGAAGTTAACATGCAACAAGGCTCAAATGAAATATTTCATACTGATAAAAAGGTGAAACTCCAGTTTTGTCTGTGTTCAGATATTTCTGCTCGTTCCAATGACTCTTAGGAAAGAAGCTTTATCTCCACTTACTGTGTTCTTCATACACTTTAGTGAATAAGGACGGTCGCCCCAGTTCTCCAATGTTAAACTTGTTAGTATCCAGTGTTCTCAATGAGTTTAGTACAGGAACCTATGACATGTGTCTTTATGGGGGCTTCCATTCGGGGAGAGGTCACTTAATATTAAATTATCATCATAACCAGCAGCCGCATGAATCATATTCAGCAGCACGCTCGTGGGAGACAGGCACATTACCTTGACCACCACAACAAGACCCAGTGTGGACACCAAGGAATGTAGCCAACTAGCACCAAGCTAACTTAAGCTAGCTGAGGTATTTCTTACTTTAGAGTCTGATTGGGCTAAAGGTGCAGGGTGGGGGGGTTGGGGGGGGGGGGGGTTATGTGGAGAGAAGGGGTATCAGGGTCTAACACCTGGATTTACCTTTGTTGTACACTGCAAAGGGCAAATGAAGAAGATTGAGAACAAATTGAGAACAACCAGAGGTAAGGTTAAACATACAGCAACAGAATTTTATCAATATCAACTGTTTATATATATTTATTTAATTGTTTCCTTTGTCTCTTCTCAGTAAAACAAATAAATACAAACCTTCACGGGGGAGAATCTCGGCTAAACCCTTGAAAACGTCATTTAGAGAAGGTTAATGAAATGCAGAGACAACACGTTACCGGGTCTTTTTGGCTACATTCCGTCTTATCCGCCTGAGCCTTGGTGGCAACTCCTACCTTTAAAGTTCGGTCGGATTCTGGCGTCGTAACCCGAGACTTTGCCCATGAGCTTGTCCAGGAACTCGGAGGGCGGCATCGGCGTGGCGGCTTTCCTCGCAGCCGCTTCTTTCGACGCTGCCAAGCTGCAGGAGGGAAAGATAAAAAGATAGAAGAGGTTAGAGGAGGGTTCAGAGGGAGAGGTGAGGACTCTGTCATCATCACACATCAGAATCCTTCGTAAAAGCTGGTGAGTTTCACATTCAAGGGCAATTTATCACGAGCAATGATGACCTGGCAGTGTAACAAGCGCCCGAGAGGGAACGGGGGGTCAAAGGTCACCGCTGACAATCGGCTGATAATGAAAAACAGAAGCACAATAAAGAAAAGAGAAGATTCCCTCCTGGCAACAAGGGCCCTTATTAAAATGACCTTCATGTGCAGTGAAGGTCACAGAATCACTGGAAACCAGAAGCCGAACTAACTGGGACCAAGAAAATCCAACTGGTAAAGTGATTGAACCTCAGTATAGAGATGTTCCAAAACCATTTCTCATTCCCAATACTGGTTCCAATACCTGGTGTTTGCTTATTGGCCGGATACCAAGTACGGTTAATAACATATTTAAATACTTTATTAGAAAATACACAACAATGAATTCAAGTGAGTTGAGTGAGTTTAAAGTCTGCTGCACTTTGTCCTTTTCATCCTTTCACCTTGATGAGCTCCTCCTGCTCCTCCTGCTCCTTCATGTTATACCTCCTCAAATGTGTTATGGGATTTCTTGTGTGGTAAACTGCAGTTTTGAAAGACAGAGTATCGTGATCTGTACTTAGATTTGCATACTCGCTGTATCTGAGGTATTGGTATCGTAACATCTTTACTCCAGTGACCAATCATGAAACCTTTCTCTTGCCTTTGTATTTGCCCTTAACACTGATCCCATAGCACCTCCATCCCAATTCCAGTGGACATAAATCATATATCAATACATGACAGGTATTAATCAATTCATTGTTGATGTTGCTTCTTTCCCTGCAGGGTATCCCAGCATGCACTTGGCAGAAGCCGGGGACCCGTCCTCACCATGGCTTCAAGTGAGATACATTTATCCTCATTAACCAGTAGTTCCATTTAGTTTGATCTAATTTGATTAAAAACTGAATAATTAAGAGTGAACTTTTACAGTCTGCACCGACTGGTCTTTAATGCATTAGTGGTTATTACACACCTCTTTTCCTGAGGTGGTTTTTTAAAGTGATGCTCTAATTCACTTAACCAGCACCGTGTCCTGCTGAGCGCCACATTGATTTTACAATATGGCCGTGGTATTTGCACAGTTGACTTCTTTACCTTATTAAGCCCATCATGCTCATTAAATCCTCCGTGCATAATGTCAAATCCCCAGGACGCCCCCCCCGCCCACACACAAACACACTGACATCAGCCCTTACAGTCAATAACACACACACACACACACTCACACACACACACTCACACACTCACACAGCTAATGCATAAAGTCAAGTAAGGAAACAGCTTTATCTGTTAAAAGACAAATAAAACACATACATACAAATGAATTTAACACTAATCGGCTTCACGGACGACACAACAACGAGACACTACAGCTGTGGAACGATATTTGACTTGTTAACAGTAAATATCAACGTTAGCTTCATATGCAACAGTTATGAAGCTTCCTGGGAGTTAATGAAGTGACGGCTGCTGGTGTTCATTATGTAGTGTGCAATGTAAATCTGTGTGTTTTCCAATTACCACCAGTTTGCATTGAGAGGCCGTCGTAAATAAACTGTTTACTACAGACGTGAGAATGAAGGAACACTGATTTGCTCCGTTGACAACTCTTGTTTACAAGTCGTGTTTACAGTAAATATTCATATTAGGGATTTTCGACTTGTGTTCCTATGAATTAATGAAGAGAGGAATGAATAACCATCAGTGTATCAAGAACATAAATTAGTTTTAACCCTGAAACTATCAAGAAAGACATGGAAATGTTTTTACTTTCTAAACCTTTCGTCCTGACTTTCCTAAAATTTTCCATATTAACAAAAACATCTTGACTTTCAAGAAATTCACATTAAAATCCAAATACGTCTGAAATAGATCTAGAATAATCCAGACTTCTCTTTTCCACACAAAGCCTCACTTTCTTCAGAACGGCCTGAAGCAGTCTTCGTCTCATCCACTTTATAATAACATCATCACTTCCCCATCCTCTTCTCCAACCTCTAAAAACGTCCTACATTTGTAAAAACCTCCAGAAACTCAAGTCACAATCTGAGCTGAGGTTTATTTCATGACAAAGAACGAAATCCATCTTTTATTCAGGTGAAGCAGCTGATTATCAGTTATTGATGTCGCTCTCAGCTGCTGAGTCAGAGGCTGGATCATGAATTTAAAGAGACGCGTCCTGGGAGTTTGAGACGAGATGCATCCTGGGAGTTTGACGGAACAGGAACCGACAGGGACTCGGGTTCCGGAGCGAGGACTGAGCTGACCCGTGGTCGTACAGTACAACTGCATCAGCGGCCACTTGTAGTGCAGTGTGTGTGTGTGTTTGACTGCATCACTGGACAACAGTGTGTGATCCGGGCTAAAAATACACTGCTGCACTGACCCACTTCATTTGAATACAGCTGCACAATGAGCTTTGTTAACCGACATGACACAGTGAGACCTCTGAAGCCCTTCTACACTTTCACTCTCACAATGAATTACCGAGACCACAACTGCAATTATGAGACGACAGCTGCCGGGGAAACACTCCTCCCCTCGTTTGTACTGTGAAATCGAACTATTTGAAAAATGACTTCAAGTGAATGTTCATCTTCAATTCATTGATTTGCACTTAGATTAGATTCTTCGATTGTTGAGATCCACTTCTTTGGAAAATTTGAAGTGAAGAAATGAAATCTTCAATCCATCTTTAAAATGTTAAATTGAATTTGCCAAAGAAATATGAGTTTGAATATTTGACTCAGATTTAATATCACAGCCTGAACATGTTTCTGGAGACATTTGAATCCTGGCCAACAAGAAGATTATTCAAAGCCTAACGGGGATGTTTTTTAATATTTGGTTCTGACTCAGCCAAAGTTTGTCAGAGTGGGAGGAAGTTAGAGTTTGTGTTAATGAGGAATTATTCATTTTGTTGTTGGAACATTTTCACTGTGCAGCACTCAGACGTCCAGCTGCAGCCAGATCATCACATCAATGATTGAAAGAGGAAAACAGGATTTCTTGAGAAGGTTGAGTCGAGGTTAGACTTTAATAACATGATCTGACGTTTCCTTTGCTTTTGGGATTTTCTCTTAAAGGTCAGAAGGTCCACGGTTCAGACAAAACTAGGATGTGACCTCTACTGACACAGAGCTTGAGGCTGAAACATTGGACCCGGTGATAAGGTCCATCCTGAGAGATCCAATCACAAGTGGACACTAATACGTCCTGTTGTTCACTTACACATTAATCACTTGTTATCGCTAACCCAGGATGTTGATGCCAGGTCTGAGCTGGTAAAACAACAGCTACAGTTGAGTCATTAATTAGATGAGGCTCCTGATGAGCGGGGGGGGGGGGGGGGGGGGGGGATGATACAGTCAATTGCGATTAAATTCTAAGCTTCGAGAATTCGCAGAACCGTTAAATGTGACTTTCAATATGCTAAATAGTGACGCGTGGTGATGAATAGAGCCATTAAAAATTCATAAACACGTAAATCACGAAGCTGCTGATCAGAATCACAGTCCGCCGGGGTGGAGCCGGGAATTATGGGAGGGGGGGGCGGGGCGTGCTCGGAAAGCAAAATCAAACAGGCCAAATCCCTTGTTAGTTTTTGCCTCGGGATGAATTAATATACACAAACACTACACTGGAGGCAATAAACACACAAACACACACATGCAGGTTCACACCATCTAGAAAACTGCTGTTCCTCCTGCTGCTGAACCCCCCCCCCCCCCCCCCCCCACACACACACACACAAACAAGGTAACACGCACACAAACAACGTGACACACGCATATACATACACACAAACTGGCCTTTCAACTGACTCGCCCTCATCACAGAAAAGCATTGGAAAACAAATCATGCAGGGTAAAGCAAAAAGAGGGGGGGGGGGCTCTGCATCTCTGAAATGAGATTGTGTTTGCATGTGTGTGAAGGGAAGGGGGGGGGTGCACAAGAGGAAGAGGAGGAGAGGAAGGAGAAAGGAGAAGAGAGCAGCAAATGAAGTTTGGCTGCTGTCTCTGTCCACGCTGCTACCAGCTGCTCAGGTCCTGTTGGGTCACGTGATCTGCTCCGCACACACACACACCGACACACACACACACACACACACACACACACACACACACACACAAACACAAACACACCCACACACACACCTCTCTCTGTAGTGACAACGCTAGCGCTGATGATGTTGTAAACGATCATAAATCTTCACAGCGTTAATGAGACGATAATATTCATCAGTGTGGATATTGATGATGCTGCTGAAGGTGAATTAACATTTGATAAATAACACGAAACATCTCATGAATGATGATGATGATGATGAGGTTTAAGGAATCGAACGAATGATGCAGCATGTTTGCGTTGTGAGTGTGATGACAGCAGCGTCCCAGATCCAGACACTCAGCAGCTCCCTCAGGTTCATGGAGCTCTCTTTGTTTTTCTGTCGGCCTCCACTTCTCTGTTCCAGTTCATGCAAACAGCTCGAGCTGCTGTTTGCAGGCCGCGTGTGTTCAGAGGAGAATCTGTGGAAAAGCCACAGTCCGCTGGCAGTTCAGCAGCAAGCAGCAGACAGACGCCTCCAGAGAGCAGCTGAGAGTGAAAGATTCATCTGAACTAAAGGAGAGTGGAGACTGGACGTGTGTTAACCAGGTGGTGACGAGCACAACCTCACATGAAGGTGATGAGGATCCTTACCTGAGTCAAAGGCACCGAATGTTTCCTGCATTTAAAGAGTAATACCATCTCAGTGCTGATGTTAAAGGTTTAAACTGGAAAAACACACATTTTAAAGTTTCTATCTGCTGCTTTAAATGGTTAAATTTCTTTGTTTGAGCTTTTAAATGTATTTAAAGTGTCTTTAAATAAAATAACTAATTCCCACGATGTCCTGATCCTGTGTTTGAACAGGATGCTGGACCAGGTTCCGCTCTGTGTTTGTGTGTCTGAGCTGTTAGATGATGACAGTGATGATCATAAATCACGTCCCAGCTGATTCCATTAGGACCTCGATGACTGATGATGATGATGATGATGATGATGATCGGACCGAGAAGTTTAAGTGAACATCACATTGTGAATACCATCATGGCTTCTGATTAATAGTTAAGTTTGTATTTTCTGAATTACCATCAGCGTTCACAAGCAGGGGCACAACAACAGAGTCTGAGAACCACTAAGTTAGTAGGGCCCCCCCCCCCGAGCCCACAGAATCCTTGAAACGCTCCTGTTCACAAGTCAAGTGTCTTTTTGATGAATATACTCAGGTTTTTATTTGATGTTGTATTTATGTATAGTATTAAACTTTGTATTCCCTGCGTAATCTAAAAAGAACCTGATGCAGTGTTGGTGTGGTCAGGACAGATCGGGGGTCAGCTCTGGTGAGTTCTAAATCTGTCGGAGTCAGAGAGGGGGGGGGGGGGGGGGCAGACAGTTTGAGGGAATGAATGACAAACAGAGTCTGACTCAGTTTCCAGCCTCATGATTCAGTCTGATTCAGTCCACTCAGATGTTTTTATTCTACATCCGGAGCAACTGGAACATGTCGATAGAGCTTCAGGCCGATCGGGGGGGGGGGCGAGACGCATCGAGGTCTGAAACATTAGTGACCTTTTAGCGTCTGAGAGTCTGACCTTTCGGTGGCCGACCTTCCGTTTGGTGGGCCTGTGATTCCTCTAAATGCCAGTGCACAGAGCCGACACGTGTCACAGTGAAATCAGATTCAAGCCAGAGGTGTCGGAGATGTCACCTTGGAACACAGACGCTGAGCCGAGAGAGCAGTCGTGAAACATCCAGAGTTTTCTATATCGTTTTAAATGTGATCATTAAGATTCACTAAAATCCAATGACGACTGGTTCAACTGGTTCAACTGGTGATCACAGGCCAGAGGTCACTAGCTACTCAGAATATATCAGTGGTGGTAGATGTATCTGTTAGGACAGGAGCTCGAGGGAAACCAAGTAGAAACGAAGGATTTCATGGGCAGAGGGATGATGTATTAAATATATATACACAGATATGAGCTGAATGTTCTACAGGAACTGAGCCCAACCACTAAAATGATCTCATTTGTAATAAAGATATTTGATGAATGTAGAATCTATTTTTGTGTCAGACTCCCCCCCCCGGCTCGTCCTTGTTGTGGTGACAGAAGGTCGTGAGTCTTCAGGCCAACGCTGCACTTTGTGTTGTCACTTGCCGAAAATAAAAAACCTGAGATAACCCAGCACCCCCCACCCCCCCAGTCTCACACATACCCCCCCTAAAGTTCTGAGATGTGGGTCAAAGAGAACAGTGTTTTTTTAAAACCTCACACACAACTGGAAAAATCGAAATATCTTCAATAATATGAAATATCTTTGAAACATATATGTGGTTCTGTTTTTACACGCCTGTCTGTTGGTTTGTGAGCAATATTACACAAAAACTACTACTACTTTCAATTCCCATGAAACTCGGTGGACAGATGTGTAATGATCAGGTCAGAACAGGGGGCGGATCCAGGGCTGATATTAATGATTGTGTGTAGTTTGATGCAATTGGAAATAAAAATGGTGATCTAATGAATGTAATGTTGAGTTATTCAGTCTGAGTGTTATTCTAGTTATCGCTGTTAAGCTCCAAACTTATATAACTACTACACCAACAGCCAGGAAATATAAGTAACACAATAATGTTCAGTTCAAAACAAAGTTAGAAGCTTCTTGACTCGTTCCCTTTGCTGTTGAGTCAATGTTATTCTGTAGGATTCATAAAACAGGCTTTGTATTTTTAAATCTAGTTATTACTTGTTTCAAACGTCTGACCAGATGTAGAAACTTCTGAGAGCTCCTCCATCGTGTTATTTCAGCCCAACGAATGGTTTTCCGAGCCCAGTTTGTCCAGAAGGCTCCACTTTAAATGACCATCAGTCAAAATCTGAGCTGGAGATTCAGACACGAGCGGCAATTTGGAACAGACAGAAAACACTTGTGCCTGGAACCACAAGTGTTTTCATCAGTGCAAAGTGATTTAAATCCAAAACATCGTCTAGAAGCTTTACAGGGAAATATAATTCTTCATCTGTGATGAATCATGAGGATTGTGAGAGAACACATTTTTACATCATTGAAAGTTTATCAATCTGTAAATTACACGACTCACTGTGGCTGAGCAGAGGAAAGCTACAGAAGTAAAACTTTCACTCACGTTCTCTAAATGATTTAGTAAAACTTTAATGTGATAATTGAGTTTACACGTCCTCTTTATGACCATGTTGCTCGTATCCTCTGGTTTTAAAATAAATCATTTTCTTTAGAAGTCTATAACTAGTTTGTTGCATATGCATATTTCAAAAATGTTCAAAACTATCTTGGCAAGTTAATTACTTTCACATGTTGTCAAGTGAAATTAATTTTCTGGATCAGCCTGTTTATCGGCTTCAGCTCCAACATTAGATGGGTTCTCTCTTAACCCTGTTTCACAATGTATCCTTCCACAATGGGAATGGGAATCGATCCAATGGTTTTTGTGTAATCGTGAAGAAGAACTAATGAAGTGGACAAAAGTTATATAAGCTGTTGCTGTTTCTCTCCGAGGTGGAGACGCTCAAACTGAAACCGGCCGCATTCCAACACTTCAACTTTATGTCTCCGTCCTTTAGCTTATTGAGGATTACGTCAGTGTCACGGTTTGAGGCCAATTCCTCACTTTGGAAATTAAAAACACGAATGAAGTAATTTTCTGTTGTTTAAGAAATGGAGTGGAAAAGCTGCGGGTCTCAGTGTGTGTGTGTGTGTCTCTGTGTGTGTATGTGAGTGTGTGTGTGTGTGTGTGTAGTCGTTATGAGGCGTTCATCACAAACACTTGACAACACTTGAATTCCTCCTGATATGAAACAGGAAGCAGCTCTGAAATTTTTTTTTTTACCAAATCTCAATTACTAAACTCATTATTGTATCAACTGTGAAACTGATCTCAGATCATTGTGAGTTGGAATCGGGCTCGTTTCCTGAAGCGATTATCTGGTGGTGATAATCCTGTGATTGAACGTCTCACAGCGCTCTGTGTCACACGCTGGCTGATGAGGGCGAGTGGATGAGAATTATCTGCAGCTCTCGACGGTTTATCACAGATTAAAAACCTCAGGTGTCACCGGGGAGTCGCCGGATACAACGTCCACCATCCACCGTCAGATAATGGACTTCTGATCCCAAAACTGCACAGCTCACACTTCCTGAGTCGATGCCGATCGATGGGGAGACATCAGATGTGTTTCGAGGTCGCTCACACTTCATCCAATCCTTTTCTCTGCGAGTGAGAATTAGGTGGATCAGAGATTATCTCGGCGGTGATAATTCCGCCCGCGACGTGACGAATCCGAGCTAAATCCTCTTTACAGCCACGACCACTGGGAGTGTGATAGGATCAAGGCCCTCGCGCAGGAAAAAAGGAAAACGAGGTTTGAACACAGCTCGCGCTGCCAAGACGACACAATAAAGCGTAAGACCCGTGTGAAATGGTTTTTCAAATTAGCATTGAACAAACACAGTGCCGGGCTGATGACGGTGCCATCAGATTAGTCACAGACTGGGATTACACCAGTGTGTCCTCAACACAAAGATCATTTCCCCCTGGACGAGAAGCACGGGACGAACCTGTGGACTGAATCAAACCCACACTGGGAAATCTAGATACTGAGTCACACACACTGGTGGACGTTCAACTGGGAACGCGTCTATGAGGACTCTTCTGTTTAGGGTTTGTACGGCTGCCATCTTGGCCAGAGTTTATTAATAACACAATAAAGAAGTAAAGCTGATTGGATCATCATACTGCAGATATATAGATATTTAGATCCCCTGATCATAGATGTTATTGTTCTACACATGACGGATGTTTTGCATAAATAACTCCTGATTATTTCTTAAGAAACTCACTAACATTTCTTTTAAAAAACTTTTTAGAACCGACCACCACCTCAAACCACGTTTCATGAAAACTGGTTCAGTCGTTTTTTTGCATAATCATAAAACGAACACGTTTTAAGCAGCAGTCAAAAGGAAAAGATGCTTTTCAGTTAAATTGATGTTCACAGACTCAAATGTCTGACAGCTGTCTCTCCCCCATTTCCATAAATGTTTGGCTGATAGTTCAGACTCTTCAAACATCCACCTGCTCTCACATCGCTGTGACCGAGCCGATCTGTTTCCATGAATGAACCAGTCGACAGAGCATCACACCTCCCTCCCTGGTCTGCAGGAGAAAGAAAGAAAAGCTGCTGCAGTAAATACCAATGTCTGTGGAACGGCAGGAGCACGAAGCAGCCGACCCATTAGAATAATCTGCACTTTTATTTTGTATTTCACTGGATTTCTGATGATCTCTCAACAGGAGGTGTCTCCTCCAGGAGGTGTCTCCTCTGATCGGATCCTCAGGACGCTGAGTGTGGAGCTCGGACGGGAGCAGGGACAGAGGGACAGCTTCAACACTCGAGCAGCTAAAGGAGCTGGAACGAGCCACATCCTCTTCCTCAGGAGAAGCTCAGGTGGAGCTAATACCAGTGAGGATCAGTGAAGAACCCGGCAAGTGAAGCAGGGAGCACAACCCTGAGTCCTGGCTCGGCTACAGCCTCATGGAACCAAGCCAGAGTTCTGTGTTGGACAAGATGGGAACGTATGTAGTGAGCAAAGGTTGAAGAAGATGCTTCTAATATTGATATTCTGATGTCGATGCCAAACAAGGTTAATTCATATCCAAGCATCTGGCTCTTATGTATTTGTGTGAATAGGGAGAGCGAGGAGATGATTCTATACACAACAAAAAGCATTATCATTTAGGGGTTATTCAGATATCTGCTTACAAATAAACTAATAAACAAACTTGTGACTCTGGTTTCCTGGTGAGCACAGACGTCTTTTAAACTCAACAATCAAAGTTTCTCCTCCTTTACACCGTCAGTGTTTTTACTCTCAGTCTCCACAAAACCTCCTTGAGCCAGAAGAAATTCTCCAGCTGCTGTCACGAGACTGTCGCCTGAAGAAGAGCGACATCCCAGCATCCGTCGTCTCAGCGAACACCAGAGGAGACAAGTGACGGAGCCCCTGAGTGTCCTCGACAGGAGCGTGACA
Source organism: Platichthys flesus (assembly GCF_949316205.1). Classification (NCBI taxonomy): domain Eukaryota; kingdom Metazoa; phylum Chordata; class Actinopteri; order Pleuronectiformes; family Pleuronectidae; genus Platichthys; species Platichthys flesus. The sequence goes on along the minus strand of NC_084952.1, from coordinate 1,623,396 downwards.
GTCAGGGACGTGTTAGAGTGACTGCGTCCACTTAATGCAGAGGTCAGGGTCTGAGGGACGCTCACACAACACTGCACCTACACAACACAAGAGTCAGACCAAACCCTAACTGCAGCGGTGTCACATCAGACAAACACGACCCAGGGATTTATACCAGTTATGAGGGTCCAGAAAAATTATTCATAGTAAATGGAATGAGGTGTGAGTCTTAAAATTATCAAACCAACAAACTGTTCAGTTTAGAATCAAATTGTAATAAAGTGATATAATGTTTTTTAAATTGAAACCAATCTCTTTCCTACGATACTGTTTTCGTTCCTGTGTGTGTTTGAGTTAACTCAGCGGTGCAAGGATTGATTTTCATCAACATCATTTGAGAAGGTATCTCATTATGATTAATGTTTGGAGCTCATGTTGTCAAAGAGTTGCTCAGTAACTCAGGTGATGTCCACGAGACGCTCATTACTATTCCACCAGTGAACACACACTTCAACTGACTGGGATAGATCCACTGTGGATTGAAGCGCTTCACAATCAATGGATGTAACTGGCACTCGACCAGCAACACGGTGGAGAGCCGTCCAAGGCCGTTCCATCTGCTCCGCTTGATAACCCCCCCCCCCCCCGCGCCCTGCTACCCGGGTTTTCATGATCAAAGTTCGGATTTGCTTTAATTATTTCAGATCAATGTTGGCCGTGGCTACCGACGAGACCTGTGGCCAACGCTGAGTCGGCGAATACGAAGAGGAAAAAAAACGCTGAGTCGTCCGGTGCACGCGGCGTGGTGAGGGGAGAGCGAGGGCGAGGGAGAGAGGTGGGCTAATGCAAGGCACCAATCATTAGCCTTAAGTGTAGCTCATTATGTTCCTAAAGCCTCTGAAGACCTGAATCCCTAATTGATCTCATCCTGGCATTTAGTAACACTCAGGAAAGCAAAGGGCTGCTCGCCTCTCTGGCCCCGCCTGATAGGCTGCCGCCGCTCGCTCAGCCCCCCCACACATGAAGCCCGGTACTCGGATGGCTGAGTCGCATCACGCACTCCGCTGCTCCAGGACCCGGAGCCAGCACAGCTCCAACATCCAGAAGATCAAAAAGTCAAAGTCACGAGTTTCTGTCCGTTCAGGAAAGAGATGACCGAGGTATTGACGGTGCAGATGATCTGGTGAACTGTGTGTGTGTGTGTGTGTGTGTCTGTGTGTGGCTGCTTCTTCTCCGGTTACATTTTCGACCTGCTGCAAACTCAGATGTACAAAATCTGCTTCACAGGCTCAGAAGAGAATCAGCTCCAGTTTCCTGCAGCTCATTTGATCAGTCAACGTTTTCTTTAAATTCAATGAGGAGAATAAATCCATCAAAAAGTAAAACCAGACCATTCGTGGCCAGAATAACAAGTTATAATAAGAAATGAGCTGCTCCTCTGGATGCTGAGCAGCTTTCCAGGTAAACACCACCTGGTCGTGTGGTTTGCTTTGTGCAGATCTGGCGCCGAGTCGGTTCTAAAGTGGTTTAGTCCACAGAACCTGCAGTCAAGAGCCGCTGCTGCACAAAGATCTGCTCACCTTTATTTATATTTCCTTGTGTTTACATTGTTTCTTTACTTATTTATTATTTTGACTATCCACTCATCTTATCTTATCTTACAGAAAGAACTGAAAGTAGAAAACCAAGCTTCACATCTTTTGAATCAACAAAGCTATGATGAAGTTCAGTACCTGGTTGAGTCTGAGGGAACAAACACAGCCGAGCATTCAGCAGAGGTTGTCGGTGTGAAACCCGCTCTTTGTAAACACACATCTGTCTCATTACAGAAATGAGCTGCAGCTCCAACATTCCCAGGAACTCACCTCCACTGTAGCAGAGTAACGAAGCCGAGGGGCCATTGATATTACACTCGGATATTTATGGTGCAAATCTGTCTCTGTCTGCTGATCAATAATGTATTATCATACATCAGGTTTTGGAAATGAACCTGCCTCAGAAGTTAATTAGTGTTGGGATGGTAGCGAACTCCACCGGAGCACTCGGCTGTTTTTCATTGGACGACTTGAGAAATTGTCGACAGGAAAAGAAATGTAGATGTGTTGTGATTTGTTATGATGGGATGTGTGAGTGATGAATATCGTCCGTGCACCTGCAGAACAAATGAAGGCGCCCGAGGGCAGCTTCATAAATAACAACGCAGTCGCTTTAATTTGGCTGAAGCCGGAGAGTATGGTCACTGACAGCGGATGATTTCTGAGAGCAGCGGCTGGCGTGTGCTGCGCTCACCACATTTCTGTATTGTCCTTGAGCAGGACGATAAATCCCAGATCGCTGCAGAGATTCTGACCTCTGACCTGTGACCTGTGACCTCTTGGCTGATCATGTTCAGAGCAGCAAGAGAAACAAACGACCGCCTCGCCCCTCAGGGTCACAGAGGATCATTAAAATCTGAATTAGTGGCAATAATCAGATAATTGTGTTTGTCCACAGAGGAGAAGTCCCTGAACCCTGTGATACTAACACGTTTAGATGCTTCATGGGCTGCAATGCATTCTGGGCTATTGATCTTCGTCTGACTTTCATTTCTTTTTGAAGCACGTTTCAAGTCAAGTCTTCATCTGGGATCTGACTTTTTCAATCCTGACACCTGAGCTTCTGGCTTCATGAATGATCTGAGTTCAGGAGACTCGGACGTTCATCTTGTTCCAGAGCAAACGTGTCACAACCTCTGAACTGCTGAGTCGTTGGTTCCAGTTCCTCTGAGCTTCACTCTCCTGTCAAAGGCTGATGATTCAAAGCATAGCACATGCACATAGACAAGGAATAACAGAGGAATTCATTAAATAGACCGGCCCTATTGATATCTACAGTCTTCACTAACATCCATCCATTATTCATTCCACTGAGCTGCAACCAATCCCAGCTGATACTGGGAGAGAGGCGGGGGTTGACCCTGCACAGGTCGCCCCCAGGTCACAGGGTCAACATTCACACCCAGTCTCAAATCAACGTAACCTGAGTCTTCATTCACAAATTGGTAATTATTTAACTACAAATATTCTAGTTCCTGTCCTGTCCAAGCAGAAGCTTCTTATAAAACTCCTCCAGACGTGACTCTGTGGTTTTAATACTTAACACTGGGGAACAGTGACAGCACCAGAGGAAAAAACTACAAGATGTTTCCGAGTTCTGACCTTCACACAACCAACCGGAGAACAGAAGCTCCTTCCTGCGCCGTGTGTTCTGGGTTCCAGCCCCAGCTTCCAATCAGCTTGCAGGAAACAGAGAGAAGCTGCAGCATGACTGTAAACACACATGACAGCCGACGCTGACTCACAAAATGGGCGCAGCTAATGAATGCCACGACTGTGAATGTTTCACTGAATGAAACATCGGTCAAGGTGATGTGACACTCCGGTAAGTCGTGGTGTCACAGCGTTTCATCTCAGCGGCTACGAGGAGGCTAACCTTTCGTTTAATGAACAAACCACCGGGACCTTCAGTCTCTTAAAGACTCCACGTCCATATCTCAGTCCATATCTCAGTCCTGCCACTTCAGGAGAAGAACTTTTATTCAACGATGATTAATATTAACTCTGAGTCGTCCCTGTTATCTCGACTCCACAGCTCCTGACACCCAGGCCTTTTCCACTTAAGCCAATTTAAACAAAAGGTGACAGGACCTTCTTTAACTCACAGCATCTCAACATCGGTTTTCTTCATTCGCAGGTGGAGTCGGGTTTAATCTACGCTGTGATGCTGGGGAGGAGTGTGTGTGTGTGTGTGTGTGTGTGTGTGTGTGTGTGTCTCCTGAACATGTGCAGCTGCTTGTTCAAGGCCAGCTCAAGGTTACCTTCCAGGAGCAGATCTAGGTGAGAAGCTTCCGGCTCAAACGATCTGTTCGTGCTGGAGACATAAATTATATATTTTATTGTCCCTATATATTCTGGGTATATTTTCCCCTTGAGCAGCCACTTGATGGCGTAAGGATCTGTGAGAGCAGCGAGCACAAGTCAGCAAAGAGGTGAATTGTTAAGATGACATGTTTGTATGGACTGCTCGCCGTTTCCACTTGAGAGACTTAAGTGCTTTATTGAATATAGAAATCCATAGAGGAAAAGGTCACTCTCTGCACATTTCACTAGGCATGAAGATGAACACTTTGCATAACCGTGGGCCGGCGCATGCTTATACGCAACAATCGGTTCAAGCAACCGGAAACGAGAGAGCCGATCAATCCGCGTTATCACGGTGCGGCGGACGTGAAACGAGCAGAGCACCTGATCAGGAAACAGGGAAGGAACCTTGGTCTCTCTGGAGAAGCCGAGCTCCTGGAAAAACGGTGGATACTTTATTTGTTGCGGTTGCACTGCGACAAACTGAGTCTTAAAAACCTCCCGGAGCCGAGCTGCAAATCACCTCCAGCACCCGATCCCCTCCGCACGGACAAGCAGCAGTAAAGCCTCTGGTTTTTTCACCGTCCTGAACAACGGTGACATAAATTCTGCCCGTAATTTGTTTCCAAATCAGTGAATTTAGATTTCCCCAGAGAGGAATTTGCAGTAAACTGTACACATGCTCCAGATTCAGCATAAAGCTCTCACACAGTCGATGCAGACCCCCCCCCCCCCCCCCCCCCCACCACACACACATGTATATATGAAACTGCAGCGTTTCCAAAAGCTTCTCACCTCAGAAATTCTGCTGTTCCAACAACAAGGAAACCTCCTGCCTGGTGGAAACGCACCAAGCTGTCGATGGCCGTTCAAAGGCCTGTCAATCATTCTGACTGACTGATTGGTATTCCCCGGTGGTCATGGTGGGTGCGTTGGCATTCTCTTAATGCAACGCTGACCGCTTTGATTAATCATTGCTGTCCGAGCGCTCGATGGAAGTGCACGAGGCCTGAGGAGCATGTGTTCACCTCCAGTCTGCTCTTATTCAGATATGCTCTGAGAAATAGTGGAATATTTCTATATGGAGCAGGAGCAGGAGCGGATAGTGTCATCAATCATCCAAATGATTAGCTTTGTGTCTAATCAGCTTGTTAGCCTGCTAGCTGCAGCAGCTTATGAACGCTGAGCACGGCTGTGACCATGTGACGTCCCTCTGCAGCCGCACACCGAGGATTGAACCATTTTTAAATAACAAATGAAAAGAGATTCACTAGCAACACAGGAAACGATCCTGCATGCTCTTTCAAACATCTTCACACATTTAAAGGTGATGAACGTTTCCTGCAGGTCGGATCTCGATCTGGTTTCTCTCCTCTCCCCCCCCCCCCCCCCCCCCAAGGTGAGTAACGGCAGCGTGGAGAAGCAGCGAGGCGGAGGAGAGAGATATGTGTGAGCATTAAATGTGTATCCATCAGGTCTGGCCCCGGCCATTGACGGGCTAATCAATGTTTAGTAATAAGGCTGAATGTGGAATGAGGTGTGAGGGGGTCCGAGTCGGGACGGGGGGACGGGGGGGGGGGGATATCAATTAAGAAGGGAACTGCAGCGTCCAAGCCCGAGGAGCTGAGGCGGCAATATCCAGAATGTGGTTCATTAACTAAACAGTGTGTGTTGAATGCAGAGCTGCTGCAGCCACCAGCAGCCGTCGCCCAACCCGCCTGCACACGGACGCCATGTTTAATGGAAGTGAGCGAATCGCCGCAGCCCGTAAAACAACCACACTTCAGATCCTTCACGTAATGAAACGAGGCCGAGCGAGGAAACAACAACGTGATGAACTGAGGCTGGAAGTCGCCTGCAGGTGGGAAACGTGACGCAGGATCCAAACACTTTCTGTAATTACCTCCAGAGACATTTGCATACAATGAGCAGTAAGTGTAAATTGAGAAAAACAGTGGGAGCAGTGGGTAAAGTCCCAGTTTGCAGTTTGTTCCCACAGAAAGACAAGCGGATAAAATGGATATTTAGCTTCAACACGGAGGTGATGTTTGTTAATTTGTCAGCAGGATAAAGCAAAAACAGACCAGTACATACTGGTACAGGACCGGTTACAGGGAAAGATCGTATTTCAGCCATTCTTCAGGAAATAAGCTTGGTTTTTAAATTCTTGGCGTTTAAAGAGTTTCACATGACTATGCATAACTTATCAATTATCTAAGAAAATAGACAAAATATTCTACAAATGTTACAAGTAATCGAAAACAACACTTTTTCATTAGTAAATGTATTTTGTGTTTCAGCCTGAGTTCAGTTTCTGTGCTTTGATTCAGTGTTTTAGGAAATTGTTCTTCAATAAAGGACAAACTTCTGTGAATCAGTCACAGAGTAAATATAGAAGTTATCATGTGAATAAGTAAATCACTTCAAACATGTCTTGTTAATAAGATCCCAGGAGATCGATTTAAAGCCTGTGAAGTTTGGTGACACTTTTCTCCAACTGTTAAATTTATTTCACCTCGATGAGGAGACATTAGTCGTCTCAGTGTCCTGAAGCAGAAACTGTCCCTCGTCTCCTGTCCACCAGCTCATCGTCTTCCTTACGTCTCATTTTGATCTGAGTGTTTTTAACTGTGACGTGTTGTTCAACTAAACTGAAGAGAAACCATCAGACTCATCTGCTCTTTGTTCTAATGAAATTCAGCATCGGCTAAAACCAACAACAACACAACACATTCTTTGGAGCCTCCTCCTCCTTCAGCTTCCAGCTACACACACACAAACACACATATCAACACAAGCATTTGGTTGCTATGTGGTTTGCATGCAGGATCTTTAGGAGAATGAAAAGGAAGCAGTGAGGAAAGAATGTTGCTTCCAGCAGAGAGAGACAAACTGGGCCCAGTTGCTCAGAAGTAATCGGATCGGATCAAATCTAAAAAATGGCTTCTTTACAGAATACAAATCATTTCAATATAGGAATCAGGTTCAAACCTCCTGTGGATGTTGTTTAATACCTTTTCAGGATTGTGATACTGGTCCCAGTAGAAGTGGATTTCAGGTGCATTTCTAGAGAGATACTGTGATCAAACTTTAAGATGTGACCTGCTCAGGTGAGATTGCTGCAAGAAAAGGTTCAATGGAAACTCAGAATTATTAAAAACTCTTTGACGTGAGGACATGTTGGTTGTTTTGAGTGTTCCTTAAATATCCTGTAGCCCACATGGTGTTGTGTTCTGCCATTGTAGACCACTAGTAATCCCTATGTGTTGATCTTGAAAAGTTTGCATCAGGATCGGGGTGATCAATCCAAACCCCAGCACACAAGTCAAATGGATCAGCACATTCTGGAAAGAGAAACATAGGATTTCCAAAATCTAGATTGTTCGGATCAAGATTGAACCTTTTCAACAACCAGACCCTAGAGAACTTCTCAAGATCAACTCATGAATAAAGGAAGGAATGAAAAAATATGGTCAATGTATGAACAAACTCAGTTTGATTCTATAACTCAGTAAATGCTCGACTCCTCTGTTCTCTCTGGAGCTGGATGTTGGACCAGCAGCTGCAGCAGCAGCAGGAACCACTGTTAATGGATTAATGGATTGTTTGTAATGAAAGAAGAAGTTACAGCCTGGACCTCACGACAGCTGATTGACTTATTGATCGAGTTGAGCAAATGAGATCAGGTTTTTAAGATCTAGCAAAACAAAATGATTGAAATCGTCACATCGTCACATTTCTATTGATACAAAACCAAATCACCTGTCGACTCTGTGCAAAGTGACTGATACGACACATGACAAATAAATATGAGTCATAATAACTAAGTTTCATCTAAAGGCCTCAACCTGCTCACTCGCCTGTTGCCAGTCTGCACAAACACGCCATGACCACAGGCTGTCCACTAGTGGTCGCTGTTTGCTCCACCACACACACTCGATCGAACACACACACACACACACACACACACACACCGGTTTTAATGCCACTCAATCCAACTCACCAGCCCGTGCAGGCAGGCGTGCACGTGAGCAACAAGACACTCAACCCACATCAACTTTGACAGGATTTCAGCTGCACGCCCCCCCACACACACACACTTCACCCTCAGGAAAACAGCTGTAATTTTCCCAACGGCTGTAAAAAGCAATAAAAATGCAAATTCCACACGACATGCACAACTCTCCTGTCTCCTCTCCGCGTCATGCCTCCGTGATGCTTACCTGACGAACACTATCGTTTCCCACAAATAGATCCACAGCACGTTTAGTCGGCACATTTTTGCCAGTCTCATTGTGTTTGGAGGGGGGCTGCCAAGGTGGGAGGGGGGTCACACTCTTGAGAGGGGGACGAATCCTCTCCAGAGAAAGAGAGAAAGAAAGAGAGAGAGAGAAAGAGAGAGAAATCCCTTTAGTGGTGGAAGAGGGGGAGGAAGAGGAGGAGAGGGGAGGGGGGTTCGTGGTTATGGTTTAGGACCTCCAAGGTGATCCGCAAATGTCCCGCTTCCTATGTGAGTGTGTGGGTTCAGATCCCGGTCCCGAGCCGCGGGGAGCTCGTGGCCTCAGCGGCCATGGAATCACGTGTCCGCGCGTCCGGAGCCAGAAACAACAAAATCCACAGAATCCAGGCGGGATGGAGCCCAGCACCTCGGACACCGCGCGGGGGACGCGCGTCCTGGTTCCGTCTCACCGGTTGGGGGGGAAGGAAGGGAGGGGTGGGGGGACACACACACACACACACAGAGGGGGGGAAGAGGACCAGGAGGGGTTGGGGGGGAGGTGAAGAGGACACTCAATTACACCCAATTACTGTGAAGTCCAGTCTGTGCCATCCACGGCGGTGACGGGGGGAAACCACGCATATTCCTTCAACGCAGAGAAAAACGAATCACGCACAGTTTCGGGTCTCGCTGTCTCACTGTCTCCGGAGCACTGGCACGCAACTGTGCACGTGTTATAATCCCCAATTCCGCGCACGGAGCGGACCTACGCAGGAGTGATGTGGGCTCAGATGCGCAGCTCGTCTCTCACATGCATCCCGGTGCCGCGCTGGGTCCGTGCGTATCGGCTGCTGCGGGACTCCCGCTGCTCCGAGAGGGAGGTCTGCAGGTGGAACAAGTCTGTCTCCTCTCCTTCCGCTCCCGCTCCTCCTCCTTCTGCACCTCCTCCTGCTGCTCCTGCTGCTCTCTCGCGCACTTGTCTCCCAGGGGCGCGCAGTAGTAGTAGTAGTAGTTGCACTTGGCGCTGCAGCAGCGAGGCTCAGCTACTCCCATTGTCTGGAGCCGCTGAAGTTGGAGACGCACGGGCGCATCCGCTCCGCATCCGCTCCCATCCGGGCACCGCGTCCGTTACCGAGACAGGGAATGAATCAAACCCCCCCACCGCCCCCCCTCAGCAGAGGTGTGAGTCCTATAACACGGAGCCGAGCTGCGCGTGGAATCGATGCAGAGCCTGGTCCATGGCAGAGAGAAGCGGCGACGATGGCTCCTGCCCGGCGCGCACACGCAAACACACACACACGCGCGGGGACTCGAACACGGTGGCACAGGCAGCAGATCCAGGCTCCGTGCGCTCACGCTCTGTGTTTTCTTGCTGCAGTCATTTAGCAAACTCCAAAAAACGCACCGCTCAGCGCTAGCACACGCCCACAGGAGCCCGCTATTGGCTCATGCAGACCTGAGAGCCGTCGCTGATTGGTCAGTGGAGGTGTCACTACCCGGGCACGAGCTCTGCCCCTTACGCACACATTCCTCCACAGTCAGTGAGGAGAAGTTAGTTTGGACTGATGGTTTCATTAAGATTTATTATAGATCATATACAGAGTTTAAGGTTTTTTTAAAGTCAAACTCAAGTTTGAAAATTAAAAAATATATGGAGACAAAAAATTAAAAGAGATATTAATATGATAAAGGTTAAGTTCATAGATTAGAGGCTCAAATGTAACCTTACAAGTGTCATAAGTTATTACTCGTGATTTAAAGTTTTCATTTATTATCTGAGAGACTCATAGTTGAACTTGAATAAAAACATTGGACCTTCTGACATTTTACAATTATAACATAAATAGAATTTGTTTTGGTGTTTGATGCTCTAAGTACATGAGTATAATATTCATTTATATCTCATAACATCATAGTTTTTAAATTCGTCACATAAATAAAAAAACATCTTTTAAAAAAGAGGTTTATCCTTTTTATCTATAAACCTTAAGTTGAAGTTACGACATCATGTATGATATTACTGCACACACACACACACACACACACACACAGCTCCTGAATATGGATAGGAGGTCTTCATTAGTGTAAAGGAAGAGGATCCACACGTTGATGACGACAAACACAATATGTTCATATGCTTATTAACACCATAGAATGTTTGTACTTAAAGATGGACGACGTTACAGCTGCTGAAAGTGAAGCCGAAGCGTCTCCATGTCCCCCTGCTGGCCGGTGTAGGTCACACACCCTGCCTCCTCCTTGTTAGCAGATGGGATATAGACTAAAATGGACACAATGATCCAGACTGCACAGACTTCAAGACGGCAGCAGCCATATTCATGAGGTTTCTAGATCGTGGGAGGAAGTGGAGTTTCGTCGTCCATCTTTATTTACAGTCTATGATTAACAGCTATGATCCAAATCTGCTCTAAAAATATTGTGGAATCAAATACAATACTAAATAAACATTCAAAGATTCACGATCAGCATCAGAAAAATAGAAATATTAAATATTTGTAAGAAAAAATCGTAGTTTTCTAAATATTATTTACTGAGGTTTACAGTCTGACACACGTGATTTGTTTCATCACATGAATTAGCATTTGTGATATCATTATATTTATTCATTAGTAAAAAGTAAAACCTTAATATAGTAGATTTAAAAATAGTACTTTGACATACTATGAGCAGGGAAATGTCATTTTGAATGTTTTCTTCTGTACAAGTTTTGAAAAATATGGGTTATGTAAGAAGAATTCCGTTTTCTCTGTTGGTGACAATAACACGAGCAGAGGAGCGACGTACACTGACTTACCATCGGGACAGTTTTCCTTTTATAATTCAGTGGAACGAGGGAAGTGAAAAGTGGAATGTAAAAGAAGCATGATGAATATTTAAACCATTACAACGCCATTATGGCTCTTTATGTAAATGTGGGGGGAAAGTGCTGTGGTGTTTATTTATAGTCGCAGCGAGGCTGTAATTGGCTTCAGTTGTTGTGTGGAGTGGGACGACCCACCCGGCTGACCCAGCACTGCAGGAGGGGGTGCACGAGGAGGGGGTGCACGAGGAGGAGTTGGGACAGCGAGAGGAGGAGCAGCGCAAACTGGAACAACAGCTGCAGAGAGGAAAACCTTCAACATACAAAGTGAATGAGAAAAACAGTGTCTTTATATCTGACCCCCTCAGACTGAGAAAACCTCCAATTAGATCGAAATTGAAGTTTGAAGCTGTGGCTGAAAATCAATGGCGACTAAGACACGACCAAGTTTGATTGCAATAAAGAAACGTCTGGTTGTTTGAGCCTTGTTGCAGCGTAAAATTAAAAAAAGTTCTCTCCTTCATCCACAGACGCAGAAGCTCAATGTTTTCTTTTTCAAATAAAAGTTGATATTATCAAAGTTCTCAGACGTGAATAATCACTCTGATGAGTCACTGCTGAGGAACTTTATCTAACTTCTCTGCTTGGGTGAATGTTATTGATTAGTTGGTTGTGTTCCTCAGAGTGTGAACACACAACAACATCTGTCCTTGTTATTAACGTGACACTGAGCTGATATAAAGTGTTTTCATTTCCTCGAAGCGACAATATTAAATGTTATTTCTATATAATCCCACATGGTCGACTCCCGGTATGTGAACAAATCCTTCTCCACTTTCCTCCAGGATCAGTTATGTATCTGACTTCCAGTTAAAAAGATGCACATGTAATAGAGCATCAGCTTTCAATGTATTTAATAAAATCAATAAAAAAGACGACAACTTTCATCCAAATCTCGTTCTTTCTTTTAATCGTCCTCAACCAATTTGCCCTAATGATTAATAACGTTGTATTGTAATGATCGACTCTGTCAAACTGACCTGAGACCTGTTGCAACAGAACATTTCCAAACCCCCCCCCCCCCCCCCCCCCCCCCACACACACACACACACACACACACACAGAGCAAAGCTGCAGCAGGTTGTCGGGTGAGTTGGAAAACAAAATCAATCAATCAATCAATCAAATTTTATTTGTATAGCCCATATTCACAAATTACAATTCATCTCATAGGGCTTTAACAGGGTGTGACATCCTCTGTCCTTAACCCTCAGCAAGAGTATGGAAAAACTACAAAAAAACCCTTTTAACAGGGTAAAAATATGTAGAAACCTCAGAGAGAGCCACATGTGAGGGATCCCTCTCCCAGGACGGACAGAAGTGCAATAGATGCCACGTGCAGGAGAACATCATCAATAATCAAAGTCTCTAGCAGCATTGATGAAGCACAGTCCATGCTCAGCAACCATCTAGACCACGATCCACCATCCAGACCAGACGCCACTTCAGTCCTCAGTCACCGTCCACCGCCGCCCACCAGGAGGACCCATCACAAGCCACCACTGCGGTCCTGGTCCACCGCCCGTGCCCAATGCCAACGCGACACAGGGTCCGCCACCAGCACCACGATCAGCCCACATGACTCAGAATCCGCCACACTGGATCCAACACCGCGACCCCCGGTGCGCGATCCACAAACCGTAATCCATGGTGCGGCCACAGAGGCCCTGGATCTGCGGGTGATAAAGCAAAGGGATTCCGGGGAAGGGGGATAGGGATGGAGAAGAGGAAGGAGAAAAGAACACAACATCTCACAGAGCAGAGAGGATCGTGTGGAGAGGTTCACAACTGAGTGTGAGTGAGGTGCAGGAGAGTTTGTGTTCCACTGACAACGATGATGAATGAAGAGTCCGACAACAGCCCAGTAACACAACAACTGTTCAACACAACAACTACACTCTACCTGTTTTTATGGATTCACCTGTGTGTTTACATCCAGTGTGTGTTTTCCTGTTTCCTGTAGTATTATCTTGTACTTTCCATTAACAATCATCCAATCAGCTGTTGGTCGTGATCCAGCAGCAGGTACAACTACACTCCAGTGTCCTCTTGGAAAGTCCAGGTCACATTAATCTGCTGCTAAAGGTCGTGTCCACTCCGACAGGCTTCAGAGGAACCGGAGCATCGTTCATATCAGGGCAGATAATCGATGGCAGAGCAACAGGACGAGTAGACGACGTCAGAGAGGAGATAAATCTACGGTAAGATGAGGACACAACAGGAAACAGGTCTCTCACTGTTTACATCTACAGGAAATGACAGTGTGAAGATCTGAGGTTTCAAATCGGACAGATTTAGCAAAAAGGAGCAAATCAAAATATAGATTCAAATTCAGTTTTTAATTGTCGAAATTTCGGGGAACGTCTTCGAAAGTCAAATTTGTATCGTGCAAATTAAGATTTACTTCACTTTGAGCCTGAGCCGGTTTCAAGGTTCTGCTACAGGAGAGATTTACACAAACCAGTTCCAGGGCTCGTAGCTGTTAGCTCGTAGCTTATAGCTGTTAGCCTGTAACTGTTAGCTCGTAGCTGTTAGCTCGTAGCTTATAGCTGTTAGCCTGTAACTGTTAGCTCGTAGCTGTTAGCTCATAGCTGTTAGCCTGGTGCACATCTGTCCCAGACAAGGTGAAGCTGCTGAGGGGCCTGAGCTCATTCTTTCCCCTTGATACTCGTCTGGCACCACACACACACACACACACACACACACAACCTTGACATATAGCATGGCTGCCACAGGCAATCACATTAAGAGGCACATTTCTTCATATTCTCGCGGGACCACATTTAGCAATCTGCTTAATTTAGCCGGACTGATACATTGGACCAGAGCTCTCTCAGTCTACCTCTACCCCCCCCCCCCCCCTCTCTCTCTCTTCCTCCCTGTCTTTGTCTTTGTCGTCCCTCGTCCCGCTCGTCGTCTTCTCTCTCGTGCGTCAGCCGTCCTTGAGATGTTCGTCTGGCCGCCTCCACGGTTTGTTGAAATGTCAGACATCCAGAATGACCTGCAGCTTCCTGCTCTCTGCTGCTGGATCAGGTGTGAGTCCTGAGCCCGTCCAGGAGTCAACAACCAGAAAGAAAGAACAGAAACATAATTTTGTACATTTGATTTTTGGTCTCAAATAAATAAATAAACCTTTCAGCCAATGAATCCTGGAAAACCCACGTGGAGCGATGTCTTCATCACTCAGGAGTCGGCTTGGGAGTCAAGCTAGTTCTGGTTTGGTGTTGATAGACTCAGTCAGAATAGAGACGGCTGATATTCTGCTGTGATGCATCTTATATTTGAAATGTTTTGGAACTTTCCACTCAAGAAATTCGTCATTCAATTGTGCACCTAACGTGTTTGCAAGAGTTACATATATGTGAGAGTAAAGGAAATCTATAACTACAACTGTTTATGTGTTTCGTGTATGTGCATGAAGCTTGATTTTACATCAGTTTTCATGAAAACATGAAAATAAAATATCATCATTATTAGTATTATTATTATTAATTACTAAGCAGAATAGATATTTATAACGATTAAACACAAAAGTCATCCAGATAATAAAGGTCGTCACTGAAAACAAAGAATTGAACTGAACTTTTCAACACAGAGTTTTGTGGCAGCTCTTTTTAAAGTGGTGGTTTCAGACGGGGACGTTTGTTTTCCACACCACTGAGCAGCTGTTTGTCGTCCTGTAATAAATCTGTCAACTGTAAAAAAAGTAAATCAAATCCCCCGGTGCTGACACACACACCATGTACCAGCAAAGTGAATAAAAACAGAACTCAGTTCACACATTTGTCTCCTTGTGCAGCGAGTTGTGTGATTTGAAAAGCTCGAAGATCAGAAGTCAGTGGAAGATATAAAATAAAAACACTCGGAAGACAACAACTGTTGTTCTTCTGCTGTCGAAGAACAAAGTGTGAAACTCCACATTTCCTCCTGTTCACAGCACAATGAGGTGGTTAGTTCAACACTTGGTTCTTTGTTGCTGTGTCGAGATAAACAAGCGTTGAAGTGTTGTGTAGTTGTGGGTTTGCTGCTCTGTGGAGATCAGAGGATGCTGAGCTGCAGCTGCTGAAGCTGATAATTGGTGATGAGCTACAAACCACCTCTGCTCTTCGTCTCTTCTTTAACGATCCAGCTTGGTTTGGTTTTATCTCCGCGCTCCTCTTCGTCACGTCCCATCAGCTGAAGTCTAACCGACCAACCAGAAGGCCGATTGCTCACAGTTCATTGGCTGATCGAGTTCAAATCTGTCATTAGGAAAGACAGAGACTCTGAGAGGCCGAGCAGATGGGATCTCTTTCAACTGACGAGACCTGAATGTGTTAATAGATAGAAAAGTTTGAGGAAAGGAAAATGGGAACACATGCCACTATCTGTGTGTGTGTGTGTGTGTGTGTGTCTTTGAGGAGGATCATGTTCAGCGGCGACAGTCACGGAATCGCAGCTCAGTGAAAAACGGAGCGTCCTCTGGTGCGGTCTGAACACAGCGTCTGTCTCTCAGGACGAAGGGACACTGAGGTCCTCGTGTCACTTTGAAGACAGAAATACCTGAAGCACAAACACACAAGGGGAATTCACAACGACCTCACAGAGATCAACAGAGAGTGGATTTAAATGCAGATTCTCCAAAATAAAAGAAGGTTGATTCCACACTGAGCTGTTTGTTAATGCTCTAAAGCACGAGGTGTACGTTCATTGGTTTAAAACCCCTTTCTCCAGTTTAAGGGCAGAAATAAAAGTTGCTGCAGCAGATGCACGAATCTAACGAGTACGTACTTAGTCTCTTAATTAACTGTGTTGTGTGTGTATCATGGGATAATCCCATCAAAGTGTATTCTCTTATTCCCTTTATACGTTTTCTGTTATAACGGCAGATTTGATAGATTTCTGCAGAGGAGATGGATCTGATCATGCAACTCATGTTGTGTACTCAAGTTGTGTACTCATGTTGTGCACCTGCCGACAGGTTCATGTTACCATGTTGATGATGAGCCTGGAAATAACATTGAAACACTTTGTTGGTCAAAGTTACAACTACTTTCTGCTGCTTCAAGATAAAAAGGCATCAAGAATGCACCTGACCCCACGTCCCCCTAAGACCAACACCACCACTGGTGCTCGCTACTTTCACTATTTACACTGGCAGGGAACTGGGAGAGCTCCCAACTCCACCAAGGTGAACACCCTATCTCACAATGTTAAAGGAAGGGGAAACATTAATCAAATCTGCTCCAGCAGAGTTCCTCTAACCCTCCACCAGATTTCACAAAGTGGAATCTGCACCACAGTTTGTTTCCTTGCTCAACGCTCACGTTTAAAAAAAGACTGTGACCTTTACTTCCGACCTTTAAGAGCCGCTGACCCACTTTCAAAATGTTTCATCCCTGAAATGTAAAAAACATGTCTCTCAGATCTTCTTCTGCAGTTAAAGAAAAGCAGGAAACCATCCGTTCATCTCACTCTCCTTGAGATTCATATCAACGAGGTCGCTCCACTTTGTTCCTGAGGAGAAAAATGCAGTTGTCAGTCGACCTAATTGCGCTCTCATGGTGCATGAGGGCCCTGCTGAGTTATTGAGAGCTCCACCAGGAGAATCATGATCAACGAGCAGCAGGGTGTCCTGACGCCGCACTTCACACTCTGCTCCGTCAGCCGGGGGGGAGAGAGAGGGAGGGATGGGAGGGCAGGGAGAGACGGAGGAACGGTGACAGAATCCAGACTTGTGAGAATGCAAATGAGGGGAAAGGCAATTTCATTGTTATTAATGAAACTTCAATTTAATAGTTTGTGTTTTTGTTCACGTTGTCACATTTCACACTCTGTGGAGAGTTTGTCCAATCAGATCTTTGAATGGTGTTGTCTGGCTTCATCCACTGTTGTGACAAACATCAAACTAGTCTTCTACAAATCATGTTCAAACCAACTTTGTGTTACATTTGGAAAATATACTTTAGAATGAAATAGATTTTGGCCGATATCAGGACAGAACAATAACTGAGTATTTGTACATTTGCATAAGATAATTAGTTAAAACACTTTTAAAAGCTTTTTCATGATTAGTGACGTTTTGCATCCATCCATTCGTTTTCAGTTGAGTCAGGGTTTCAGACATTCTTCTTCCTCAGCTTCTCATGGGGGATCCGAAGGTTTTCCCGAATACAAAACTAATTAAAATACAAAAAGTAGTTAACGATACACAAGGAGAGTCGAGGGTCGACCCAGGCTAGCAGCTCTGTGAGGTGCTGCTTTGAGTCAACCACGTATTAAGCCGATGTTAAGAAGCTAAAGACAACTTCAACATGGAGCTACCATCGCTCATAACTTTATCTCAATGTCCCCACGCTAACTTTTCCTTCCACTTCGTGTCTCATCCTCAACCAGTGAAGTAAACTGGAGCTGCTAACATTACACAACACAGACCAGACGCTTTAATTTGAAGGGCTGAGCTTTTACTCATTGAAATCTAAATCAAAATAGATTTAACAGTCATGTGCAAATTACCTTTTCTCCATCTTTTCCCAGCCATTTACTCCACGTGATTAACTATTGATTGAAATGTAATGTGTGCGTTTGTCCGGATTGCAGAGGCAGCGACCGGGCGGCTCTCTAACAGCCGGCAGGTCACAGAACCACATGCTCACAGGTGCAAGGATCATCAAGGCTTTAAGCAGCGAACAGGGAGGTAAGCCTTAATCCCACACGGGAGGAAACACAGAGCAAACACACAAGTGCACACTTGGAAATGCACAACCCTGTATATAAAATAATAAGGCTTGAATATACTACACGTACAGTACACTTCCACACACTCACACACACTCACACACACTATGCATGGAAATATTCCCACACATGCGTCTTGTGGAGCAGGTAATTCCCAGGGTGTCCTGAGCCAGAACACAAGATGACCTCTAATTTAAAAATTCAATGCGCCATGTTAGACAGCATGAATAATGCACGAGGCCGGGATGCTTGTTTTATTGCCAGGAGGAGGATGCAGTTACATTTCCCTCAGGTGCTGGAGTGCTGGGGAGTAAAGGAGAAGAAAAGAAATATTAAAATAAAACCTGGTGGGATGAAGTACTGGGAGTTTGGCGGCTGACTGGGGAGTGGACCTGGACGTGGGTCTGTAACTGTGTGGCTGTTTTCTTGCTTACTGCAGGGGGAGGTTATTGCACAGCTTGATAAGGAGTTAATTAAAAAAAGATTGGAAGTTTTTACTGTGACCTTTATAGCTTTAAATGTTTTGGTGCTCATTTGAAACAGTGATAATGCGTCTTTGGCCTTTTAGCTTTGCCGCCTGCAGAATTCGCTTTGATTAAATAAAGTTTTCTCTGGAGGATTGGTCTTAAAATAGCCAGAACGCTTTGTGGGTTTTATTGTTCTGTGTACGTTTCCACCGGCGCTGACGGCGTGTTCTCTTTCCTCTGTCACCGTTTTCACTAGTTTCAAAATACGTTGTTGCTTCCTCCTCTTCTGCTCCGTGGCCAAGACAATTTAGTTTCACTCTTTTTTGACCAAACGAGTCTCAGGATTAGAGAGAAGAGGGAGATGCAAATATGACATTTTCCTCATTCTGTTGTAAATGATGTGCATGAATCTTAATTTACTCCTAATGACACAAACAGGAACCTTGTCGTTCCATCTTAACCTGTTAATGGATAATAGTAGGAATACAGTTGCTTATAATCTTATTATGATCAAACTTTATTGAACCATGTTGAGTTCACCATCTTGGCCGTTAACGAACTACATGAGGTCATATATCATATCCCTTTAGTTGTCCTTGATTTAAAAGGATCCCTTCAGGCCACTTGTACAAATACAAGCGGTCGAGGTGAGTTTTCTCCATCAGGAGTCCGGGCTCAGCTTCAGAAACAGGGTGAAGATCTCAGACATCCAGGAGGAGCCTGGAGTAGAACTGCTGCTCCTTCAAAGTGGACAGTGGAGGAGGTCGGGGCATCTCATCAGGAGGTTTACCTGGAGGACACTGTGGGGTCGACCCGGGGGTCGCTGGAGGGACCTGATGTCAGGGCGTGGCTGAGGACAGGGACGTCTGGAATCCTCTACATTCACCTTCTTTAGGAGAATTTGTTTGTTTGTTAGTTTTTCAGCATGAAGCTGTTTCTTAAGATCTAAAGTCTCAGGAGGAGAAGTAAAGCTCTTTGTCTTTGAAACTGTTGTTGTGCTGGAAACAAAGGGAATTAATTCACAATGTCAGAATACACTGATAAAAGGTCGGATGTTGATTTTAAAATAACAATTTATTGTGAAAAAATGCCTGATAACTGTATATTATCTAAGAATTGAAAAAAAACAAAGATCAGAAAGTGAAGATGAGTCTCAGCATTAGAGAGAATACATTTTAGACATCCTGCTTAAATCCATTTATTTTAGAGATTCTATAAAGTTATTGTTCCACATTGTGATCACAGTAGATGTTCATCTTGGACAAGATGAGATTTAAATTTATCCTTTTTATTCATCTTTTCTTTTTCATCATTCTGTTTTCATTAACTCTCAAATGACACATACAGGGAACTTGGATTTCTATTCTGAGCTGTTAATAGACAACAGTAAAAATACAGATGCTTATAATGTTTGACTCTCAGTGACATGCGATATGAAACATCCACAGACGAGTTGTTTAAGACAAACATTTTTGATTTGATTTATAAGTATATGAGAATCAGCCTCAGGATCATCATTTTCCTCTGTGGATGAAAAATAATGACAACTGACAGAACAATGTGAAGTGAACTTTGACCTCGTCAGCGTCCGGAGCGGCTTCCCCTGCACACACGGCCCCCCCGCCCCAGGGTTGTGTGCAAACCTGCCACTGATTGCAAACACGAGGCGGGTCAAAGTAACAAACGGTCGCTTCCAGTGAAAATGTACAGAAAACAGGATATAGGCTATGAGTCACATGATGGAGAGAGAAAAAAAATCATATTGCTCCGTTTGGGTTATTTGCTTCGGCCGCGACGTTGATGAAAAGTGACACAAGAGACGAGCAAACAATGTTCCTTATCTCACGGCACCGAGGAGAGTAAATATAAACCACAGTTTAATAAAAAAGAAGCCTAATGGCTTCACATCCCCAGTGACATTCTTGTCCTCCTCCACTTGTCGGTTTCTTTCAGCGGGCCGGCCAGGTTTTCTTCCTTCAGGCTCAAATCCAAAATAGCACAGCGAGGAGTTACATCACTTCCTGTGGACGCTGAAGCCCCCGTCCAGCCAAACTGAGCTGCTCTCTGCAGCCGGGCAGAGCAGGGACGAGATAAACGTCCAGCGAGGAGACGCGAGGCGGGGACATCGTGACGATAACAGTTAGTGGATTCTTCACTAAGGCCTGGTGGATGTTGGGATGATCGCATGAACGTCTCGTGACTTTCTGATAAAAGGTTCATTTCTGCCTCTGAATCAGGTGATACCAGGTTCAGCTGCCTGCAGCAGGGAGACTTGATTTATAGCTGAGCAGTGGATTCCACCTGTTGACTGCAGGTGCTGCAGCAACACCGCAAAACTGAATGTATTGTTCATTATCAGGTCATCGACTGTGGTTTGTTCTGTAACCTGAGGCAACCGCGTTTCTCCTCCTTCGCTCTGGAGGAGACGGGAAGTAAAGCAAAGAAAAGAAGAACTGAAGAAAGACAAGTTTTCTGTGGAGACCTCGATTCTAACAACATAAGAACCAGATAACTTTGACAATATTTATTGTAAAAGTTGTATTGAGGTAAATTGGAAATATGGGCTATACAAGTAAAATAGATTGATTGATTGATATTCCTATATATTTAGATATTTATATATATATATATTTTCTGCTGTTTTATAATATATATACAGTTTATATTTTTTTGTACTATCCACTCCAGCAGCACAAGTACACTTAACTACTGGACACTGACACAATCACATCATTGCATTCCATTCCTGTATCTGTAAATATGCTCTCCGTATGTGATGTATGTGATTTATGTGATTTATGTATGTATGTCAGTGATGTGTTAAGTGTACAAGCTACTGGATGATCTGAATTTCCCTCGGGATTAATAACGTATCTATATATCTAAACTGCAGACGACCAAAATATCAGTTGAGGGATCCAACGAGTCTTTTGACGTCCAGATCAACTCAAGCTGCTTTCAGACATGCTCTGGACAAGGTGCATGTGTCAAGGGTCAGATATAAACCTCTTGTGAATGTCACGATGACCGAGGCTCTTGGTTTGGTGACCATCACCACCACGATGGAGAAAACATTGAAAATAGTCCCTGTTAAGTTCTCACAGCTCTTCCATAAATCCACAACGTGACTGTCAGCTTGATGTCTCCTTCACAAATCAACAGTACAGTTTGCAGTGACAGGAACCAGAGAGTTGGGGAATCAGGATGTTTGTCATCAGGGAAACGGAGGCTCTGAAATCCAGGAGTGAACAGTTTGAGTCTGAGCTCAACAACGAAGCAAACTCCTGTAGCTTTACCAGGCTGCTCGTCTAGTTCAATGTCCTGGTGACAGGAGATATTGTTTGGAGCCATGTGGGGGATGAGAAGTTTCAAGTCAACTTTATGTAAATTGCAGGAATCTGCAGGAGGCTGAGACGCTGCCACTCGTCTGCTTGTTGGACGTCTAGTGAGAAAACAACCTGGTCCAACTTCTGCCTGATCCCCTACAGAAAATCACACTGGAGGAGAAACTGATCAGCAGCGTCTCCGGGTTTCTTATTTTCTTTAATGCATGTTTTTAGCTGAGAGACGAATCCAAATTTGCAGCAACTAACAAATGGTGTGATGGTGTTAGAAAACATGAGATCAACCAATCAGCAGCAGCTCTCACTGCACCCATGGGGAGTTAACAGGAACAAACCATTAAAATAAAAAGTGATGTAAAGGTTCAGGACTTTCTACAAGATTCTCTATTTTGTGCAGACTGGACAGATTGGCCTTCACTGACCGAAACTTTGAGGAAGCCTGAAGTGAAATGTAAACTCCGATGTGAAGCTCAGAGGCTGCTGCTGTCTGTAAGAAGTGTTTCTGCCAGTTTGCTCTTTGAGTTAAAGAAGAAGTGAAGAGTGTGAGCACATGTAGCGATGGAAGGATTCTCTCCGGAGGTGACCGGAGTGACCCGAGCGACAGTCTGAAGTCTGTGTCCTGTCATTAAAGTGAATTCTGTGCATCAGCCTAGAGTAGGACTTTTAAATTGGAGGCAGTAGTTTTCTTCCCTCTTTCCTTTTAGCACATCCCAGCATTACTTGGATTAGGCCTCCTGTTGGAAATGAGGTGTCAAACGAGGAAATGCTTTCCACCGCAGAAGAGAGGATCGGATTGATCTCAGGTCAGTTCAGTTTGTCTTCAACCAGCGGACGACTGCTGAGGTCAGACGCAAAGCAGCCGCTGAGAATCACGTATCGATCGGAATATGCACAGCTGCTGACCTCAGGCTTGACACAGCTGATGTGTGTGTGTGTGTGTGTGTGTAATATGCATGTTAACTGACGGGAAGGTTTGTCTACATTTTGCGTGTTTCTTTATCTCTTAGTCTTTATTTTTCTTTATCTTCATCCTACTATTCTAATAATGAAAACAACAACAGACACGCTCATGTCAGTCCAATGCAAATGTTTCTGGTAAGTTTGGTTTTAATCATCCATCTTGTTTTCTTCTACTGATCCAAGCTGGGTTGAAGAGGAACCAGGCAAAGTTTGGTGTTCCAGACGTTCCTCTTCCAAGCAACACTCTCTAGCTCTTCCTGGGGGATCATGAGGTAGTTCCTGGTTGAATGGGATTCACCCAGGATGTATGCCTTGGGTTCTCTCCAGCCATGCCACCATATGCAGCCCTCCAGCGAGATCTGGGTCTACCCCGGGTTCCTCCAAGATTGGGAGTGTAGCAGCTCCAGTCCCACTCGCCCAGACACCAAAAGGCAGCTTGTATTCATGAGCTCATTTTTCGGTCACTACCCAAAACCTGTAGATTGACCTTATGGCTCAACAGTCTGGTACAACACCTACATACTGCTGGTGCTGCACCGACCCACATTCCCATCGTTCACTCCATCTTCTCCTCACTCGTCCACAAGATCCTGAGGTTCTTCCTGAGGTGCCTTCATCTGGGGAAGCAACTCAGCTCCAGCCTGGGGAGGGCAAGCCTCTGTTTTCAGGAACAGTGGATTCTGGACCCACGGAATCCAGTGTGCTGGAGGTCATGACCTGATGAAGACAACAGAACCACATTGTTTCCCCCAAAAGCTGGGACGCGATAGAGTAGAGAAGATTATGATCTGCAGCCTTTGGCCCCTTTGAAGCAGGTAATATGAAAAGTGCTTTAACTGCTGTTCTGCCGTAATGAAAGAATAAATCATGGAGATGTTACAACTGTTTTACAACTAGTCCCCTCGTCCTGGATTAATTAATACTCTGACCTAAATGTTTTAAGCATCTTGTTTGGGTATTTTAAACCATTGTGGACCCTTAACTGTGTCAGCGGTAATGCTTTGTTCTGCCCGCTCGGCTACACAGCACCGCAGATGTGACCGGACATTTCTAATTCTGCTTTGCATGGTTATAATTGTCCGATTACTTCTGGTTTTCTGGGTCAGACCTGTTTTTCTCGTGGTTATAATAACAGCAGCTCTCTGGGTTTATCACAGCAAACATCTGCACGGCAGAGCCGTCCGGCCCCTCGGTGTATTCAGCTAAATTACAACAGTAGGCCACTGACTTCTGGGACTGTGTGTGCAAGACATGTGGAGTTTATGAAAGCAGAAATGATTCCCTCCTCCTCCCCGTCCTCCTCAGCTCCTCGTCCTCCCTTTGTCTCTCGCTCACTCGCTGCCTCTCGCTCTCTCTCCTGTCTCCTCTGTATTGTCCTGCCCAGCTGTATCCCCCCCCCCCCCGGGGCGGAGTGAACAGATGTAGCTGGCTAAGAGAACGAGGCCGAGATGAGCAACCGAGACCCGGATGCTGTAGATCTGACTCTCAAGTACTGAAAGTAAATTGAGACAAACATGAAAACAGGAAAAAAAACAAATCCTCTGTGTGCTCGTCGTGAGTCATCAGGACTCTTCATCCTCCTCTTCCTCTGCTCTTCTCTGAACTTCACACAACCTCTTGTGTGTGTTTTAACGTTTCCTTTCATAAGTTAATATTTGTCCGGCATTTTTCCTCCGGAGGGAAGGAACTCGTTCTCTCTCTAAACGGTATTTGGTATTTCCCAGAGTTTCTCTTCATGTAGCGATGTTAATATTAATTTGACCGAAGGCGTTTTTTTAAGCAGCCGCCTGAGTGGATTTACTTTCTAATGTATGTTAAATAATAAATAGACGTTGACACACATTGAACACCGCTGTGTGAAACATTACTACACGTTCCAACAGCTGAGGATTGTGTGTCTGTCTGCGTGCGCATAACAATTGAATGTAGTTCCACCTACAGCATGTGTGTGTTAACAATGTGTATTTACATTTGTGCATTTGACTTGTATGATTAGTTACAACCAGGCATCTTGTTATAAATGCTCATTACAATTACAATTTTGAAATTTGGCATGATTAAATTCTTGAAAATACAGATAATCACTGAAACTCTGATTTTGCTAAACTGATATATTGGACAACAGATTATACAGATTACTCTTTAGAATTAGCACAATGGAATATGGAGCTGAAACTTTGTAGATGTGGTAAAAATAAATGAAAATATATCAGAAATGACAAATCGTTCTGTCAGTAACGTCTGTGTAATAACACAAGTTGTGTTAAAACAATCCGGTTTGTTTCTCAATTGAGCATCATGTGTTTCTAACGTCTTTGATTTGTGTGGATCAGTATCATCTGTGTTTCCATGTGTTCAGTGGCTGAAGCTGAACAGGAAACGTCTCTGGACTCAGCTGCTGGTTTATTTTTGTTCAAAAAGATGAACTGAGTCACTCTGACGTAAATGATGTCACTGTGTGTGTGTGTGTGTCCAGTGTGTGTGTGTGTGTGTGAGTGTGTCTAATTACAGTGAGTGTTTTTTTTGTGCGTCTCAGTGTGATGGGTCCTCACTGAGTCTGACATTCGCATCAATAGACGGTTGACGATGATGGATTCCCCTTCGCCGCGATGCCAAAACACACACATGCTCGCAAACACACACACACACATACACACACACACACACACACACAAGCACACACACACAAGCACACACAAGCACACACACATGCTTTTGCAAATGCACTCTGCACATGTGCATCTACTATTCCTCATTCTGTGTCTCTCTCTGTAACTCACACACTCACTCACACACAAATATACACACAATTTGCTCATTTATATACACAAAAAGAAAACACATTTATCACTCATACACACACAAACCACACATAACGCTCATGCACACAAACACCCACACACCACTTGAATCATAATTCAGTGCTGTTGTTACAGAGGAGGAGTCATGACTCTTGAGGCAAACGGGTCAGCACACACACACTCACAGACCCACACAGACACACTCACTGTGCAGTAACCCAGCACCTCACAGGTTAAACACGTTGTTGCTGAGCAGCTTCACTCACTGAATCGTTTAGAATCTGTATTCAGGAGCTCGGCCGCCCGGTGCAGCCGCTCTCTCTCTCTCTCCTGCTCAAACCACTTGGTTCCAGCTCCAGTTTGTCAGCTTCCACAGGACGGAGCAGATTCTGTCTTTTCTCTGTTTCGTCCTGTTTGTGTGAATTAACCTCAAACATCATCACAGACGTGGAGCAGCAGCTTCTCCTCTTCAGCACACATTCTATTGTCCTGATGATCTGTAAGTTTCAGTTTCACATCTCACAAAAGAATTTTGTCTGAAGTGCGTTCGTCCTGTCGTCATCACCGGCTGCGTCTCCCCATACTGGACTGTGATTGGTTGGAGGACGGGGGCGTGTCTGACGTCAGCGCACAGAGACTCGTCTGAATGTTTGAATGACGACAATTTATGAAGCGGCTCATTTGGTTGCCAAGGCGAATTCAGTTTGGTTTTACTACCAGTACTAAAGTACTTCACAGTACCACAGTAAACTACAGTACTCCACAGTTCTACAGTAAACTACAGTACTCCACAGTTCTACAGTATACTACAGTACTCCACAGTACCACAGTACTCCAGACTCGGTCAAATGCACCAAATTAACGTCCTCGTGGTTCCAACATTATATCATCGAAGGTGAAGACTTCTTCTTCTTCTTCTTCTTCTTCTTCTTCTTCTTCTTCTTCTTCTTCTTCTTCTTCTATTGTTTAATGCTGTCTCCACTTCCTGTGAAAAAAGTGTTTTCTCTGCAGACCAACAGAACCTGGTTCAGTTCGATCCAGACCCAGAACTCCTCTTCTGCTCTGAGGAACCTTTCACACCTGATGTTTAGGTTCAGACTGAACTGAAAAGTAAAACATAGAAGGTGTGAAAATGCCTTTACACTCAGTTTATTAGGTTCACCAAGGTAAGACTAAATAATTACATTACATGTCATTTAGCTGACGCTTTTGTCCAAAGCGACTTACATTTTTAGTAGACTCATCATTTATGAGGGGCCATTTTAGGGGTTCAGTATCTTGCCAAAGACACTTAGGCATGCATATGGGAAAGAGTGGGTTTCGAATCAGCAACCCTTTTGTTGCAGAACACCCGCTCTATCCCCTAGGCCACGCTCTCCCAAATAATACTGTAATAAACCAACACATTAAGTAAATTGGTCCGATGATTCAAGATAAATCTCATCACTCACTCAATCAACATGTTAGACAGCAAATTCTGAACCTTTAGTGTAATCCTTTGATCATAATTATTAATTCTGAATTCATTCAGATGCTGCATTCGAGGACTGATTGTGTCACAGCAGTTTGACGAGGCTTCCTCTCCTCCCTGAGGTCGACTCCAGCAGACGGATCCTTCTCAGGAGAACCTGTCCCAGGACTCATTGCTCTTCAGTGACAAACTGCTCCTCAGGGAGGTGATGGTGGTGATCAGTTTTCATCTCCACCCAACGGTTCACGTGTTCAGAAACCGAGAGCCTTCAAAACCTTCTCATCGAGTCCAAACCGGCTTCACAGCTTTTGTTTTTTCTTCTGTCATCGTCCAGTGTCGCTGCTCTATTGAGGTAATTACCTAAAAAACTCTGGACTCTGGCAGTTCCACCACTTAGCACTGACACACACACACACACACACACCGAGGTCTGAAGGGTGTGCTGTGTTAATGTCCAGTTCGATGAGAACACTGTGTCTAACAGCTGTTATCTTGCAGTCGAACCCTGAGCTGTTCTTCAGAGCCGAGCTGCCAGCGCAGGACGGCTCAGCCATTTGTTAGCACAAATTATTAAATCCACTCGGCTTGTTAAAGCCGGGACACATCACGACTTCCCTGCATCTTCTACATCTCCTTTTAAAATACCAACAAGGCCCTGTGTGTGTGTGTGTGTGTGTGTGTCCAGCTTTTTGGATATAAAATTAAATAAAACACACACACACAGACACACACACACACACACACGGGGAAACAGTGAGTAAACCTGTTATGTAATTCCGCCTGTCTCCTCAGCTTAGGCAGAGGAAGGTTTTGACTAATAGCCATATGTTGCTCGGAGAAAGACGCGGCGCGCTTACAGAGAAATGCACTCTGCGGTTTCCTGCAGGAGGAAAAAAAAAGAACTGGAATCACACAGATTTCTCTCGACCTGAAAACACTGAACGCTCTTTTCTCCTCCATCGCAGATCAATCGATTCCAAAGGTAAAGAAACGCTTTGTGAGTTTCTGATGAGATGAGGCTGACGACTGTTGACGGACGTTGTTGACTCTCATTATAAATGTCGCTGCTGAGGGGCCCTTGAGCAATGCTTCTCATGAAACAGTGGATGAAGCTTCTATTCTGTTTATTTCCATCACAACAGTGTAATAACTTCATGACCGGAGAGAGAGAGAGAGAGAGAGAGAGAGAGAGAGAGAGAGAGAGAGAGAGAGAGGGGTGCATGTGAGCGACGTGCATCAGGGGAAAGATCTAACTCTTGTATTTGCATTGAAGGCTTTAGCTGATTACACAGAATGATTCATGTTGACAGAACAAACAGCAGAATAAATTTCCCCCGGTTTGAATTCATCCTTTGTTGTCAAAGTTTGCGTCGGGTAGAAAAACATGACAAGGTTAAAAACTCAGAGTGGAGATGAAACCGAAGTGGTTCAACTGGGAATTTGCATTTAGCGCCACAGCTTTGGGACCTTCAGCCAATCAGAGCGGAGACGTGTCGTCACAGAGGCGGAACCCAGGGGCTGCAGGCGGAAACAAGCTGGACAATCACGTCAGCCTGATAAAGTCACATGACCTCATCGTGCAAGAAACATATTTAACCAATTTAAAAGCAGGTTAGCAGACAGGAAATGAAATGCTAAAGTAACTGAGCAGAGGTGAAACACATCAGAGCAAATCAGACAGAGACAGGAAGTGACACTCACAAAAACAAAAAGAGTTCAAAACAATGCTCAAGTCTCATAAAGGCTCTTTAAGTTTTTATACCGGAGCAGATCGTGATGCTCTGGAGGAAACCTGTGAAACTATATGAACAGAAAAAACTATATTTTCTGTTTAACTGCCGGTTCTGGGCTGAACCCAGTGACCAGCAGATTGAAAATGTGTCTCTGTGTAACAGGTCCTGTTACTTTGCAGGTTTTTCATTTTATACAACCAGAGGAAAACTTGTTCATTAACTTCTCACTTATGCAGTTAAAAAAAAAGACATTAATCCAAAGGTTTAAGATTTATGTATTTTAATTTCATGACTTGCGATATTTCCATCCATTTGCTCTTTTTTTTTACAGTTTTATTGAAACTGAAAAACAAGCTAATAAACTTAATGTGATTAATCTGCTGCGCAAGTTTGAGGCAACTTTGTCAAATCACATAAAAAACATCGACTCTGAAGGAGAAGGTGACGAAACGTTTCAATCACTCACCTGAACGCCACACCTCCTAACTCTTTAAATAAATTAAAGAAAGCATGAAAATATGAGATATGAATGAGAAATAGAAACTGTGGAGTGTCAGGCACACAGCTCTCTGCCTGCAGCACACACCCCGGGTGTCACACTGGTGGAATCTGATCTGAATCCAGCTCTTTCCACAGGAAGTGGGACAGTGGTGGATCATGATGTGTTGATGATATGCATGAAAGCTCCGGTGTTCAGGCTCCTGTAGGAAACGATGAGTGCAGGTGTTTTGATGTGAGGTTCATGCCACCGCTCTGTGTTGCCCCTGATGCATTATACATATCTGCAGCTTCTTGGGCGACACTGTGAACCCTGTGTGAAAAGGCAAAGAGCGCTCAGGCTCATTGAATGAGACCAGCAGCAGTGGAGGCAGCGGCAGAGAGAATACAGGATTCTCCAGCCACAAACCAGAATCAGGCATCTGGTGAAACCCAAGCAACTCTCAGGCCTGTACACACAGACTTGTTGTGGGTTACTCAGTATCTCCACTGCAATGCTTTTCTACTGGTTCTGAAAAAGATAAAATAATCCTCCAAAGTCAAAAGAACAGATTTAAGTGTTGTGTATTCGTTAGAGTAAAACATGTTGACATGTGCTTAAAACATAATGACAGGCTTCATTTATGACGCCTATCTTCTGGACATTCTGGGAGAGTCTTCCAGATGTTCATCTTATTTGCTCTCTACCTTTTTGGGATGACCTTTGACCTAGGGAATTATCTCTGACCAGCTAATGGATGGGTGCAGAAGGAGCGTTCTTGACCAATGTGTTTTCATCTTCACACACAAAACATGTCCTTATTTAGTCAGAAATCCCATGTGGGATGTGTTTTACCTGAAGACGTGGGCGGAACCATCCTCCCTATATAAATGTTCTTTCGACCCCTGCAAGTCAGATTTCACTTTTGGCTTGTGTGTCTCCGGGGAATCTAGATGTCCGTCCCAACTTGTAATTTCTTGTAATAAACTTTGTTATACTGAGAGTTCTGGGTCCTCGGAGTCCTTGCTTCATCATCAACAACTTTTATCAATAAAGATTTACGGTGGGTTGCCCTGCGATGTCCCGTTAGCCTTCTCTGTGGCTGCGCCTGGTCTGCTGGGAGCTCGTACACGGTACAAGCAGCCGTCTACATCCACGCTCCCTGACATCCAGTCGGCTTCTAAGCCCCCGAGAGGGATGTGACGAAGGGACAAGTGTTCCCGCGCTGTAAGACCCAGGAGAGCAGGATAGTGGAGGAGTGAAATATGCATGTTGAGGAGATCTGCCTCAGAAAAACATGTTAAAAGGTAAGAGTAGTTTGCCATGTAACAGCAGCAAAGGGCTCGGGGAAAGAAGAGAACATCAGCAGAGGTGATAAATAAGTAACGATACAATATAAATATGATGAAATAAAACAAACCTCGATCACATTGTCTGTAGTTTCTGATCCTTGCTTTTATTATATTACAACTGTTTCCTAGAAATCATGTTGACATGTTAACATCCGGATTTGCTTGATGCAGAAAACATGTGTCTCCGCTTCATATTTACAATTGACTAACATAAATGTTAAAACTTGATTTGATGCATATTTGTCACAATAAAAAAATATATAGCGTCACTAAACCCAATGTAATAACTAGGTTTTATAATAATATAAACCTTAAATTAGAATATATTAGGACACTAGGTTGTTAAAACAATAAAATCAAATAATACCTTATTTAGATATATTAGTATATATAGTATATTCATATTCAACTTTATCCATATAATTTTTTGTTTGTGATTAGCTCCCTTTATTTATTTTTCTAATATTTTCACGCTCTTCTAAAATCTCAGCTCGTAGAATCACAGTTTTGTTGAATTGTCGCCTGCAGCGGAACAACGACGATAAACAATCTTGAAATATTAAGAATTGTTTTGCTAACAGATCCTAAAATCAGTTCCATCTTCGTTCCAGTTACATCCGTTGATTCCTTCCTGTCTCCATGTCAGCAGCAGTTTTGCAAACAGAGCCGTCTCACAGTGAAGCGTTGGATCTGTGGAATCTGCCTCCTCATTTGTTTCCCGGTGACGCTGCAGAGCCCGAGCTGCCAAACGAGGACGCATCCCGGAAAACGCAGCGACATCTGCTGCCTCGTAAAACGCGGTTATCACCGTCTTTTATGGCGCCGGATTCGCCTGTTGGACATAAAGCACGGAGGCCGGGGGGGAAGGAGAGAGAGATGATAGCACACAAGGCCGTTATACGGAAAATCCCTGAGAATGACAGAGCTGCAGCTTCTCATCGTTCTCTCTCCAAGTATCTGCTGAAAGTCGCAGATGCAATTCTGTGCTCAGGAATTAGATTTTCCTCTTGTGGTCTGTTTCACTGTGACACTGCCAGAGGTAGAGACCACGGGAAATTCTCCTTCCTACACTGTCTGTCTCTTTTCTGACTCATTCATACAAATTATAACGAAAACACATTTTAAATTGAAGTTGATTTCAAGCTGTACAACTGAGAAAGATGCATCAGACTCAACATGTGACAGGAATTCAGTTCAGATGGGTCTGCAAATACAAAAATATTCATATTTTCTTCAACGTGTACAAATTGAGAAGCTTGAAATTGAACTTCTTCTTCTTTTGCCTCCAGTGAAACAAACAAACGTTGGTTGACATGAGGACGTTTGTGTTTGTCTCTGTTTGACAGCGTCACCATCAATTATAAATAATGTTCTAAATAAATAAAAATAAAGCATTAAACCGATTTATTATATGAAAATATCAGAGGCATTCACAGATGGACATAATTGCTAATATGCAAAATGAAATGTTTTATTTCACAGGATAAACAACACACAGGAAAGATTATATTTCACGATAAAAATTGATGTTTACCTCATTTATTTGTTTTTATTTGTAGACTATTTTATTTACTATAAGTTTTTGGTTAAACTCTAAAATATGAAGCCACAGTTACATTTTTTTGTCTTAGGATTTGATTACAACCAATTCTTATTGAGGATGAGGAGAGAGAGGTGAGGATGGGGGAGGAGAGGTGAGGTGAGGATGGGAGAGAGAGAGGTGAGGATCGGGGAGGAGAGAGAGGTAAGGTTGGGGGAGGAGAGGTGAGGATGGGGGAGAGAGAGAGGTGAGGATGGGGGGGGAGAGAGAGGTGAGGATGAGAGAGAGAGAGAGGTGAGGTTGGGGGAGAGAGAGAGGTGAGGATGGGAGGGGAAAGAGGTGAGGATTGGGGAGAGAGAGGTGAGGATGGGGAGACAGAGGTGAGGATGGGGGAAGAGAGAGCTGATGATGGGGGAGAGAGATAGGTGAGTATGGGAAAGAGAGAGGTGAGGATGGGAGAGAGAGAGGGGAGGATGGGGGGAAGAGAGAGATAGGAGAGGATGGGGGAGAGAGAGGTGAGGATGGGGGAGGAGAGGTGAGGATGGGGGAGAGAGAGAGGTGAGGATGGGGGAGGAGAGAGAGGTGAGGATGGGAGAGAGAGGTGAGGTTGGGGGAGAGAGAGGTTAGGATGGGGGAGGAGAGATAGGTGAGGATGGGGATGAGAGAGAGGTGAGGATGGGGGAGAGAGATAGGAGAGGATGGGGGAGAGAGAGGTGAGGATGGGGGAGGAGAGGTGAGGATGGGGGAGAGAGGGGTGAGGATGGGGGAGAGAGAGAGGTGAGGATGGGGGAGGAGAGAGAGGTGAGGATGGGAGAGAGAGAGGTGAGGTTGGGGGAGAGAGGTTAGGATGGGGAGGAGAGAGAGGTGAGGATGGGAGAGAGAGTGGTGAGGATGGGGGAGAGAGAGGTGAGGATGGGGGAGAGATAGGTGAGGATGGGAGGAGAGAGAGGTGATGATGGGGGAGAGAGAGTTGAGGTTGGGGGAGAGAGAGGTTAGCATGTGGGAGGAGAGACAGGTGAGGATGGGGGAGATATTACTGTTATTACTGTAATAACAGTAATATCAGTAATAACAGTAATATCTCCTCCAGCTGTGATCCACTCGTTTGGAGCTGAAACGCTAATGAAGAAAACATCATTTGTTACCATGGCGACTCAGTAATTCCAGCAGCACTTTGGAGGCGGAGCTTCTCTTCACTGTCGTACAGGAAACTAATGCACATGAAAAACACACACACGAGAGGATTAATGTGTGTGGTTCTAATGCAACAACATCAACAACACAAAAGAGAGCGAAGGACAAAGAGGTTTGTGTTATGTCATCAGGAGTCATCAATGTCCCTGAGGCTGGAACTCTAATGCACACAGAGGGAGAGAGAGAGAGAGAGAGAGAGAGAGGTAGAGAGACACATCAGCTTCATCCAGTGGACAGAGATAAAGACGCTCTGGAGGTATCTCAGAAATACCAACTATTACAAACCTCCTGTATTGTGGCTGTCAAGGCCTCGGGGGGGGGGGGGGGGGGGGGGGGGCAGACCTCAGATTGAAGATCCACGTTCACGCTGCCTGACCGGGCTGTACCATGTGATCAGGTCCTGAGTGCCGTGTGACCCCTCCTCCACATTGGTACCTCGTTGATTTATCTTTTAAAACATTGTTGAGGTTGTAAACATCCTGGAGAACTCACAACACTTCACACAAACCTACTGGAGAGGACTCACAACACAACACAAACATCCTGGAGAACTCACAACTTCACACAAACATCCTGGAGAACTCACAACACTTCACACAAACATCCTGGAGAACTCACAACACTTCACACAAACATCCTGGAGAACTCACAACACTTCACACAAACATCCTGGAGAGAACTCACAACACAACACAAACATCCTGGAGAACTCACAACTTCACACAAACATCCTGGAGAACTCACAACCTCACACAAACATCCTGGAGAACTCACAACACAACACAAACATCCTGGAGAACTCACAACTTCCCATAAACATCCTGGAGAACTCACAACACAACACAAACATCCTAGAGAGAACTCACAACCTCACACAAACATCCTGGAGAACTCACAACACTTCACACAAACATCCTGGAGAACTCACAACTTCCCATAAACATCCTGGAGAACTCACAACACAACACAAACATCCGGTCTGAATTATAGGTTTTTATGAGTCTTTAGAGAAATGATACAAATTCTGTTTAGATCAGTTTCCAGAAACACATTCTGCAGAGCAAACACTTTGTGTGTTAAACACTTATTGATTTCTTTAATTGCTTTAAAGGAACCTGGTGATCAGCAGCTGATCAACATTCTCTCCTCGTTATTCTTTTCTCTTCTGCTCGTTGCTCAGGAGCTCGTTCATCACAGACGGAGACAGACTCATCTGCTGGAGGTGAAACTGTTAAATCCTCTTTTACAAAGGTTTGAGAAATATTTAAATAAATCTTAAATGAACGAGTCCAAGATTTAATAAAGCAACTGGACATTAACTGGTAACGTTGGTCTGTGATGGTGGGACGACTGTGAACCATCAGTCTGAGACGTGGCGCCTGCAGCAGTGACACAACACACTCACAGTTTTTCCATATTAAACAAGACAAGGACGTATTCTGTCTATTCTCATGTTCTTCACAGATTTCACACAGAACAACAACTTGATGTTTGTCTGTGACTTTGACCTTGAGTTAGGACCAAGCTACGTTCGGCAGCCTGGAGGGTTTCACTGTGCTTTCTGTGAGTTAGATTCTTTTTGTGGGTTTTACCATCTGCCATTATACAAACACTATATACTAATATACTGTAAATGTTCCTGATCCCATAACCTCCGAGGAGCATGAAGCACCTGAGGAGCTTTGGACCATTCGGTCTTCAGCCAGAGTTTTGTCTCTGTCGTGTTGTCTCTTGATCTTTGTCTCTGGTTCTCTTGCTCTGTACCCTGGAGGACGATCTCAGCCAGTTCTGATCCTGTCACATGTCCCTTCTACTGCAGGTCTTCATGTGACGGACGACTTGTTGCTCGACTGTTCTGCAAACGTCCTCGTTGGAGATGTGTCCTTGGAGGATTTTCTCGGAAGCCGAAAGAAAACCTGAGGAGCTCTTGAAAGGTTTTCCCGTCTTGACCCTTCCTCAGGGACGATGAGGTATTTGAGGTGGTCCCCAGCTCCTGTCCACTGGAAGCAGGTCATGTTCACTGGTTGTCATCTCAGCAGGTGGGTTCCATCCCACAACCGGCTGATGTTTCATCCAGGAACTTTGTCAGTCCAGCAGGTTCTTCTTCTTCACCGGCTTGGTGACGGTGCCTCCTTCAACACGTGCAGTGCCAACGTGATCTTCTGTCCGTCACTATCCGTTCCAGAAAGATGTTGAAGATCAGGATCTAGAGTCACAGACGTCCAGCATCAACTGACATGTTCCTCAAGTTCACGTCCCAATCTGATGCTTCACAGCTGAGATCCGAGTTTCAGCCCCAAACTGTGTTTGTTACTTCTCCTCCTGTTTAGTCCTCTCAGGTTTTAATGAGAGGACTCTATTAAGAATAACGGCTCATTCCTGGAGCTTTCTCATCAGTGCACTTAATGAACTAAGTGTCTCTAATATTTTATGTGGCTGTATATCATCTTAACATCACAGTATTTTATATTTAGCCCCTCGTACTGTTATTGAGCAGATTTATTAGCGGATGGCGGCTTTTTACGTTTGGATTCAACTCGTCTGACATTTCATAGTTTATGTTAATTATTTATATACTTGTGCGTATACATGTGTATTTATACTCATGCTGCAGAAATAGAAACAGAGCAAGACGCTGTGTCAGCAGACAGGACGGGACGGGACTCTCTCTCTCTCTCTCTCTCTCTCTCTCTCTCTCTCTCTCTCTCTCTCTCTCTCTCTCTCTTTGTATTTGAGGGCTAGAACCTTGGCTGCTGGAGAGAGAGAAGTCTGATTTGTGATTGGACGCCTCAGAGTGTTAATCTAACCTTGTACCGGCGATAGTTTGATGATTGTTTGGCTCGGGTGGAAGGCTCAGCGTGACACAGGCGCCATGCTGCTCCGGCCCTGCAGGGGGACGAGGAGGAAGCACATATTAAGATGGTGCTTTTGGCTGCTGACCAGGTGCACACACACACACACACACACACACACACACACACACACACTATCAAACACTCACGAGGCGCCATAGGTGGCTCTTAATCATATTATCCCTGCGAACGTGCAGAGCAGCATGATGTCTTAAATACACTTTGGCGAGGCGTGTCATAATAATACACACAGCATGTAAGGCCACACACACACACACACAGACACATACACACACACACACACACAGAAACACAGACACAGAGACACACACCACATGTCTGCACACAATCCAAACACATAGATTCAAGCAGACATGTCTAAATTAACAAACTCCAGATGTTGTTAAATGAGAATAAACACACAAATGCACTCACACGCAGTTGTAGGCGCAGATGTTCCTATCAGGCTGCATGACACAGAACATGGACATATGGAAAATGATTGTTTACACGTCATTGTTTTATTATATATCAGATGAAAATGACGGCAGAATCTAAATTAAAGTTGCAATAAACCATAATTTACCTTTAACTAAAAAAAATCCCTTTCCCTGAATCCACAGATATTGAGTCACACCCACAATCTGCTGCGTGGTCCGCGACGCCACCGTGCCAGGATGCATGCGAAGAGAAGAAGTGCAGGAATTCGATCATCGCGTCTCAGAGAAAACTCAATAGTCAATTCAGCAGCTCGGCCTATTCCCCGGTCTCCCGTCCACACAGAAATCAATAGCTAATTTATCAGCGATAAAGCGGAGCATTGCCTCGGGCTGGTTACATGTTGGTTTGTGTGTTTCTCCGTCTGTGTGACATCAGAGACTACACACACACACACACACACACACACACTGATCTGGTTAGCAGTGTTACACCCTGTAATCCTGGTCACTGGGATGTGATACCAGTCTGCAGGAGGCAGGATGCCTGATCTCTTTTTGTTTTTGTTGTATGTTGATGATAAATTAATTATATAAAATTACAAATTACTGTCTAGAAAATGAAATCCAGCGCAACTTCTTCTCCAACTTCTTTTTTCATATGATAAATTCATGAGTCCAAACACACTCCTCTGTTGAAATTAGAGTAACACACATTACTTCTGAAATGAAATCTAAAACCAACCAATGGTAACATGGAGTAGAACACATAACCTGAAAGTAGCCTGTAGGTTACAGGTTCTGGTTTAATATGTTATTTTAATTCTTCCTTTCTATCAAATCATGTGTGTTGATGCGTCATACTCACTATGTAGGCTACTGCACATGTACTTCTTATCGTAGTACACACATAGTTAAGATCAAATATGCAACATCTCTTGCTGTAGTGGCTCTAACCTGAAAAGCTATGAATTATTCAGACGTCCATTAATCTACTACTGGTCTCATTTCAACACCATCTCCATGGAATCAAATTCATGATCCACAGATTATCAATAATTGGTAATTATTTGGATTCTTTTGACTTTTCACTCAGCACCAGCAGTGGGTCGAAGTTTGTTTTGCTTACATGAATATTTAGAGGAAGTTGTTGATGTTGCTTAAAGAAATTCTGAATATTCTTCGTTTTCCTTTGTATCGTTGCTTTATTAGTCAAAATAGAATCTAAACATCTGCTCCTCCACTTTATAAATAAAACATAATTTAAACTGTGTTATTGTGACACACCATGAGAATTGAGTCTCTTAACTTCCCTTCTTGTGTATTCTCGCCTCTGAAATGAACTTTGTTTCCTGACACATCCGAAGCCACCTGAGCACAAACATGATTTCTCCTTCCCCTCGGTTCCCGTCGAGCAGCCAGACTCCATCAAGCTGTTTGTTGTGACTGTATTACGGCAGGAACCGGGCTCACCTCGGCGTTCGGCCGGGCTGCGCCTGGCGACCCGCCGGGCCGGGTGTGATTGATGGCCTCGTCGGGAGGAGGATTACTATGCCATGATGCAGAGGCAGATTAATCATCCTGACACGGCGGCTGACACGTCATTTCTCCCCTGCACGTTAGCACACTGGAACCTGCAGCAGGTGAAAAGCTCAACTATGAGCAGTGCTCAGCGTGGAGGCGGAGCTGCATCCAGACTTCGGCTATTCACACGTTGTATTAACATTTAAATGAACTTATTTGTAGAAGAGCTGCAGCTTTTCATGTGCGTCGCCTCCTCATGCTCCACAGTCTGAGTCCAGGGGACGTGTGATCATCAGGAGTCGAGTTTCCTCCTCTTCCTCCGGAACTAAGTGAGGAAACAATCTAACTTTAATAACCTCGTGCAGAACGAGAGCACTTTAGAGGAACAGATAATGGAGGAGAGAGTTTATTTCATTACAGCTGCAGTCGGACTCCTTCACATCCTGGTCACGGCGGAAACAAGCACAGAGGAAAATACCAAATAAATCGTTTTCTTTCTTACGATGACAAAATGTGGTATTTGTTGTGTGATCCCAAAAGATGCTTTTTCTAAGAGGTAGCCCCAATGGGAGTTTGTTCGACTGAGTAATAGGGAAATGTTGAAGGAAATATATTATATAACGTTTATCTCTGTAATATTATGACTTTTGAAATCTCTGAATTCTCCATGGCTCTTACACTTTGTTGTACATTTGCCTCGGCCCCACAAAACCAATACAAATCAGTTACCACCACAATCGCACACAGTCGATCACATTCCTCCGCAGAACAATCCCAGAAATTATTCTTATTGTAGAAATATTAAAGAGAAAAAGGTTTGTGCATTCTGCCCAGAAACATTCACAATAAACGTTGAAAAATTAGCCATGAATTAACGTTAAAGAAAGTGAAATCTGTACTTTTAGTTTAATGGGTTCTTCCCAGTTGCTGGATATGGGTTTATTGGTTTTTGATAAACAAATAAACCATCAATCACACACAGATGAAAACACAACCTACTCTGAGGAGCTGAATCAAACTCAGGATGAAGTTCTGTTCAGTTGATTGTTTATGATCCAGGAAGAAAATCATGGTTTGGGTTAAAATTATATGTTTTTATTCGACACTAATATAAATGAAACACATTCATCACCATTGACTTTCACTCTGCAAAGTGAACCACGTCCTCTGTGTGTCTGTCCTCTGTGGACGTTGTGTCTTTCCTCCAACAACACACTATTTTCTCCTTCGACCTAAACCAACAACAGCTGTAATCGCCACAGATACTGCTGTTTGTGTCTTTGGCATAATTGTGTATATTTGTAATAATGTTGTAGATTTGTTCCTTTTTACATTTTATTTTCAAACCAATCACAGGAGCCAGATTGAGTTTCACAAACTGGAAACACAAGTGGGGAAATCAAGTCACGGAGCCGCTGATAGAAAGTGACAGAGCCAAAGGACATTTTTGAACCAATCATGAATCATTTTTTCCTGTGTCCCTCATGAAGTGCAGTTGTTTGTGGAGCAGTGTGTAGATTGTGTTGTTGGCAGTGACACGGATGCATCAAAGTGTTTTGTTAGAAAGTCAAAGAGAATTAAATCATATCGTCCATGATGTGGACACGAGGCGACCACAGATTGATCCGACTTCCGATTCATCTCCAAAAGAACAAATCCATCTTCAGCTCCCTGAGATCCCAGACGAGCGAGACAGGCCGAGTGGAGGCCGGGGGGGCTGTGACCAGATCAGACTTCTGTCTGCTTCCCAATGTCAGGGGACAAATCAGTGGTGTCTTCAGAGACGGTCCCCGTCCCCTGCTGTCCTCTGTCACAGTGTCCCTGGTGCTCAGCTGCAATACGATAACATGTCCGCCGCTCCCACCAGCCTGTCACACAGCTCCTGATACAGACTCACAAGGCCAAAGGTCACGTTCAGACAAATCAAAACCCATTTTGCTTCTTGTCTGTTTGACTGGAGAGTGCTTGTACTGGTTGGTTTTGTGCTGGTCCGTTCGCAAGTGGGAAAAAACGCTGTCAGTTTCCCCGAGATTTGTTTCCCGAGGCACAAAGTCAGCAGAGGAAGCGTTGATCACCAGAGACAGCAGAAGACAGAGAGAGAAATCAGATAATGGTGAAATACACTGAGAGTCTGTGTAATCATGTGGGTTTTGAGAAAACATTCACACGAGGGGATGATTTTAAAATCTGGTTTGTGGCGCGGCAGCGTTCGGTGGAGATCAAAGAACGAGAAGTTTGTGTGAAGCTCACAAATAAAAAGAGGAATCAGCCAAAGCTTCTCTTCTCTTCAAGATGAGCAAGAGAAAGCTTAAGATAGTGTCAAGGTCAAATGTATTATTTATAAATGTGTTATGAAGATGTGTTATTAAGTTCTTATGAGGGACAAAATATATAAATCTGCTGGGATGGAAACAATTAAAAGAGGCAAAAGTTACGAGATGTGATTTTCACAAGGATTTGAGGCGTAAGATAAAGATTAAAACAAAGACAAAAATTAAATACTAGGAATGAAATATCATTAAATGAAATAATAATTTGATCTATACTATTAAGGACAGATTAAACAGAAATATGGTAAATAGGACAACCTAAGCAGACCACTGAGAGGCACAGATAAAAATCTCACTACAGATGTTGTATGGTTGTATTTCCTATTTCTAGATAAAACTCTGGAGCAGCTGCAGGTAACTTAGATGCTGTTGGGATATTCCTGTCAGCACCAGTCCAGCCAACTGGAAATAAAAGCAACAACCAGTCAGCCACAGGGACGCCAAGAAACCAATCAAACGCCATCAAGCACTCAACCAACCAGAGAGCTGATAACCTTCTAACAAACAGCTGAATGGGCAGCGAACCCATCAACCCGTCACATTAACCATCAACCACTCAAGCAAACCAACCAACGTGACACCAAACCCACCAATCAATAACAACTCACCAGTAATGACACAATTAGCTGAGCAATTAACAAAACAGCCAGTTTGCAAAGAGACAATCAGCTCCATCAATGTTGTGTTACCTCCATTTCAGCTTTGAACGTTTTCTTTTATTTCATATTTCAGTTTATCTCATAGCTATAAAACATATCTGAAGCTGCTTCACCAGTCTGAGACACAAATACATTTACCAGTCAAGGCTACTGGTCAGGTTTTTACAGTCTCCAAAATTGGGATGATACACAGTTTATCAACCCAGAGGAAAGAGGAGGTTTGTGGCGAGGAAGCAGAGAACGGGTGAGAGGTAAAGTAAAAAGAGAACAGGAAGGAACAGTAAAGAAAAGAGGAGGAGATGTGACAGAGTGAAGGTGACAAACCGGAGAGTAAAAGAGACGGAGGGTCCTCCGGTCGACAAACACACACACAGGCTCCGCTGCTCGCACACTTTATCCCTGTTCCTGCACTGCTACACACACAGTTACAGTCCTGCACACACACACACACAACACTGACAGATGCACAAACTCTTACACACACAACACAACAACAAGATTTAGATTTCGTAGTCAAGCCTTTTGTGCTATTTCAGCAACAGGAAGAAGGGAAACAACGACCAGGGATCAAATAAACGGGTTAGAAACTAGAAGTGCGATGAAATGCAGCGTCAGACCGAGAATCCAAAAATCATCAGCCTC
This sequence comes from Platichthys flesus, assembly GCF_949316205.1. NCBI lineage: Eukaryota > Metazoa > Chordata > Actinopteri > Pleuronectiformes > Pleuronectidae > Platichthys > Platichthys flesus. Next base: position 1,581,917 of record NC_084952.1, on the reverse strand, counting down.
ACAGTCAGATAATTACCAGAATGTAATCAGGATGAATCACAGGGCACAGGCAGGAAACCGGTGCTGGCAAGAGATTACACAGCCTTTTGTAATATAGACAATCTAATAAGCGCCGGCTGAAGACGGGACTTTATTTATACTGAGAGACAGATACATAAAGAAAACGTGTTCGGAAACAATGTGAACAAGAGAAACTTTGCTGAGAGGAACAATTCTGGAAAGAGAAAGAACAGCTGTGCTTCTGTACTTCAAACTCACTGTGTACAACAAATACTAAATACCACAGATTGTGTATAAAAGATGGTCGATGTGTTGCTGTCGTCCAGCTGCAGTTTCACGACACTTCCCATTCATGTAGATGTGGAGTCGGGGGGGGGGGGCCCATTTGTCTCTAATTGCTAATTGATCCATGCAGTCAGACTCAACACTGACAGAATCCTTAGACTCATCAATGCTCACCTGGTTTGACTCAACCCCCCCCCCCAAAAGGGAGTAGAAGAAAGTTCGAGGGCATCAAACCACCGTCACTTTCAGTTTGATCTGTAGTTTCTTCTCATCTGTTTTTCTCATTTTCTCCTTTTTTCTCTTTTCTCGTCTTTCGTTTTCTCTCTCTCCCCCTCCCTCTCTCCCTCTCTCTCCCTCTCTCCCTCTCTCTCCCTCTCTCTCTCTCTCGCTCTCTCTCTCTGTGATACATCAGCGTCCCTGAGAGAGGCAGCAGAGCCCCCAAAGTAATTTATGGATGCATATAGTCCTTCCTGCTTTCTCTGAATACATATTTCCTCTCATAAACAGACTCTTCTATTAGCATAGTCTCTCAGTCCGTCTTACTTTTTCCTCTTTTATCAGAATCTTACTTCGGCCACGCGGACGGCAGCTGAATTGTAAATGAGCAACGCACACATATTCATGGCCGACACGGACACATGAATGCATGAAAAATACATGTTAATGTGCACACGGATCCGTGCACGCAGGGTTCACTCAGACACACAGACACACACTCATTAAAACTGGAGGGAGTTGTGTGTTTCTTGTTGTTTTGCATAAGGCCATAATTGAATCCAGCCTCTCTGATTGGCCTCCCGGTCTATTTACAAATGAGAAGTCTCATAAAACTGGACGGACGGATGAGTAAACTTCACAAAGCGTGGAGCCGGGGCCTCGATCGGCAGCGGGAGGAAAATCCAATCTCCATTTTTCAAACGCTCTTTTGTCCCCTAAATGTCTGCAGGTCATTATGGATTCTGTCATCATTCCAGGCTTGATCAACAATCAGCGGCTGCAGCAGATGCTCTGAATGACAAATGCTGCTGTGAGTGTGTGTGAGTGTGTGTCTGTTAGCATCAGAAACCCTGGTTCTATGTTTGTGGCTGGATCAGTATAGTTACTGAGGGATGGACGCACGGTTCGATTCCCTTTCTAACTGAACAAAGGATTTACTGGTTTATGAGTTTGTCTTGTGGTCGGTGGAAACCTCACTGGTTGACCCACTAGTCACTGGCCTCTTGGTTGTGAGCATAGACTGGTTTGATGGTAACTTGCCAACTACCAGCAGATGATTGGTAAAGAATCTGCTGGTAACTTAGCTGACTGCTCCCATAAAGTTAAAAATGAACCTAACCACTCCTGCAGACACACACAGAGACAATATACAGCTTCAGTTATTTGGTTGGTTTTGCAGTAAGTAGACGGTTAAAGGTCAAATCAGCCCATCAATCAAACTCTATCTGTTCAGCCCATATTCAAAAATCAAAGTTTGTCTCATAGATCTTAACACTGGCGACATCATCAGTTATCAACCTTCAACAAGAGTAAAACTACCAAAACAGAAACTTCTAACTATGGAAAAAAAGCAGTATTTACAACATGGATGAGAGAAGACAGTTTATAACATGAGTGGAGAAGTATTTGTTTTGTATAAAGTATTTGTACATAAGAAAGATGAAGTGATAGTGACAGTGATAGAGGTGCTGTCAGATATTGTAGAACATGTGAGTAGGTGTTTTATAAACAATTGAAATCATAACCCATGATCAACTGCTGCCATGATCACGATCATAACACGTTTCATAATGTTGATTAATATCTAATTCGACATAATTTGGTTTTAAAAATCTGTAATATTCTGCGTAATATTCGAAGTGAGAACTTTCTTCATTTCAGCCGATGGTTGAAACCTTTTGGAGTTTTTATATTATTTAGATTGTGAGGCAGCTGTAAATCGGTTAAAGTTGTTTCACTGATGTTAGTTAATGTTTCTTCCTATTTCTTTAAACCTGTTGTTTCAATTTAATGCTGAAAATCCTCATGGAATGATTTTTACGCTTTAACCTTGAGAGTCGCAGCTCAATCTCCGTCCTGTGATGGTTTCATCCTTCAGCCACTCCGCTGTCGTTCAGATGAAATACTGCAGCATCAGACCTTGTGTATCAACCCCCCCCCCCCCCCCCCCCCCCGTTACATCTTTAACCTCACAAGTTAAAACATTATATCTGCACTGAACCTTGAATCTTAAATCTTTATTTAGATCGTTGCCATTGAGCTGTCTTCTCTGGAGCGCTTTCATTTAACGGTGACTTCTCATCGAGCGTTGACCCTTTTACTGTGTGTGATCCAGGAGCTGGAACTCATCATGCTAAGTGCTAAAATAGAAATTTAAGACGTGAACCAAGGAAATTGTTGAAGGTAATATTTACCTCCAGAGTCGCAGCCTCAACTTTCTCTCTGCAGGTTGTCGTCTCTGTTTCGAGCTTGAAAGTGAAGGTGGATATTTCACAGTAATCTTAGAGTCGGAATCTGAATTTAGCTTTTAAAACACGACAGATTCATTTACACTCATTGGAGAATCACAGCCTCATTTCTGCCGACAACCACAAACACAACTTCTCCATTTGCATGCTCGGGCCTCGTGGGTCTGTGACGGATTAGCGGTGCATGCGGGTCACGTCCTGAAGGGGACTCGAACAGCAAAGTGCTGACATGCACACATGTAGGGGAGCAGAGGCCCCAGGCCGGCTGCAGATGAGGCCCCGGGCCCCCCCACGCCAGCAGACGGGCAGGTTGCGTGAAGCTAACGAGAGGTTAAACCGGAGAGATGTCCAGCATCTTACATCATCTGTCCCCACAGACCTGCCCGATGCCGCGAAGCACCGCCTGGCCGCTGCAGCACTGGACTCACAGACCTCGGCTTCGCTCTGCTCTCATTGGTCAAGTCAGACGACCTTTGCGTTTAATGAGTTGACCTACATTCCTGCTACGATTAGCATGAAGAAGTTAGCAACGTCTTTCTGTCCGAGGCTGTTTCTGTCGTTCCACAAAACGATGCATGTCCTCAGGAAATGAGATTAACTCATGGATCTTGATGACACAAGATGGCGGAGGCATTTCTCCTTCTCTCATTAAGATCTGTGAGTTCAAACCTCTCGATGGCGGCGTCCTGGTGCCGACCTGTCGCAGCAGCTCATGCTTTCATTTGCACAGTCATTCATACATTATTGAATTAATGCATCTATCACTTTAATCACATCCGTTCAGTCATACTTTGCCCGTCTGAGTCATTTAATTAATTTGCTCGTTAATTCATTCGTTCCTCGAATCGAACGTGTTAAAGAACGAGAGCCGGATAAATTCAGCTTGTTTATTTAATTACTGTCACATTACCACATTATCCTGCTTTCATTCACTCATTGACTCACTTAGTGGTTCATAAAGAGCCAAGGACAGTCCCTCACACCTCACACAGCTCAATCTGTCGTTTATCAATATGAGGAACATTCATGTTTCATGTTTCCATGTCATGTGTTTGAGCTGCTGTCGTCTCTGTGGGTGTAAATCTCTGTTTTCTGCTGTTTACAGTGAAACAGACTGTGATGCAAAGCTCCATCAGTTAACATGAAGCCACGCAGACTAAATAAACCAAGTGAGTGTGTCTGTGTGTGTTTGTGTGAGAGTGTGTGTTTGTGTGTGTGTGTGTGCACCAACAACAGCTTGCCTTGTCTCTTGACCACGATGAGCTAATGAGGAAATTGGAGCGAACGAGGACTCACTTCTGACTCATTCACTCTCTCTGCAGATTCCATGAGGCCAAACGGAAGAATTAACCACTGAGCCAAGGTGTCCAGACTGGTTTCCACTGGACAGACCCACATGGGAACACTGGGACTTGATAATTATCAGAAACTACATAAACAACATGAACAGGAAATTAGTTTAGTTTTTAGTTTGAGGAACATTTTCAGACCAAATCAGGACAATGAAGTTTTTCTCTCAAAGACAAATTGAATCCTCTTTTCTCCTGTTTGTTCAAATTCTCTCTCTCTTCCCTCTTTTCTAAAATATCCTCCTTCACTTCCTTCTCCACTTCCTCCTCCACTTCCTTCTCCAGCTGTTTCATCTCTTCTGTCCTTCTGTAATTCTCTCTGTTTCTTTCTTCTTGTCTCTCTTTCATTTGTATTGTGTGTCCTGGATCTTATTCAAGTCTTTTTTTCTCATTCCTTCTCGATAACGACCTCATTTGTTTCTCCTTTAGTCTCCGTCTCTTCCTCCCCCGCTGTCTGTCGTTCTTGACCTTCTCTCCCTCTCTCCGTTTCCTCATCTCCCCAGTTGACATCTCCTCTCCCTCTCTCCCTCCCATTTCCCTCTCTCTTCCTATCCTCAATGACAGACCATCTGGCCTCAGCCAGGCATCTTTAATGGCTTCATCACGGGCCGCAGGATGCTGCTGAATGGAGAGCAGTGATTGGCTGAAATGCCTGGCCAACCCCCCTTACCCCCTTCTTAATTTGGGCGGTCCTGAGAGAAGACGTTGACAGTCCAGAGAACAGTCGGATTCAGTTTATAATACAGACTCGGTGCAGCTCTGCATGTTGTACTGCATGTTGTACTGCATGTTGTACTGCATGTTGTACTGCATGTCACTCAGATATATGATATATATATGTCACAACAACAGGCGAGGGGCGGAGCCTATAGAGCAGCAGGAGGCGGACATGACGTATAAACTCTGCTGTGGAAAGATCAGTGTTGTTGTTTCCAGCTCCTCCACACCAGCGTCGGTCCTCATCACCAGAAGATCTGGAATCTCCTCATGTCCCCAAGTTGACGTCTTCTTAAATAAATAAATAATAAATAAATAAAACAGTATAATGTAATGTTATCATCTGCGTCCCCGTCATGGAGAGTTAGTCTTTTTGCTGTTTTCCATCACGTCTCTGCAGGTTCACACCCCCGATGCTCTACCCGGGGTTTTCCTGCCTTCAACACATCTGCAGATGAGTTTTTCTGCGGCTTCAGCTGAACAGACTGAACTGAGAGTGACCTGCAGCGTCTGTGTGAAAGCAGAGGAGCTGGTAATGATGAAGGGCAGAGCAGGGGAGATAACCACACTTCTAATTAAGGACAATGGCCCTCTGGAGATGGGCACTGATATCGCACACTGTACTTTGTACTGAAGCATGTACTGAATCAGGCGCAGAAATTAACAAGGTCTCCAGGCAAAAAGTCTCCTTGAAAGTTCATGTGACGTCTGCGAAATTAAAAATGGAGAACAATCTACTCCGTTAATGTTTTTTGCGAGATAGCAATTATTTATTTATCGTTTTAGAGAGTGTGCTGTTCCCTTCCATCAGCAGGAGAGTGATTAAAAAATAGCCGACCAAATAAAATCCTTTCGTTAGTGTCTAAGTGCAATAACAAGCTTTCAATAGGAGGAAAGTTCTGTATAATTTAGAGAAAGCTGAAGGTCGACATGACAGGTAGAAGATGCTCCTCAGTGTTTTAATGAAAGCTGCTGAGAACCGGAGAGAAAACCTCACTGAAGTCGACGTTAAGTTAAATAAGGTAAAATAGGGACCCTAACCCTAAGGCACCAAAATAACACAACATGTTGTTCACTGGTTCATCAACCAAATCACTACACATGTGTGTTGTGTGCATAAACTGCCTTTATTAAGTATTTAGCATTTTAACATTATATTATGTCCCGAAATCACGTTACAAAGTTTGAAAAACTTTGTCAGATGCCTCTGTTGTTACGCAATGCTGTTATGTCTTCACCTGTCCACCAGGGGGCATCCTCTGCTCTGCTCACCTGTTTCTATGCTTCATCAGTCCTCGTGACTCAGCTGCATTTCACTTCATGGTTAGAGTTATATTTTACCATCTGGCTATTTATGGCTGTTTTATAAATGTGGATTGGGATTTTTTTTTTTTTATTGCACGAAAAAGCCAATTTAAGTAAAAACCTATAATTTCCTGTTGGTTTGTTTCACTAGACTTTTCCAACTAATCAGTCAAACTGTTTGCTTCCTGCTGCAAAACCTCCTACGCTGAGAAAAGGCTCATTTAAAAGTCAAAGTCAAAAAGTTTTTATTGTTATTGCTGTTGAGAATTTACTGTAAAAGAAACTAAACACGATGCACAGCAGCCTGTCGCCGCTGATTCTGCTGAGTCAGGATCTGCAGCCGCAACCTGCTTCTATCATTAGCATCTAATTCATATTTACATAAAAGTATGAATATCAAGTGTAAAATAAATATTTAAGATGTACTACGGAATTTTCCACGCTCTGAAGTTGTGCGTCAATATCCTGCGATAATGACGCTATCACCAGTACAGAGCAAATGACCCGAGTGGTGAGCAGTGGGAAGTGAAGGATTTCAGACAGGACCAAGTAATCAACACACAACTCAGCCGCCGACACACAACTCAGTCATGACTCCTTCATCTTGTAGACTTTCCCTGTGGCTACCAGAGAAACTGGATGTCTCACGCACATGTTGATCCAGGATCTGACTCAACTCAACACGTCCACGAGGGACTGACGTGTTACATCATCAGTTTGGCAGAGCTCAGCCTCTCTCTCTCTCTCTCTCTCTCTCTCTCGCTCTCTTCATCTGCTCACCTTCATCTCGCTGTTCCTCTCCTCTTTAATAAACCTCATCCTTCTGTTTCCCTCCTCCTGTCGTTTCTCATCGCCCTCACTCGGCTTCCCTTCTTCCTCTGGAGACAGATTTTATGAAACACTTTTTAAACAAATGAAAAATTAAGTTTAAGTGCCAGTGTGTTAGATTCTGGTGAAAGGGTCTATTAGCAGACATTGAATATAAAATATGATGAAATAAATCACACAAATGATAATGATCATGAAACACGTTGATGCACAGCACTGGCCTCAGGTGATTTGAAGGAGGGTGAACTTCCTCCAGCGTTTATGATTTGATTCTCGTGCTGACATCTTGTTCAGTCTCCATTAGTGAACTCATTAGAGACGTGATTGGAGAAGCTCGTCTGCATGTTGGCTCCTCCCACTCGGTTTGTAACAGGATCAATTGGGGACAATCAGCCAATCAGAGCTCAGAGGGGGACGGAGGAGGGTGAGGAATAGTTATCTTAGTGTCGTTGAATAAACGTCCAGTTAATCTCAAACATTCTGTTCACGATGTTCTTTGTTTCCACACTGAGCTCATTTTACAAAAGATAAAGAGATCAGGTTTCCTCCCTTTTCAACTTCTCCTCCATCACATCCCATCCTCCTCCCTTCTTTCCCTCCGTCTTTGTCTTTTCTAAATGAACATTGAGAGAAACTGGGGCAAAGAGAGAGAGAGAGAAAGAGAGAGAGAGAGGAAGCGATATATCATCCTCCTCCGACCTGAGTTTGGGGTTTGTGTTGTTGCTCTCCTCCCTCGTGATGAATCGCCCTCCTCCGAGAAAAGAGGCCGTATAAAAACAAGAAAATGAAAGTAATAAAATAAAACAATGAAACAGAAGGCCGTTTCACTCCCTCTCTCCTTCTTTATACCAAAAGAGAGGAGGAGAAGAGTCGTTGGTCCGGGACGGGCGGTCCATCTGAGGGATGATGGGATGGAGAGACTGAGCGAACAGACGTTTTCTCTTCTTCCTGTGAGTTTATGAGCCGTGAAGAGTTTTCAGGGAGGCTGCTGCAGTCGTTCATCACAGATTTTCAAGGATCCTCCCGTCTCCTCTCGTTCATTCTCATCTCTTCTCTCTTCATCGCTTTTTTATTCACACTGTTTTTTCTCTGTTCTTCTCTACGACACAGTTTCCACGAAATTAACTCATCTTCGATTCTTTTCTACTCACTCAGAATCATCAGGTGTTTTCACTCTCAACATTCAGACTTTATGATGCAACACAAATCATATTAAAGTGTTTGTACAAAAATATATATTGAAATATTTGACCAACACAAAAGTCGCTGAGCATCTTGAACCATCTGCAGTGAACGATCTGAAAGAATAAGTCATGATTCCTCCTGGAGCGGAGATTAAAAACAAAATTCAGTTCATCCAGGTGATGTTCAAATGTTTCAATCTGCTCCAAAGTGATGAAGAAACCAACAAACTAAAAACTGAGCTAAGGTTCTTTATGAAAATAATCTTACATATCTGTAATATGTGTGTTCACTTTGTCTGAAATACTCCTGATAGATAGACAGATAATCAGATTTGTGTTGGTGTTCTAGTTGTGTAATAAAACACCAGAGCGTGTTTAACGTAAAATATGTGAACCTCATGTTCATTTACTGAAAGTTGATTTATAGAAAGATTATTTTCATGGGCTGGTTTTGGTTTTCAGTGTATTTTTGATGAATACTATATAAATATGTGATTAAAAACTGAACTTGTGTAGTAGCACACAAATCACAATGGATCCCTCATGGTTTTGTTATATGATGAAAGCATTAACCGACATTTTCCACTGGTCCTTCAGGGTGCTTGTCTGTTTCAGTGGGTTCAGATTCTAATACCTGTTCACCCTCCGCTCCCTGTTCTCCTCTGCAGCTCCTCCTGAGGAAATTAGATTCAGGAAATCTGTTGCTGTTTATCAGGATTAGAGGACAAACATCTTCCCGAGGAGGACGAGGTTCTGTGATTAGCTCTGATGACATCGGCTTCACTCTCCATCCGCCTGCTGGGTTCTGAATGAAAGTCCAGATTGACATCAAATAAGTCACGAACACAAACAAGATGTCAGTGATACCAGGAGGCTTGTTAAGATCCAGGTTCTAACAGCGCTGCTCGTGTCAACGTGTCTGAGAGCAGCTCCGCCATCAAACCACCGACATGATGGAAACCTCCAGACCGAGGACGCACCATCTCTTCTCTCTCCGCTCATGTCTCTTCTTAAAGGGAAACTTCAGTTCAATCCAAGTTCACAGTGTTAATCCAATCAGTGACGAGAGGATTTAAAACCAAACGCACTCGAGGTGATAATTAGAGCCGCTGCTTGACGCTGAGTTCCCACTGCAGGCTTCACATTCCCAGTATTGGCCCCAATGAATTTCACCTCCACCTTAAAGAGCCTCACCCCCCTTAATTTGTCTCTGGATCAAACCGATCTGTGAAATGTCTGCTGATTATAAATGAACTGAACTGGTCCAGCTGGCCTCAAACTGGCAGCCTGAGGGCCACTGGAAACCAATCAGTGAAAACACCTCACAAATACCTGGTTTCTTTTAAAACCGGACTCAGTCATTTCTTCAAACAGCTGGACGTTTAACCAGATAGCACTTGAACACAGGGCAGGTGGGGGGGGGGGGGACTGCTTGGGGGGCGTCCTCAGGATGTGATGTGGATCGATCCACGTTTGGGGATGTGGGGAGTATTCTGGCTGCAGGAATGTGTGTGTGGGACTGAGTCACAATAAACCGCAGTGTGTGTGTCAGTGTGTGGAATCAATTGCTCTTCAATCGTTTCATAAAAATTGATTAAGATAAAAAAGTTTGCTTTAATAGAAGAAACAAGAGAAAACAGAGGGGTATCTGAAATGTTGTTTTGGAGCTTTGCCTCTTAGCTGCTTTAATTCAGGGAGAACAGCCGCCGCCCGTGGGCTCAGGTGAACACCGGCCACCTGGGAAATAACCCTCGTCTAAATCACAGAGAAGAGGGGGATGATGGGGAGAGGGACGGAGGAGGGGTTGGAGATAAAGGGAGAGCTAAGTGAAAAAGATTAGAGGCGAGATGAAGAGGAATGCACAGGAGAACAACCGAGAGAACGTGGGACTACAAACAGAAACGAGAGAGGAAATTAAGAATGTGGAAGAAAGAGAAAGCAGGGGGCGTAAAAGAGGAAGATAAGAGAACAACACGAGGAGAGTGAGAGGAAAACATGAAGAGACGGATAGATACAGACACGAGGAGAAGATATTACAAATAAACGAGAGGAAAATAATCATAAAGGTCAAGACACAGATGAATTAAACAGCAGAGGAGCGGAGAGAATAAATGAGTAAATGAAAGACGAGAGATTGAATACAGAAGTGTGTGAGAGGAAGAGAGTGAGAAGTCTGAAGATATTAAAATGAGAGAGTGGAGAGAGAAAAACAAAGAGGAGAGGAAATCTGATGAATGAAGCAGCGACAGAAAACAGAGAGTTTGATGGAGAAAAGAAGAAGCAGTGAAAAACGAGGAAGACGAGAGAAATGACAATGAGAAAAATGAAGAGTGAGTGAACTGCTGCACATCAGGAATCTATAAAAGTATTAAAACCTAAGAAACTAGTTGAAACAAATTTGTGTTTATGAAATTACAATAAAACTTCTAAAGCTTCTGTTTGTCCAGTTTGCTTTACTTCACTTTTGACTTGCATGCTACTTATTCTTTCTAACTCATTTTGACTCTTGCTTCTGTAATATTGCAGATTTCCCCATTGTGGGACTAATAAGGAAATATCTAATCATATCTAATCTTATCTTTTATGAATTCAGCTGTAATTCACCAGCTCGATGATTAGTTATAACGTCAGTTTATCAGAAGGCTCGACATTGTTTCATACAAGTTTCTACTACACTTTCCAAAATGGTCGATAATCTGTAGAGATTTATCACAAAACACAGATTATTATTATCAGTGTTTCTGGCCCCGAGTCAATTGTATTAATGTTTTGTAGAATAAAAAGAAGAATTGAAAAACAAATTAATGCCAAAGATATTTTTTTTAAACACAGACTTCTTTTCTTTTCTTCAATCACCAGCCCTCCAGAGAGTCTCCACGTGACCCTGCACATTGTTCATCCTCCGACTGAGCGTCTGAATAATCCCAGCAGTCAATAGACTCCCACTGAGGGTGAATCAGCTTCTCCTGCGTAGCACGGCCCCGGGTCATCGCTGCCTTCTCCTCTTTCATGAGTGTGTGGACCGAACAGAGGAGCTGGAGGTCGAGTGTTTGCACCGAGCGGCGGCCGGACACATCGCTGAGGGCCACCGCACGTCCTGTGGACAGGAGGACACGTGTAACACACATGTGGGGCTTTCACACGGATCCTCTTTATCCTGCTTCACAGCCTTTTCATCTCTGACACACACAAACACACACACACACACACACACACAGAGAGAGAGAGACACCGACACACAGAGAGAGAGAGAGAGAGAGACACTTAAGAAACATATGAAACAATATTTGAAACACAGCTTCCTCTGTCCCGTCTCTTTGTTCTTAATGAAACTCTGGTTTTCTTATCTTTTCTCTCATCTGATATTCACCTGCTGTTATTTATGCAGCAGGATTGTTTGTTTACTTGTTTGTTTAAGGTTTCATTCTCCGCACTGATTGGCTGTCACTGCATCATATCAACCAAACTTTAAGGTTCAAATATTTCATCTTGAGCAAAAGACGTGACTCCAATCATTGCATTGACTTTGTACGTTGTCTCATCGTGATATTCTGGTTGTGTCCTGAGGGATCGATCTTCAGGTGTTGTCTCCTGGTTTATGAGACGAGGGAAAACAAACCCAAAGACAAACAGAAGCAACTGGAGATCTGTGCTTCTATGAGGTTATCTGTTATTGAGGTAAGGAGAACATGTCAGTGGGCGTCGGCCTCACAGCCTCTGACCTCGGCAGCTTCCCACAGGCGATCATCCGGATCTCGACCCCGAGTCACTGGACCACGAACCCTCAGCTTTCAAAGCATCTTTGTCACGTCTGTCACTTCGATGCTCCTCACCGAGCGGAGAGCGTTCTTCTGTTTCCACGAATGTTCCAGTGACTCAGAGAAAAGCTCGAGTGACACACAGTGAATAACACACTCTCCCTTATTCATACATCTATATTTACACTCAGAGTTTCCTGTTCTGCCCCCCCCCCCCACCCCTCCAGGTCCACTGCTTCCCTGAGAGTTAGTTGGTTTCACTAGCTGCGATAGGTGAGGGAACTGAAGTGAATCAAGGAATAGAATGGAGGTCATTGGGGTCAGGCTGGACTGAATCACAATCTGACATCTCATATCGATTAGGAGTCTGAGGTCAGCGCCCCCTGGTGGAGACAGAGCTTCACAGCCCGGAGGAGCAGCCGTGCATCGTTCACGTGAAACTCGAGAGAATCCGTCTCCAGCTCGAGAGGCACACGCCTCCGTCACGGCTGATTGGCCACTTCATCACCATATTGCATAATTTCATCAGATACATAAACCATGTTCACATAAATATTCTGCTAACTGCTTGCAGGCAAAATATCCATTATCTAATATACTCAGTAGAATACCCCCCCCCCACACACACACACACACACTTTATTACTGAGTACTATTTGTGTATTTGCAGCATTTTATGTGCGTAAATGTGTGTTAATGTATTAAGTGTGAATTATTTTGTTAGTTTCCTTGTTCTGCTAAATTTTGGAAGAGCAGCTTAACAACTTTTGTTGATTTAAACAACGACAATAAAGTAATATTCTATTCTGTGTAGTTGACAGGAATATTTCTAACTGAATAAACTTCACCCTCCTGGAAATACTTTTCACCAGTCCATCGGTTTCCATAGGAAAGTTAGGATCCTGGATCTAGGCCATGTGTCACAGAGCAGCTTCTCCCCTGATCCTCACACATCCTTCTATCCATGGTTAATCCGCACACATCTTCTGAGTTGACATGTGACCTGGAGTCAGAAGCTGAAAAGCCACAACATGCAGAATCACTACGGACGAGTTGCCGGCGTCGCCCTTTGTCCTAATTACCAAGATTAACCAGCGACGCCCGACCACCTCCCAGTTCCTCCTGAGCTGCTCCCAGTTCCCTGAAACACTGACAATCCCATCACAGGCTCTTCTGCCTTTTCATCGGACGTCAGCCGCTGCTTTATTTGAATGCACCAGTCGTGCAGCTTCGGCAGAGCAGGTGCTGCCTGCAGGAGATAATTACAACTGTCTGTGATCTGAACTCACTCAGGTATCACAGACACTGCAGGAGAGAAGCTGCGTGAATCAAACACATCCACGAGATTTAAGATATTCTAACATCCGGTGTCACTAAGTCACATTTCAGCCTCTGTCGGGTCAAGTTCTTCAAGTCCCATGTTGATGTATTTTTATTTCCAGGAGGTTTTTCCATCATGAAATAACTCGACCTTGAAGAACTGAATGGAAATGTTTTGAACCAGTTTTTTGACCTGTTCAAATTATAAATAGACAGTTTTTATGGATAAATAATAAGATAGATGTCGGTGGAAAGTCCTTGAAGCAGCTCAGCTCCAGGTTCCTGGTGCTGAGCTGCTTCACGTCACATTCTCCTGTTTATAAGACACTTGAATAGAGACGAGTCACCTTTCATACCATTAGTAACACCTCGGCTTTTTCTATTATCACATTCTACTGCTGCGAGAAAGAATCTGCATCAAGAGACAACATGAGTTTTATATCCAGCAGGAAGAGTCGAGTGAGGAAACACACGTTCAGGATCAGTTCCACTGTTAAGATGAAAAGCAGCAGAGGACAGTGAGGGACACTGAAGGACAGTGAGGGACACTGAAGGACAGTGAGGGACAGTGAGGGACAGGCGCTCAGTGCAGCTCCTCTGCAGCCTTCCTGTGTTCCCGTTGTAAAGATCTGCCTGGACGGCTTCATTAGTCGGAGTGACCTGCTCCACGCCGTCACACCCGATGCAGATGCAGCACAGGTCGCGTTTCTGCAGCTGCTGCAAAACGCCCGGCATCAATCTGCACAAAGGAGACACTGGTCACAGCTGTCAGGTCGCTGATTACAGTTCTGATTATTGAGTTTTCCTTGTTTTATCATTATATCATAAGAGTAAAATATGTTTTAGCTGATTCTCTGGTAATGTGATGACAACTTGAATTTTAAATAGAGGTTGAATCCGTTTGTTTCCTGGATTTCATTGGTTGATTGAGAAAATCTTAATGTTTTTAATTCTGAAATGTGGTGAAGCAGGATTTTATTAATGATTTTTTTAATTTGATCCCTGATTCCCAAGCACACACACTCTTACTGAAACTACACAACCCTATAGTCTAATAAGGTGTAGGTGCAACACACATACACACACACACACACACACACACACTCATGCTGAAGATGGTTTGCAGAGATGTGATTTCTCATGAATAATTCAGAGCAGATAAATTGAATTAAGCTCTGCTTGTGGAGCCGTGTTGTACTAAGTGTGTGTGTGTGGGTCGAGTCAATGGGTCACAGTATTTATTCAGAGAGGCTCCTCAAACAGACGGGGGGAGCCGAGAGAGAGAGAGACACCGAGAGGGAGCGAGAGACATAGAGAGGGATAGAGACACAGAGAGGGAGCGAGACACCGAGAGGGAGAGAGAGACACTGAAAGGGATAGAGACACTGAGAGGGAGAGAGACACTGAGAGGGAGAGAGACACAGAGAGAGAGAGAGAGACACCGAGAGGGAGAGAGAGACACTGAGAGAAAGAGACACTGAGAGAGAGAGACACCGAGAGAGAGAGACACAGAGAGAGAGAGAGACACAGAGAGAGAGAGAGACACAGAGAGGGAGAGACACACAAGAGGGAGAGAGACACCGAGAGGGAGAGAGACACCGAGAGGGAGAGAGACACCAAGAGGGAGAGAGACACCGAGAGGGAGAGTGTTTGTGTGTGTTTGAGTGTGTGTGTTTGTGTGTGTGTGTGTGTGTGTGTGTGTGTGTGTGTGTGTGTGTGTCCTCCTCTTTTTAAACCCACTTGAACCTTGAACCACAGACCAGTCAGATCAAAGTTAAGACTCCACTGTTTTACATTTATTGACTTTGGTTCCTCCAAAATACTTAACTATACCCACTGAGGCTAGCTTGTGTGTGTGTGTGTGTGTGTGTGAGTGTGTGTGTGTGTGTGTGTGTGTGTGTGTGTGTGTGTGTGTGTGTGTGTGTGTGTCTGCACTCGGTGAGGTCATGAAGAAGAGGCGAGCAACGCAGCCAAATGGGAGCTTCCTCTTCGCCCGGAGGCGACTGTTGGCTGTGGCGGAAAATATTGGTCTCTCAGAAAAAGCTGACGTTACAGAGTCTCTTCAGCTTGTGCACACAGACACACACTTTCTCTCTCACTGTGCCCCTCGTGAGCCGGAGGACAAACGTGGCTCGGTCTTATGTCATACGGCAAACCGATATTTTCAGAAATGCCGACACATGAACATGCAGAAGAACACAGAGAGGACATTGCACTGACATGAAATAATAAGCTCCCTAGATATAATCATAGCGTTGGTGCTGGGCTCACTTCAGGATGGAGCACGGATCTCCTGCAGAGGTGACAGGAGGCGGACGTTCACATCAGCAGTGTAACGAAAAGCAAGTCACAGATCTGGAATCGCTGTCATTTCTCCTGCTGAGTTCGTTCTATGATTTTAAAATGGTGCCGTTCACAGCTCTGCAGGGGAAACAGTGCGTTCACAAGGTTTTCAGTGTATCCTCAGGTTTAAAGGCTGCGGAACAATAAAGGAAGAAGTGTTGGAATTCGTTTGTTAAGCTGCAATTTTCAAGAAGTCGTTACTAAAGAGTCGCCTCCAAGGGTAGCTCCATTCTCAAGGGGGTGCACGTCGGGTCAAGGTGTAGGGTTCACATAACCTGAAGAATGAATTGGGCTCGACTGATTATTGTGCATATTTTCAATTATTGATACCTGTGACCCATTTTCATTACTATTTGTTATTATGCAGAACGAGTCCAGGTGTTGTTTAAAAGCTCTCAACTCATAATTACGACACGTTTACCACGTCAGTGTTTCCTCTGGAGTCCGACCTCCGAGCCGAGGACCAGCGACCCCCAGAGGAGCCGGCTGGGTTCTGATCCCTGAGTTTAGCCTCATGTGAACCAGGACGTGTGGTTTGCAGCTGCGGTGAATCTCAGTGAAATAAAGTTAACCGTGTGCGTCCGGCTGCTTCTTCGTATCCCGCCCAGATCGCCTCACACGCTCACCTCTGACCCACATGCACAACTCAAACAACTCTGCAACCTAATTAAGAATCCAGAGATCATAGTGTCTCACACACACACACACACACACAAACACAACCTGGGGCGAACCGGGGCATCAGGTGTACGAGACGTGTTTCATCCATCTGTGGTTGTGTTTGTCGGTTTCCAGGCGGAGGAAACAAACTCATCCTGACAGCAGCCGCATGTTACGCAAGAAAAGTGCTTCCTGTCTCTTTCCCCCTTCACTCCAATTAGGGAGTGTGTTCACGTGTGCTCAGTCTTTTCACTCGTCTCCTTCGCCCTCCGATGACTTTCTACAAAGAGAGGAGGCTTTTCTCGTTTTGCTGTTACGTGTTCACAGTTCATTCATTTAGGATCATCACGAGATAATCGTGTTTTCCCTGATTCAGAATGTTCCAATCAGATCTTTTTCAGTTTTAAAATCTGCTGCTTGATTCCATCGGTCCCTCAATCGAATACCAAAGTGCATTATGTCATATTATTACTGGGTTCAGTGAAACTCACACATATATGACTTCAACAATAAGAAAACAAAGATCTCACATAGAAGCCACAGATGAAGATGTCTGATGTGAACATTAACCTGAAGATAAAGTCTTGACTGATGATTATACAGAGACTCAAAGTGATAACAGACTTTCTATAAGAGTTATATCTGTTTTTATAACATTTACCTCTTTGCACTTTTATTCAAAACAGATCCGACTCTTCGGTGATGAAACAAATATCACAAGTGAACGACCTTTAAATGTTTATGTTAAACAGTCATAAACCCTCCTTCCAGAAAGCTGTGTCACATCCAGATATTAAGTCCTGAATTATTCAAAGGCTTTTCTGCATAATTGCAACAAGTAATATGTTGGTGTCCATGTATAATTAATGAACTCTGTGTTTAACCAAAGATCCTAATTATGTTGTGTACAAACAGCAGATGGGAGCGAGGCAGCAGGACCTGACGGAGCTGATGGAATCAGCTTTGATTCGTCCTGAGCTGTGACCAGACTGTGAACACATCATCCAGGTGCAGTAAATCTATACATCCTACAAATAGGTATATCTATATACACTGAAAATCAGGTAGGTTCTCAAACACTCGTTCCCATGAAGCCTTAAATAAACCTGCTGGATTGTTGGTGGAAAGTTACTTGAGATGAGAAACAGGTCAGATATTCTTAGAGGATGAGATGTTCATAGAAACTTGATCTACATTTCTGTCGTCCACGTAAACACATTGAAACCTAACTGATCAAAAAACTGAACTTGAACAAACACCAGTGTGATGACAACTACCCTTAAATGATAGAAACCATCTTTGAGACATTTATTTAACCTCTACTTTGAATTTTTCATTTGGTTCGTGTCCCATCTGCTAACACGGAGGAGGCAGGGTTTATGACCTGTACTGCAGCCAGCCAGCAGGGGGCGAACAAGAGGCTCTGAAACATCATCTTTTATATTTTAGTGTGTTTTGACATTTTGCTCAGAAACAAAGTGGAATAAGTGACACGTAAACCTTAGCAGTGTTAAAGTGACCGGTGGAACTGGTGTGTGTCTGTGTGTGTGTGTGTCACAATGAACAATCTGTGATTCTAATCCACAATGCAGACGTACCACCAGGACCCTGAGGTGGGATTATTGAAGAATAATAAGAAGCAGCAGAACTAATGCGACAGAGGATCCGGAGGAATCACTGAACTAAACCAGCCTCCACCAGGCGACTCATACTAATTAACCCAGGCAGCCGAGAAAAGAGCATAATGGGCAGTGGAGTCGCTCTGCAGAGGACACTCTGTGACAGACAATAAAGATATTATCAGTGCTGTGTCAGGTGAGCCACTGCAGGAGGACTGCAGATGAGAGGGAGGCTGTTAACAGGATGAGTATTAACATGATTTAAAAGAGTCTAATCTGTCTCAGAGGTTTCACCGATACCCTCGGATCAGCACGAGTGCAGCAGTGCAGCACGCCGAGCTTCTACGTGAGCAGCGTTACAATCCGCCCGGCATGCCGCGGAGGTCAGAGGTCAAAGCCACGTGACTCCAGGAGGATCCTGTTCAGCAGCTGGAGGAGAACCTGAGCTGAGGTGCAGCTCCTGGACAAAGAGGAGCTGGAAGGTGGGATCAGAGCTGGTTCCAACGTCCGTCCTGATTACAAGTGGAGCCTGTCCCTCATTAAACTACATCCTGAATGTGTCTGCGTGGCTCAGGGGGAGAGCGGGTCGTCCACTAACCACAAGGTCGGTGCTTGGAGTTGATTTCAGTCGACGTGCCAAAGTGCCCACGGGCAAGACACTGAACCTAAACTGTCCCTGACGGCTGCGTGAGGCTGATGTGTGATGGAGAAGGTGCTGCACATAGATTCACTCTATGATGAGTGTGAATGTACAGTTAAGTTCTACATATATTACGACTAATTAGCATATATGATAATCATGTATACCAAAATATTATTTACATTATTAAAGCCATAATGTTTAAGTACATTATATTTTATTATTCTGAATCTCTTTTGTCCATGAAGACTTTAAACAGTCCCTGTGAGAACAACAGGTATGAAGGAACATTCTCTTGCCTCAGCGTCTTCTTCTAATATGACATTAGATACAACAAATTTAATATGAATATTATCAGATATCAGTACTGCGTTGTCTGCTCAAATACCAGTAATGGGCCAATATTGCTTTATAGTAATACTGACGTCCCAGTGTTCTCCCAGTGCTCAGAACCTCCTGCTGCGTAAAACAACTGGAATTAATCATGAGAATAATAAAAGAGTCGAGTTATTGGCTGAACTCTCATGTTGAATAAACATTATTCTGATCCTGAGGCGTGAATATATGAGCAGCTCTGATAAGCCCGGCTTTGAATAGACAAATGACAGTAATTTGCATGAATTGGACCATTATTTGACTGTGTGTGTCTGTGTGTGTGGGTGTGTGTGTGTTGTGTATCTGCATTGGCACAGACGTTTAAATGAATTCTCTGTGTGCCAGCAGTCATCAAAACACAATTCAGCAGACGAGCCGTGCTTCCATTGATACGGCTGCCTTTTCTTTTGGTGGGAACAGGAGCAGTCAGCCGTCTGTGTGTGTCTGTCTGTGTGTGTCGTTTGTGGGTGTTTGTGTAGGGTGTGTGTGTGTGTGTGTGTGTTGTGTGAAGACATTTCTAAATATAATTTCACAGACTTGCCGATTGATGCTGTGATTCAAAGAGATGAGGTAAGACTCAGCTCTGCATCAGTGAGAGCGTTTTGGTGTGTGTAGCTTTGTCTGTAAGGGTTAGTAGTGAAGCTGTGTGTGTGTGTGTGTTTGATTGTGTGTCTGTGTGTGTGTGTGTGTATGTGTGTGGATGAGGATTGACAATGAAATACACCATGTGTATCACCTTTCTCGTGGCCTTTTCTTTCGCTCCATCCAAGCGTTTGGACCCTGGGCTGTAATCCAAGATGGAAACACATACTGTACGTGCACAAAGAGGAACTGCACACACAAAAAAAACACACACCAACAAACACACACACACACACACACATGCAAGCTTTTATTTAAACATGTTAATATAGAAATGAGGCAGCGATCTTTCACGTGAGTAGTTTCCAGTCTGTGCAGGTTTCATCTTCGTGTGGAGTGAAACATGTTCTTGTTAAATCAGGTCAGTCTCATTTTGATATCATCAAATAACTTGAAACCAAACTCATCATAAAAACATGAACACTGAAGACAAGTTAACATGCTAACATGGAGGAGGCAGGGTTTAATAGTCATACTGCAGCCAGCCACTAGGGGGCGATCAAGACGATTTAGTTTGATGTTCGGATCTGTCATGTCGTCCTTCAAAACAAAAGAGACTCTGGATATAGGTCAAGGTCAAAATTGTATTCTATAACATCTGCAGTTGCAACGAATCAATGACGTGAAAATATCAAATACTTTATATAATAAATTATTTTTCAGAAGCAGGAACAGATTCTCTCCAGGTTATTCTTTGGTCTCGTCCATTAGGGACGTTAGGGACGATTGGAAAATAATCACAATAAAGACAATAAAGAAAAGGTGATTTCATTTGAGCTATAACATAACGTTCAGCACACGATGCTCCTGTTCAGCTCATTATTAAATCTATAACTACATGAACCTGAAAAGCTGCAGGAAGACGACTTTTCTTTTCAGAAACCGAATCACAAAATTTACAAATTCACCAACACAGATACACAAATGATTCAAGCACATCTGTTGGTTTCACTGCACGTTGTGTGGATGCACATTCAGTACACATCTTAACACACAGTGATCCGTACAAAGACACACAAGCCACAGATGCACACATCCTGTGATGTTCCTGTACATGCAGGTGAAGCAGCGATCTCTCCTCCTCACCGCCGCTGCAGCACCGGCTGACGGCTCACAGATTTAAGGCTCGCTGCTGCACTCAGCTGCCTGCACAGGATTTTCTAATTAGAGCTGGCGACTTGGCTTCAGCTTTGCCGTGCAATAAATCACCGAGCCTCTTAGGTGCATTCCCTGCAGCCCTGCTCAGTGGCATTTCACTATCAGCACACTGATTGAGTTCCCCTGATACTTCCGTCCAGGAGAAAGAGGGGAAAAATGGAAACTGTGTGTGTTTGTGTGTGTGTGTGTGTGTGAGGTTGAGCATCTGCAACACAAGTCACAGCCAAATGGTTGCATTAGAACACATAAGAATATGGAAATGTGTTTTAAAAAAGAAAATGTGAGTCACACAAGTATCTCATGAATCTAATAAACTGTTTGTTGTTATTTTTATGAAAAAAAAAGTTAATTTGCTTAGCGCCTGTGATGATGAGAGAGAAACAAAGTGGCAGCGTTATTGTTTGTTTATTTTGCTTGTGTAAGGATTCTGCTAATTCAATTCCCTTAACATCTTATTGCAAAGATTCAGACACTAATGTTTATCTGGGATTTCCATTTTTCTGAGTGCAGAATTTGTTTGTTTCCAGCAGAATGAAGTTTCTTTAACAAAACTTTAGGTCTACTTCCTAAAAGAAATTGAGACTTGTTTCATATCAGAGACACGTGTGATCCTAGATAACTGTTTTTTTATGGTCAATGGTCAAAGATCCCAGTGACTGTGTCGGTTGTTAAGTTAAGATTCTGTCTTAATTTAATACTTGAAGCAGAATTCCTTCTTTAAAAAATCTTGTTTCCCTGAACGAGAGGAAAAAGGGTGAAGATCCTCCGTCCTGGCTTCAGGTGGAAATATGAACAGAAGCTGGTCTGAATCTAATATGAAGCTTCAGCAGATTTGGACACATATCCCTGGAAATGATGATCCCATCTTACAACTCTGCTCCTCGTGCTTTATGTCCAGAGCCGATGTTTAGTGCCAGTACTTAAGATTCATCAATATACGAGCGAGGAGGAGAGCAGCTTGGTTATTGAGCAGATTCATCTGGAACTGTTGTAACATGATGTTGATGTTATTCATGTATTTACAGCAGTGATTCATTAATAAAGTTAGTTTCATACACTTTATTGGTATCATATCCAAGTCGAGGATTTAATAAATAAGACAAAGTCAAGTGAGTAGATGGTGAATGTGTGTCCCCTGTTTGTTCTCAACATCTTCAATCTCTGAAATCCAAGTCTGCTGACACCAAAACCTGATATGTATTTTGAGATTGAACATTAGAGCATGAAAACATTAAAAGTGATAATACTTATTAAAATGATCCACCTGAATATGAGCAGAATCTTTCTCCTTCTCAGTAAACCTCTTGCTGGACTCTGAACTGTGAGTCACTGGAACATGGAACCTGAGAGTCACTTCAACACATCACACACACGTATGATCTCCCTGTGGGGCGTGAAGAACCTGTCTGCAGAATGCAAAGCCCACAGAGATCCTCTTAATGCTGTGTGACGTGCACTCGCACCTCCGCAGGACCTGGTGACTATCGGTCGCGGATCAGTGCGGTGCAGCAGCAGCAGAGCCGAGCTTCACCGAGTCGAGGCCGAGCTGCAGGACGAGTGGAGCCAAGAATCAGCCTAACTGAAAAATGAGAGCTCTCAGAAGTAATTCACTCCGTCTGATGGTGACACGATTCCTCTGCACTTACAATGTCTTTGTACAGATAAGTGACGTGTGGGGGGAGAGAGATGGAGCTTGTATCAGCCTTCTCTCACACACACACACACACACACACACACACACACACACACACACACACACACACACACACACTCACACAGTTGAGTGTACTCTGTTGAAGGCTCTTCTGTAATGACATGAATGCTAAATGGATCCGAGCTGCTGATTGTCACTCTGGACTCGCAGGTCCTTCACGATCTGGGATCTGTGAATATTTCCCTCCTCAGCTCTGTGTGAAGGTTTAGAGTTCTCCTGAACTCTAACGTCACATCTGAATGAAGCCGTGAAATAAAGTTTGTGTCCTCGGACCGAGCGGCGGTTTGTGGATGATGATGAATTTCCAGCAGAGTTTGGTTCGTTTGAGGGAGAAACTGTTTTCAAATCAAATCGAATCAAAGTCAATGTTCAGGACATGGACGTGGTTGAAATGCTGCTTCTCTCTGATCCCTGGTGTAAACATATTTAAGACAGAACATATAAGTACTCAGCATATTAAGTACTCAAAACCTAGTACACAGTACGACAAAGTATGCAGTCATAGTGTGTAGAGTAGTGAAAACCAGAATAGTACATAAAAGGATTTATTATGTCTGAATCAATGTGATTTAGAGACTACTTACAGGTATGATCTTATAATTCTTTACTAAAACCTATCACATGTTGTTTTCCTCATTAAGGAAAGAGACCAATCAGGTGGACCTTCGTCCTGAAGCAGGAAGTAATCTTCTCTTCTTCCTCCTGGACTCTGAAAAGACTCTAAACCGTGGATTCACCAGCAGCTTCTTTCTTGTTCTACCTTTTGTCTGCGTTCAGGACTGTCCTCAGATCTGTGAACTCTCATCCTCACTCTGTGTGTTTGTTCCCCCGGCTGCTGGGTTCAGACCCAGAATCTGAACCTGAACCAACAACCAGCACAACCGCTCAGGTTCAATCCCTGTTACTCTTCTTTTTAAACACTTTACAACTCCTCTTAATCACCACTTATATGCTCTACTATTTATACTGGAATATACTATATACTATACTACAGTATATATATTATTATATACTATATACTGAATATCTATTGTATCTGCAATTAGCAAATATAAGCAAATACACAAATTGTATATGATTTATACAACATGTGAAGGAGGCCAAATGATCCTGATCGCCCCCTGGAGGCTGGCTTTAGTAGAAGTCATAAACCTCCCTGTGAGCAGATGGGGACATGAACCAAACTTTTCCTCAAAGATGGTTTCTGTTATGAGATATGAGATTTTTTGGCTTTGTTTTTGTAACGTGGACAAAGAGACTCATCCATCTTTATTATAGTGAATGTTATAAAATGAAAAGAAGTAACGTTCTGAGGCCAGGGTTTGTTGAAAGAGCAACTTACGATAATAATAATAATAATAATAATAATAATAATAGCGATTTGTCTCTGTTTTCCATTAAGTGTAAAATCCAAATCCTCATTTATGAATCATTTATGATTCATGTCTATATTTAATCAGTTGCCGTAGCTGTAAATCTTTATACGTCCAACCCTAATACAAACTAACTGGACTTAGAGATAAACTTAAAACTTCTCCTCCTTTTTATATACCTTGCTTTAACAGCAAATATTTTATACATAAAAACACATCAAACTGAATTTTAATAAGAAAACCGTAGTATACGACGTACACCCGTTGGAATCCTGAGTTGAACCGGCCGTAAAATCGAGGAATAAAAGACTTCACATGAAAGCAAGTCTATAAACTGAGATTAAAGAAGTGATTTAATGAGCGACAGTGATTCAGCGACAGCTTAAACTCCTCTGGCAGCTCGTTCCAAACACTATCACAGAGCAAATTAATGACTGTCAGGCAACATTACAATAATAAATTATACACCACTCTCTCCAAACTTTATAATTCAGAGCTTTTTGTTGTTGCTTATTTCCGTCTCACTGTATTAGGACGGAGCTGAAGAGAAACTCTCACGTGTTAAACACTAATGATTTAAAAAGCTCAGTCCCATCACAAAAAGCTGATTCAGGCCAAATGGGCTTTTTGTCGGAAGCCCTGATTTCGTTAACCCTGCATTTGAATGTAAGAAGCATCTTGGCTGAGTGATGCTGAGGATCTGTAATGGCTCTAACACTAAAAGCTCTGCAGATTGTTTAAAAGCAGCAGCAGATGAGGGATGTTGATAAGTCGGAAAATGGGCTTTCACACAGGCCGCTCAGATTTCAGCTTCAGATGTTGAGCAGCTGCTTTATTCAGTTTCTCCTTTTACCTTTTTATCATCTACTTCCCGTTCTTTCAAAAGTTTGTTTCACTTTTCTTTTTCGAGGCCAACGAGCAATTAATTCCCGATTAAGTGATTAACGTGTTTTTCAGATGTCACAGAGCGAAGCTGATCTGGGAACAGAAGATTTACATCCTCAGAATGACTCAGTGGTGCTGAGAGCCAGAGAACCCGTCTGCAAAGTGAAAACATCAAGAGATAAACTGTTGGTTAAAATGATTATTGTTATGAATCATTAAGACAGATCCGTCTACTGATTCCAGAAATCCCTGCTTGTATGTGACTCGCACATCTGGAGAACTGTGGTACGTACATGAACCTATATATAGAGACGGAGAGGGACACGAGGACAGGGTCAGAATTCAAACCTGTTAAACGTCTTTACACAAAGTCCAACATCTGCTTCTCTCACCGGAACACGGAAACCAACCGACCTCTTTCTACTGGTTTACTGGTTTACTGGTTTACTGGCTTCTGGTCTTTAAGCACTGACCAGTGGCAGCTCGGTGCAGATGAGGCCTGACGCCGGCTCATTGACTCAGCACTTCTGGACGTGAGGGTCACTAACTCAAAAGCTTTGACTCGGGGCAAATTGTATAGATCTGCCCCGATCAATCCAATGTATTACTGCAACAGGGGCGGGGGGGGGGGGGGGGTCCCAGGGGGTGAAGCTGCTGCTGGTGGTGGAATTTATAATCTAAAGAAAACATTAAATGAAGCTTCTTTAGAGACCAGTTAATCCAATAGATCATGGATCTTTATTTGCTCCTTCTCATAATAAAATATTCATAAATATAGACTGAATCAATGCAAAATGAGAAATAATGAAGGAAATCATTTTATATTAAAGTTCCCTCCAGCACCGAACAACAGAGAGAGACCTGATAAAGAAATGGAGCAGACATGAAAACACTGAGCAGCTCCAATCTGCTCTTTCATTGAATCTACACTGTGCACATGTGTCCAGATGTTGTTAATAACTCTGTCTCTCTGTTGGTTCCCAGCAGCAGAACTTCAGCCGTGCAAACAACTGAGGCTCCAACACTTTAACTGTAGAAAATGAAAAGAGCCAAAGTGATGTTCAAGCTCACTTTGAAATTTCAGGCACGGCCCCAAACTTTCAGAGCTCCAGAAAAAGGCTTAAGGGAAATAAGAACCAATCCCCCCCGACGTCCCAGTTTGAATCCCGCTCTGTTGGCCTGCCGCCGATAAGCTCCATCAAACTTCAGAACTCAAACCATCTCTGACTCTCACATGTCCACATACTTCCTGTCTCCTCTCAGAGAGTGATTAGACGTCTTTTCCCTGCATGTCACATCCATGTTGTCTTCACGTTCCGACGGCTGCTTTGACAAGCTATGCGAGGGAGCGGGGGGGGGGGGTCAATCACCGCGTGGGGAATTCGTTTTGACTCCACCGTCTCTGCCTTGTCACATCTCAGCGACTTTGATTCTTCGGGAGCCGGAGGGGCAGCTTTGTTTGGCTTTGGGCGTCTTTCCAGCAGATTTGTGCTTTTGCAACGATCCCATCAACTTCCTCACAGCCTTCAAACCACATTACAGCTCCTCCGAGAGGAGGAGGCCCCCGCTCGGCTCCTCTGTGAGGGTGGGGCTCCGCTCGGCTCCTCTGTGAGGAGGAGGCTCCGCTCGGCTCCTCTGTGAGGAGGAGGCCCCCACTCGGATCCTCTGAGAGGAGGAGGCCCCCGCTCGGATCCTCTGAGAGGAGGAGGCCCCCGCTCGACTCCTCTGAGAGGAGGAGGCCCCCGCTCGACTCCTCTGTGAGGAGGAGGCCCCCGCTCGGCTTCTCTGTGAGGAGAAGGCTCCGCTCGGCTCCTCTGTGAGGAGGAGGCCCCCACTCGGCTCCAGTCTTAATTTTGATTAATCATATCTGCCAAATGTACAATTAGATATTTGTTTATTATAGCAACAACAGTGACTCTTTTACAGAAAGAAGAAATGTGTTGATTTCATCTATTTCTTAAAGTTGATTGCTCATTTTTCACAAACCTTTCATTCTAATATTTTACATGACTCACCATGTCACAAATTCCTCATGAGGTTTAACTGAAATTGTTTTTAATGTGTATAAGAACACGCCAGAAAAAGAAAGGTGGGCAGCGTATTTACTGTACATTTAAAAAACATGAATGTAAAAGATGCATGTTTCTAAATACAAAGGAAATTGGGTTTGCAGGTGTTTTTGATGAGGAGGGAAATATATTCACAATAATCACTGGACTTTAATAGAAACGTCTTAGTGTGAATGTTTAAAGCTGAAACCACAGAACTGTCACTGGTTCAGTTGTGGATATTAATTTATTTAAAACTGAAGCTTTGACTCAAACCAACAGTAACTAATTGTTCTGCATTGAAGTCCCTTCGGTACAGCACGATGCAGGTTCTGCTCCCCCGCCACCAGAGACAGGGCCCGTCCACGGCCCGTGTGTGGTCTGTCCACTGCTCCACTGGTTCGGACCCCAGGAGGAACTGGGATCTCACCCAAAAGCATTGGTTCTATTGATGAGGTCACCAGTGAACACCCGGTGACGAGAGCTAGAGGCAGAATATATTGTGCAGCTTCATTCTGCCACTTGCTCATAAAGCTCTAGAAATAATTAAATGTGATTTATGGCACAAAGCGTCTCTTATTGGCTCCAGTCTGTTGGACATGTACGCACCCCCCCCCCCCTCTCTTTTCCTTCTGTCTCTCTCCCCGGGTCACATGGACGCTCCCAGGAGACGCCTCTGTCATTGCCTGACATTGTGTCGTATTGTTATTCAGCTCCACGTTCTGCTCGCTGCTCGCATGACAAGATGTCCCGGCCCTGATGAAACTGCGTCACATCCAGAGCGACGGCTTCTTACCATCGTCTGCGGACGCAGCGGGGGGGCGGCTCTGCAGGAGAGCCATCTGTTTTCATGGCGTCGGGCTGAGGGAGCAGCGAGCGGCTCCCACACATCGTGATACAAATGTGTTCTGTTAAATCTGCCACAGGAAGAAACTGCTATTTGGAAAGAAGGGGGGGGGGGGGGGGGTGGACGAGGGGACGAGGGGACGAGGGGGGGGGGGACTGTTGTCAACATGATTCATTCTGATTGCACGAGACCTGGGCCACATTAAGTCCACAGTATCTGCCATTGTTATGAATCTTAAATAATAATGATCCAAAGACACAGAGAGAGAGATTGGAACTAGACCAAGGCTGCGACTGTGTGTGTCTGTGAGACAAAGCCAAACACACATGAGACAGGACGACAGCTGCACTATGACACACAACGTACGCAGCACCTTACACAACATTTACAACATTCAGGTACAGCAGTAGAGGGAAAGAAGCTTTTCTTATTTTTCAAAATGTTAAACCATGAAATTGAGTTTCCTCCAGGATGATGAGTCAGTGTTCTTCAGCTGCTCTGTGATGATATCTCATTGAGATCCGAGCTGGTGAACGAGCACCCAGAGGTGCAGCGTCAGCACAGAGGAGCCAGGTAAAGGTTCGGGGCCCCAAGGAGCAGAGGGGGAGAAGGTTGCAACCCCCCCCCCCCCCCCCGCTGTGGTACAACCCCCTGGAGGATGCAGTAGAAACACTGGAGGTGATGAAATCTGACGAATCTGTAAACTGTTGTCTTAGTATTGTCGCTACAGAAATGAACATGTGTTAGTTTCTCTCCCTTCAAACTGCACGAGTGTCCTCGTTCATCACAAACTGCGTCAACACAACTGGATTCAACAACGGCTCTCGACACATTTTTTAATGTTTCTCCTCATTTGTGGTTCAAACACATGAATTCTTCTTCTTTGTGCAGAGCCTCAGTCACAATGATTTCATAGCAAAGATATTTTGTAATGATGTAAAGAAACTAAACATTAAATCTAATTATTGCAGTTAACTTCTCCTAAAGCGGTAAAAACATTAAAAAAAACGTTATTTATCAAAACGTTAATAACTGTGATAATAAAACTGTGGCTGCAAAACCATAACAGGATAATTTGCTGGTGCAATTTGCAGTAAATGTTTATTGCATCTCTGTGGTAAATGCAAATAAAACTAATGATCATAATACAAACAGTATATTTCATGCTAGGGTCGTATAGCAGAAGATGTAGAGAGTGTAAAAGTTTATTTGTTGTTCTTGGTTTTTCTAAAAGTAAAAAAGTCCGGAGGGAAAACTCTGTGAAAAACCCGGAGCTCATTACTGTTCTGCAAAAACTCAGGAACCAGAAAACAAATCAGCAGCTCAGCCTCATAATGAGAATAGAGAGAAGTTCATCACTTCTCATGCACGTCCCCGCTCGATGAGACGTCCTGCAGAGCGTCTCCGGGTTCCAGCTGATCCAGGAGATGTGATCATGTCTGAAGGAGAAAGAATCATCTGTACGTTTGTTAAGGGGAGAGCGGCGCTGCTGTTCGATTCCCGCAGCATCATTTACATTCAGTCCCTTGTCTGCGATCCAATCAGCACGTCGAGGAGCGGCGGCAGCGACAGCAGCGTGAACCGGGGTCAGAGGTCAACTGCTGATCAGCGTCACGTTTCATTACTGCTGTTTTCAAAGTGCTGAGATCAGACGATGCTGCAGAACCAGACTCCAGCTCCACTGGCACTTTACATGTCAGCTCTGACTCCTTCCTGCTGCTGCTGCTCAACTCTACAGAGTAGAACAACTGTTATCATGAAGAAATCCAGAAAATGGATTTTCAGTTTTATCCAGTTTGAATTATTCGTTTACTTTTTGCTGCCACTGGTTTATTGGTTTATTGCTGCCTCTGGGAGAGACTCAGGTTTTTATCATAGATGTTCTTAATGTAAATATATCACCAGCACAAATCAACTGAACACCACAGGTCAGAAGGTGAAAACAGTGTGTTTGGTCCATGTCTCATCTGCTAACATGGAGGAGGCAGGTTTATGAGCTACACTGCAGTCAGCCACCAGTTTGAACTCACTGCAGGAATCATCAATTCCGGTTCCTTCATGTTTCACACCTGGATTCAATCTTTATAACAAACTCGTAAACATCTGCCTCATGTTTCCAGCGTGCACGAGGACGTGCACTTCCATCCCAGAGGTGTGAGCTGCTGATAGGTTTCTGTGTGGGCGCCCCCCCCACAGACCTTCCTGCTCTGTGAGTCTGACAGAGCTGCTCCTCTTCGTCGGGGGGGATTCGACAGCCCGGGAAACCTAATCCCTTCCTGGCGTGGACACCTCGGTGTGTGAGCTCCACGGGAACTCTGCTTCAATCACACCAGGAAGAACACGCCTGCATGTGCATAATCCATTCAGCCAGTTAGTCATGTATGACTGCAGTCATGTGAAGAACACGGGAGCGTGACTCCCCTGCAGACACACTCCTCTTCTTCTCTCCTCGGCTTTGAGATGCATGTGTCTGGAATCTGCATAATCCATCCACTGGATCACACAAGTTCTTAAACACCGAGGATTCAGATCTGTCACTCAACTTCTGACGCCCCCCCCCCCCCGATCAAATCTTTATTCTGCGTCGAATGAATGAATTCAACACTTTTAACACTTTAATAAATTACTGACACGTTGTTTGAGTGTTTTATATCATTTGACACCACTTCAGGACATTTTGTTTATAAATATAATTATTTGTGTGTGTGTGGTTGGAGGGGGGGGGGTAATAAAATCATGGTTTGGATTAGACTCACTAATTCTACAAGGACCCTGGTTAAAATAAACCAATGTTAACTTGTTGTAGGAAGCAAAGTTATTCGAAGTTATTCAACCAATGAGAGATTTCTCCCTTAAAACAGATTTAATGACAAATACACAACTTTAACAACCAATTCACCAATTTCTGCTTCATATAATCCTGGAATGAGAATTTTAGGGTTGTGATTTTTCATTCCAATAACTTTGTTCCCCCCCATGAGATCATTTAAAGTTGCTCAGTGTTCTGCTCTCTGTTTTCTCCTGCAGGACTCGAACTTCTCTCCGGCTGAACCGACACCTCGAGGTGAAACGCAGCTCCAGAGTCGAAGCCGGGGCAGAAACAAAATGCTTCCTGTGATCATCCTCAGTTCAGTGACTTCAGCTGTGATACCGACCTGAAAAGCTCCCCCCCCCAGCGAGCCAACACACTAGCAGCCCAACTGTTGTGATGTTTTGAAGTGTAACACCGAATATAATCTTATTTAGAGACGAGCGGCTCAGGAGCTCGGCAGCGACTCCCGGGGAACCAGTGTTTGCTGCTCGGCCCCGGTGCGTCACACCGAGCACACGACATCGGGGACGAGGGTTTTGGCTTTGAATCACAGGGGGAATCCTCCCCCCCCCACGTCCCTGGCCGCCCCCGTCGGGGCAGAGTCGTCTGCCACCCAGTCCCCAATGACAGCACCAGAGGCTGCGGCTCCGCTGCCCTATTTATAGGCCCGTCCTGTCCACGGCTGCTGCCACCGCCGATCTACGTGACTGTGGCCGGCGGCGGCGGATTTAGCCGTGTTCTCCTGACGGGATTAGCAGTGACATCACGTTTGGAATCCCTCGAAGCAGCCAGGCGGGCCCTTTCCCTTCTTCTTCTTCACCTCCTCCTCCTCCTCCTCCTCCTCCTCCTCCCTTCTCCTCGCACACCGAGCATGGAGGCTCGCTGTTGAGTTTGCCATCTGCTCCCTGCTCTCTCACGGAGCGCGGCCTGTTAATTACGAGCTAACTGCGGCTACACGCAGCAGACGACGGGCGGGGGTGTCGGTCGTGTTCTGACACGCGCTCCGTGCTGCCGCTGGTTTGATTCCCTTCTGCCTCGTTGGTCTGATCCTTTCAGGGCCTGCAACCGAACAGGTTCATAGATTTGTGCGTCTCTGATCAACTTCACGCTCCATCGTGTTTCTGTGTGTGTTTGTTTCTGTGTGTGTGTGTGTGTGTTTGTGTGTGTGTGTTTGTTGATGTCAGATCCCCGGAGTCCAAAGTGCCACATCAGAGCTGCCTCCATCAGTCCTGCCCTTCCACCACTTTCCTCCATTATGACTCAACCAGTGGCTTCAGCACACGCGACATGACGCGCTGCTCTTGTTAGTCAGACTAATGCACTCCCTCGTAACTGGTCCTTAAAGTCAAACCCATTGTGGCTGATGAATCAGCTCCTCCTCTGCTCGAAAGCTGCACGACACGGATTTATATTTCAAAAACATCTGGGGAAATAAAATGCAGCGATGGACATGAAACCAAAATGAGCCATTGAAATATGAACTGTAATCTGTTAGTGTCCTTATTGTTTCAAACTGTTTTGTTTCTTACTGAGAAGCTGAGATCAGACTTTTTATTGTCGCCTTTGTTTCAAAGGAAGATGTTAGAAGTTGTAACGTGTCTTCTTGCTTCTGATTGGATCACTCATCCGTTCTGTTTTTCATTCAGCATTTTAAACAATACGTTTTGTTTTCTCATCTTTAAACTAAATGATGTCAGTGTTTCATGATTTCTATAAAGATTTATTTATGGATTAAACTTTGTGTCTCTCTCTTTGATTGTGTCCAGCCTGAGGCTGTTAGTTCTGTCTTTGTCTCCTTGTCCCTTCTTTGTTCTCTGGTCCCTGTACTCTTGTGTTTCCTGTTTGTGTTTGAGACGTCCGTCAAACCCAGATGAGAAAATTCAAGCAGTGAATCCTGTGACAATACTTTGCCTGTTAAGTATTTATTGATATTTTTGTTGTGTAGTGTTTGGATTATAGATCGTTCACCTCTTGCTTTGAGCATGGACACTCTGATTCTAATAGTGTCTGTGTGTGTGTGTGTGTGTGTGTGAGTGTGTGTTTATGCTGCTGTGGGCGTCACCTACTTCCTGCTCTTCCCTGTCAATCATCCCATGCCCCTGATTCTCATCACACATTTCCTGCTTGTGTTTGAATAATCCTCCTCCACCTCCTGCTCCTCCTCCACCTCCTGCGCCTCCTCCAGCTCCTGCACCTCCTCCACCTCCTCCAGCTCCTGCACCTCCTCCACCTCCTCCAGCTCCTGCACCTCCTCCACCTCATGCAACTCCTCCAGCTCCTGCACCTCCTGCACCTCCTGCGCCTCCTCCAGCTCCTGCACCTCCTCCATCTCCTGCACCTCCTCCACCTCATGCAACTCCACCACTCCTTCCACAGTTTTGTTTCCAGTCTTGTTTCTCTGTCTGTTTGCAGAATTAACTTTGAAACACAACCTTGTTTACGTCTTTTCTCGTTGGTTTTCTGGTTTAGAATTTTCTTAAGTACAAAATCCTGTGCATTATTTATTTTCAGATATATTTCATATGTTATATTACTCCATATTTTATTAAACAGAATAAACAACATTCACATTTGATGCTGAGGGGAAACACAACCGTCAATAACCAACACGTGAAAAATAGTGAGATTTATGAATCCCTGAAGGAAACTGTAAAACTCCACAGCTCAGTTTAGCTCCAGTTTACCTGGAACCTCATAATCAAAATAAAATCACCTCTCTCTGTGTTTACACATTATTGACACTTATCTATATATAAAGAACACATGAGTCCAGAAGAGAAGGATGCACCGCTCCATTCAATAATGAATGAGAACAATGAAACACACAATGGGATCTAATCTCCATATTACAGCTCCACTCGATCATTAGCTTGTGTTGCTTTTGGCCGCTGGTGCAACGTTTTCCCATCATGCTCGCTGCTTTCCCATCATGCTCGCTGCTAATCCTCGCCCCGCCGGCTGACAGGGTGTTGCATGGCAACATCATCTTATTGAACAGACTGTGGAGACCTATTGCTTCTTTCTTTTTGCCGGTTTCATTGATATAACTCTGGGAGATGGATGGTTCCTGCCTGACCACGGTGGAGGGGCAGCACCCCCGTCCTGAGGGGAGGAGGTGGGGGGTGGGGGGCTGTGAGGAGAAGGGGCGTGACTCACTGCTCATCTCTCTCTCTCTCCACGCCGACTTAGATCTCCGTCTTTTTATGTCACTGAGCACGATTTGCATTTTAATGGTGTGTGTCAGGGCTGCACACGGAGCTGCTGGCTCTTCTATTACCATTAAAGCCCTCAATTAATTATGCAGAAAGTTAGCCATGACAAAGGGGGGGCGGGGCATCGGGCCCTTCATCCAGATTGGGCCCTTCATCATTATCTGGTGACGCAGATTCCTCCGCTGCTCTCTGACAGGGAAATTGGCTGTGTTTGTATTATTTTGTTCATATTTAAAGATTAAGACTTCCACGAGCGTTGTAATTAACTCAGTATATAATGGTGGTGGATTGTTTCCCTGCAGATAACGCTCCTCCCTCCGAAGCTAAGCTGCTGTCGATGCCGCTCGGCGATAAGGTTCGGAAGCAGCGGGTTCAGGGAACGAGCGAGCGGCTAATCCACTGAACTCCATCGGCCCTCGTGCTATTTACTCCGTCAACACTGCAGCTAATGGAGGAGATGTTTCTGCAGAGTGTATTAACGTGCTGCCTCGTCTCCGCTGGTTCAGATCATCACTCATGTGCCGCCGCTCCAGTGTCTTCGGTTCACATTTAGATCTTTTGTTTTTCTTGTGGTTTGAAATTGAATCGAAATGCGTCGACACACGATGACTGACGTTAGCAAAGCAAAGCCGGGAGCTAAATGTGTGTTTTCACTTCTTTATGCTTTATTAACCAGAATCAAACCATCAGTGCACTCGGCCCCTAAGACCAGGGATGAGTCCTGTGGTAGAATTTACATGACGCACGTTCCTCATGAATTAAACACAGCAGGTCGTCGATAGAGGCCCTGAGGCAGCTTCTGTTTATCTGGTGTGTGCTGCTCTGTAGATAACACACTCGTAAGAAGATGGACGACATCACAGCTCTGCAGTGCAGGTCACACACCCTCCGTCCTCCATGTTAACAGATGGGACATGGTCTAAACTCAACAATAATCAAAGTAGACGTGATTGGTTGATGCACAAGACGTCTAAGGATATCAGACCCCAGAGGACGACCATGACCTCTGACCTTTGTGTCTAAAGGGCTGTTTCACTTCTTGTGTGCATATTCCTGAACTAATGCAGTTTGTGTATTTGTTTTTTTCCACAGCAGTGATATCTATGTCTCGTGAATCTGTGTGTGTCACTAAAGCTCCATCAACCTTCGTCTTAACATCTCGTTCTGGTGAAGACGGCAGAACAGAGCTCAGTGGGACTGCGACTGGAAGAGGCTGCGTCGTCTCGACTCTGCCGCCACATGGACGTGAAGTCGAGCGTCTCTTCAGATCCACACGTTACAGTCTGAGTTCACATCCCGTTTCTGTCAGTGTCACATTGATCTGACTCGTGAGTCTCGAGTCATTTTCCCCCAGTTTGTATTTGTGTCTGTGAATATTTCTGCATCTATTTGTCCTGATTCACAACAAACACATGGACGACTTGGTGCTGCAGTGATGGAGGGCAGGAGGACGAGGAGAGAGAGGAGGGCCAGGTTCTGGAGTGATCTACATGCTTTTGTTAACAAACCTCACAGTTTCATGATCTATTTACTGAATCGGGAGAGTTACAGTTTCCCTGCTGTGGAGGTTTATAGAGCCGGAGTGATGGAGAGGTTTGTCGTCATAGAATCCACCTCAGCAGGAATTTGAATACTTTCACCTGGATTTGGAGTCAACATTTGATCGGACCCGGCCTTCAGGCAACTCTGCAGTCGATCGGAGGCCCTCGCCCTCGCCCTCGCCCTCGCCCTCGCTCTGCAGCAGATCCTCAGGCTGGAGGCTGGGATCCGTCCTCCGGCTCTGCAGTGGCCGCTCAGTATTCAGCTCAGAGCCCACAGCGGACGACCGAGCAAAGAAATACGACTCCGCTGTCACACTTGGCTGATGTCCCTGTGCTCCTCGTTTCTCCACCCCCCCCCCCTCTCTGCCTCGCTCTCTGTGGCTCAATATCTAACTCATGTCCTGTACCAATGGGCCTGTGGGGAGTGTTTTCTGTGCAGTGCAGCCGAGAGGCCGTTTATTGTGTGTGTGTGAGGAGGGGGAGGAGGAGATGAAAAGAGAATGCATGAAATGGAGGGAAACAAAGACAAATACACAGCAAAGCAAAGGAAGAGCGAGGGAGTGACAGATGGAGAGAAATTAGGCAACGCGTCGGAGTATAACCAGTTTTCCTATGAGCCATTGTTTGCCTCAACAACCCACATCCATTGTGTTTTCCGGTGAAGGTGAAGCAGGAAATGAAGCCCTCGCTCACCGCGGCTCAATATAACAGAGCTGAAGTGCACTTAGCGTGTAAACTGCAGGATAAATAAAAGCTTCATACGTGAACGTGCACTGTGATGGGGGAAAATCCAATTCCAGCTGCTGAGCAGGAGCAGTTCTATCTCCTGCACAGATTCACCATCTTTAATTTGTTTTTCTTCATATCAGTCCGTATCTCTTCTTCTTCTTCTTTCTGTTTTTCACTGCTCTCCATCCATCACCCTGCGTCATCCATCACCCTCTGGTATTCCTCTGTTCTGCCATAATGACCCAAATTCTTCCTCTGGGATCAACACGGTTCACTTTATCTGCTGATCAGAGCCGAGCCACCAAGAGAGCAGCGGCCTTTTCATGGAGGTTCGATTTAGAAAGAGAACGAGGCCACAGATGTCGATGTATATCTCTGATCATGTTTTATCATTAGTACAATGTGACACTGACAAACTGTCGCAGGATGGATATGAACATTTCCATTTTAGGATTTGAAGGCTTTTCTTGCTGTTTTGCATTTTGTGAAACTCAAGAATTGTTTTTAATTTAACTGTCGCTGCAGAAAAGTCATTGGAAATGAAACTAAGCAGGAAAAGACAGAGGGAAGCATGTGTGTGTGTGTGTGTGTGTGTGTGTGTCCCATGTCACAACATACACAGCTTCACACCCACCCTGGTGGCTCTCTGCAGTATAGATGGTAAACCCTGTCTCCTCCATGTTAGCAGATGGGATACGCAAAATGTCCAAGATATTTTATCATTATTTCTCTATAGTCAAGGGAAGTGAAGATGTGTCATCCATGTTTATATAATGAAAATGTTCAATTTTTCGATATATAAACATGGATGACACATCCTAACGCAAACATATCACACTATATACTACGTCACATGACTCGTATCCCTGTTATAACTCACCCAGCCACTAGAGGCCGCCAGTCTTTAATCTCCGTGATAAACGACCACTGAGACTGTGTTTTTCTCTAAAAACTGAAAACTGCTGAGTCACTGCTGGTGATCAATCCCATCAGCAGCTGTAATATAAGGAGGAAATATGACCTAATGTCCTTTTAGATATTGATGGACGTGTTTGTTGTGCTGCTCCGGATGATTTCCAATCAGCCGCCTCCAGGAAACAAACTGAAACAAGAAATAGTTTTGTATTATTTCTCTTGAATCATTAATCTCTCGCTCCTCTAGTTTCTGAAGCTTTCTCACGTCGCTGAGCAAGAAGACGTCGTCTGCCAAGAAGTCTTCACAGAGGCCGGTCGTGTTTAAATCCGCTCTCCTCTCTCTTTCTCCTTTTGCCTCCGCGCTGCAGATTAAAGCCACAAACAAGGCGACTCTCTGGTCGTCCTCTGGCCCAGACGCCGCCCGACTCTCCCGGGCCGGTGATAGATTGCTCTCTCTCTGCCTTTGTGCCTGGAAATTGCTTTGTTTTGTTAACTGTCGGCCTGGGTTCCAGCCCTGATAGCAGAGATAGTGCGCCTCCTTTCTTCAGTTATCTGCGGAATATGTTTGAGACGGTGTTGAAACGAATTACAGTTGAATACATGGAGAAGGGAGAGGGCGGGGGGGGGGGGGTGTCCCTGGTGTTTAAAGAGAGGAGTTGGAGAGGAAAGTGCATCTCTAAAGAAAACAAGCTGCAGACATCAGGGGAAGGTGAGATTACACTTGTGTCCTCTGTGAGGACAGATGATGAGAATCAGAGCTTTTTCCTCTGTTTTATTTAAATATTCACGTTTCATTTTTCTGTGAGAAGCTTCTGGAAAAGACGAGAGTCTGGAAACACAGCTTCAAACTGACTGTTGTTCAAATCTGACACAGATTATTACAGAGCATCCAGATCAGATCTCTCACACACAGTCAACACAAAGATACAGATAAAATACTGGACTCAAAATTGATTTAAAAACTGCAGTGAATTGACAAATGGGGAGAAATATTCCATCTGAGGGAGGTTTGCAGGTCTGGCAGGTATGTATTTTGGGGGGGTTGTTATAGTTGTTTTTTATGTACCTTTCTTTTAATCATTAAATATGAACACAGTTTTGAATCCAGCAGCTCCTTGAATTTAAATGAAAACAGACTTAACTGGTTATTTTTCTTTATCTTTGCAGCGATTTACATTATTAACTAGAGCGTCTCTCAATAGAGCAAATACCTCCAGCAAGGCTGAACAAGCCTTCTCATGAAACCAACTAACTAACCAACTAACTAACTAACTAACTAACTAACTAACTAACTAACTAACTAACTAACTAACTAACTAACTAACACAGCCCTTTGGAGGAGGTAAAAGAAGAGATCGCTGTTGACGTAGTAACTCTGCATTTTTCTAAAAGGAAACTTTTCATTTGTTACTGTGATAAAGTCTTGACATTTAAATCTCTGTCTATTGACATGATATCAAACTGCTTTGATTCAGGGAATGAAATAGTTAAAACAAAATGTTCCTCTTTTCATTCACCCCCTTCTATTGTTGTGTTGCTGAAATACGTTTTGAATTCTAACTTTGTCCAATGTCAGAATCCCAGTTCAGCACCATGGACAGCGTCTCTGCAGAATCAGCCTTTTTTTCTTTTGAATTGAGAATTTGCTGCAAATATTTGTAAAAAATGAATAAATGAACAAAATCAAAGAACTGCAAACAAAAAATTATCTCACAGAACAATTTGAGATTTTAATTTGGGTGATTGAGCGACTGATTCAGACTCACTCTGAAGATCAGGGTTTGGTGATGATGTTTCCTTGACAGAAGAAAGTTATGAGAAGCTGAAAAACCGCAGATTTCTCCAGGTGAGACTGTGTCACAGAACTGAGATGATAATCATGATAATTATCTGATGTGATCTGATCCTGGTGCAATGTACTGATGGGGGGAGGGGGGTGTAACCTGGATGAGCCAAGCATATTTCCTTTCATTGTTATTTTGTGAAGCTCTGACATGTGTTGAATTTTCCATATCTATACGCATCAATAATATGTGGGTGTGTGTGTGTGTCTGTCTGTGTGTGTGCCTTGAGGCTGAAGGCTGTTGTTCCAAACCTAACTGACAATAGAGACTGTGTGTGTGTGTGTGTTTTAACAGACTGGCTTCCATCATTCTCAGTGTTTCGTGAGACTGATGCTGCTGCTGGGAGGCTCAACTGTCAGACCACATCGCCAGTGGAGGCTGTGATTATAGGTACGCACACACACACACACACACACACACACACACACACACACACACACACACACACGTCTGTGTCCAGCACTTAGGCAGGGGCTAGAATCTCAAACACACACACACACTCTTATGAAGCATCTGAAACTCTTGTTTATTTTCCTGTGTTTTTGTTGTTTGGATATGACCCCCCCCCCCCCTCACATTATACACTACTGGGGTTCAAATGTGTTTGTATATTTTTGTTTCAACGTCCACTGTGTCATTTTAAAATCTGAGTCTGAGGGAGGATGAAGGACATTTTGTGTGTTTCTGTATTTTTCATCAGTTTACTCCAATGGAGCTATATCGTTTGGTTGTGTGTGTATTTTTTGCACCATGTGATGTGTTGTGTAGTTATCAGTGTGTTTCTGTGCACGTTTGCTTCACACTGATCGGACACAACATTAAAACAAGTAGCTGGTTTTAATGTTGTGTCAGATCTGTGTTTTCTTTTGTTAATCCATGAAGAAGTTTCCTCTGTGGAATCAGTGACGTCTGCTCAGTGAGTTTGTAAAAGTAAAAACTTGATGAAAGTTCAAGTTAATCCTCTAAGCAAGTTAAAACATTTCAGTTTTGGTTCAACCCACAACACACAGAAGCTTTTCTGGTCCACGCCCCCCCACCGCTCAGACGCAGCACGAATCCAGAATCTCCTGCTGAGCCGAGGGAGCAGAGAGAAAAGCCAACAGGCAATTACTGTGACCCCGAAATCTAAAGAGACGACAACGCTGCATCTTTTCATCCAAATCTTCTTCTCCTAAAACAAACAGGCACGTTTCCATGTAACTGAGTCACATCAGAGAAGAGGACGCTCACACTGAAACACTGAATTTAACAGGAAGACATTTGTCCGTCCGATGCGACGCAGACGAATTCTTCTGCTCCTGTGATTCTGAAACGACAACAGGAACCAGCTGAGCAGCTCTGATCCGTCCTCTCCCCTCCTCGTCGTCTTCTGCCTGAGTTCCTCGATATGTGTGTTCACTTGATTGAACGTGTCTTTAGTGCTTTCCATGTTTTTTCCTTCCTCCACATGATTGCACCGAACAGATGCTAACATCTGCACGCTCGCCACCCAGGGGAGCGCCGATGAAGACTTTCTGTGATGTCACATCTTCGCTTGTCCTCGCTTGTCGAGTGCAGACGCCGGACGGTGATCACATGCATGGAACAATATAATCATGTATGTGGGGGGTGTGAAGAACCAGGTTTTTTAATGTTGCATCTGTGTGACACAGTGAAAACGACTGCAGAGCATGTGAAGCTGCAGGAAAACATCTGGAGACGAATCGTCCCTCAGTGAATTAAACTGTGTTGAGATGTAAACTGAGGCGGATTCAGATGTTTCACATTCATCAGTGTGACCCCCCCCCCCCACACACACACACACACCTAAACAAACACACCTCTACATCACAGGAGATCACCTAATCTCCCCTGTGAACCGACGTTTTCCAGGATTTTATATTTTTTACTTCTCTCCCAACGACGTTAGAGACAAATCATTGTGGAGTGTGAGATGCTTTTTATTCCTTAATGTGTATTTTTCAACGAGGCCTCCTTCCTAAATGACCATATAAAGGAATGTTTCCTGTCCCTGAACACACCAGCCGGCTGTAGGGGAGCTGAGGGGGGCTGCAACACTCCCTACTGGTGAGGAGTGTAACTGCAGGGGAAATCAGTTTTTTTAAATTTTAACTAAATAATAATAATCATACGTTTTATTCTAGACACCTTATAATAGATCATGTGATAATGAGATGTTGAGAAAACAAACACAGCATTAATAAGACACTTGTGGTCACATGAGTCAGCACCACTGACTCTGACTGACGTCCATCATGTCTGGTGACAGCAGCAGACTAAAGATCAACTTATTGAAGGATATATTCTAAAAGGGAAATACTGCTCCACAGTATTTTACTAAATACTAATAGAACCAGATCCCTGCTTGTAGCTGCTGTGGCCACAGACAGAGTGGCCATCTGACCTCTGACCTCAGGGCTTTTCTTTATTTTGCTCTATTTCTCTTATATGTCGGAGCAACGCACAGTAAATAACACAATCATGTTCCAGTGTTGGTCACATAGAGATTCTCCTGAAATTACTAATTCTAAATTAATCCAGTTTAAAAGCTAAAATTCTGTGGCGGCCATGTTGTGGGACATCAGCTGTTTGTTAACTGAGGCTCTGACGTTTTCTCCTCAGCACAGAAACGTTTCATATCTGCGCTGCTTCAATGTTCAACAGATAAATTCACAAAAATCAATCCACATCTTTAATTAAAAAAATGACACAAATACAGTCACTCATTTAACTGAGCTGAGTTTATTTCATCACAACAAACAGATGCCTGTTGCTTTGTGCTTGTGACCAGATCAGCAGCAGCAGCAGGTTCCTATTCGTTCAGTTACTGCAGGTCAGTTTCAGAGTTTCAGAGAGAAGCCAACCAAACAGGTTCAGAACAGACACAGTGATGCTAAGCAGGAGAAACACTGTATGTGTGTGTTTGTGTTCATTTCCCGACACAAACAAGAATCTACAAGAAATTACGCATTTAAATTATCTGCGTATGTCTACAAAAAATAGGCCATACTTTACATGTGGGATGTATTTGTTCTGTTTTTTATGTGTGTGTGTGTGTGTGTGTGTGTGTGTGTGTGTGTGTGTGTGTGTGTGTGTCCCAGCTACCTGTGTTCATGAGCATGGAAAGCAACTGACGCAGAGGGACGACCTCCACAGATCCATCCATCCATGAAAAATAATGATTGGACTAATGTTTTCATATTTATTTTTCTGCTCTGTCAACATACAACAGAATAATGTTGTGTGTGTGTGTTTGTGTGTGTGTGTGTGTGTGTGTGTGTGTGTGTGGGGGGGGGGGGGGTTACACATACTCAGTTCTTATCTGAAAACCACATTTTTTTGGATGCAGATGACATCTCGGCCTGTCTCTGGGATGATTTGTGATTTGTGCCTCAAATGGAGAAAGATTAACAAACATCTTTCCATCTATATATTATATATTTGTAAAAACAGATATATCTGTGTGTCCAGTTACCCCCCTCCCCCCCTACCACACACACACACTGAGGTCTAATAAAAACTATATCAAATCAAAATGTGCCCTGAAGCATGAGAAATGGGAATCTATTGCCAGCGTTGCCTTGGGCATAACCTCAAGGTTTCCCAGAACTCAATCAGCTGGATGGATCGGGCCCAGCAAGCGGTGCTGGCTCTGATCAGCGCACACAGCACAGTTTATAATAAGTGAAATATATACAGGCATCAGCCGGCTGCACGGAGGGGCTTGTTCTGCTGAGGCCACGCCCACACATTTTAATTATCAGTGGAATCAGAATCTCACACAGCACTTTAATGATAGAACACGTTGAGCAGGTGCACTTTAAAGAGCGCACGTGTCAGCTTTTTGTATTTGTGTGTTGTTCACATGCATGAGTGCGTCTGTGTGGTTCTGCTCTTTATATAAATATAGAAACAATCAGGCACGAGATTTCATAAATTTCTTGCACGCATAGCACTCGCTGCCAGAGATGACTCAGCAATTATATCCATAAAAGCCTCATTCAAATTTGAAAGTGTTCACTTTGAAATACTGAGCATCATCGTTTCAGTCACAAGCTGAAACAATAACGTTGACGGCTCATAACTTTTTGTTTTGGTTGTGATCTGATGGAGATGGAGCGAGTGGTTGGTTTCCCTCTGGAGGTTTTAGTGTAATTATTTGACTTATGTTAAAGGAAACGTATTTCATCATCAGCCTATAAGGATTAAAACTCTTGTGCTTGCAGTGTTTGCATGAAGGTCGTTCATTTCCTGAGGCACAATGGTTTTATTTTTAAATATATTGCAGGTTTGTGCACCTGAAACAGTTAGAAACACACAAGTATGAATGAAACGAGCCACATGAACATCTGAAGCTGCATGATTCAAATATTCAAATATCAAGTGATGCATGTGCATTACATCTTCTTACACGGCCTCAGATTCATGAAGATAATAATTCTCTGTTTTTGTTGGAAATGCTTTTAAAAAGTTGACTCGACCCTCAAGATCGTTTTTGGAGGTCGGACTTTGTGATGCTGTTAAATTTTAATGTTTCTCATATTGTCTTCCCCC
This sequence comes from Platichthys flesus, assembly GCF_949316205.1. Taxonomy (NCBI): domain Eukaryota; kingdom Metazoa; phylum Chordata; class Actinopteri; order Pleuronectiformes; family Pleuronectidae; genus Platichthys; species Platichthys flesus. The sequence continues at coordinate 1,538,795 of NC_084952.1, read as the reverse complement.
CACGGATATAAATGAGTGGAGAGAGCGTGCATACACATATGCACTTGTACTGTGTGTGTGTGTGTGTGTGTGTATATGTGTTTTTGTGTGTGTGTGTGTGTGTGTGTAAGCATGTTAAGTAGGGACTGACTCAGTAAATCATACGAGTTGAGAGAGACATAAAGAGAAGGGAACTAATTGTGAGTGTTTGTGTGTGTCTTTGTGTCTGTGTGAGTGTGTGTATGTGTGTGTTAGAGAGAGGAGTCAGAGAGCGAGTGAGTGTATGAGACCGAGTATCAGAGTGACAATAGCATTTGACAGTTTAGCCCCATGGTGTTTGAATATAATGGCCTGTGTGTCGCTGGCTGCCGGCTCAGTATCTCACCTTTTGCTCTCATACATACCGATGGGCGGCCATTCTCATTCAGGGCCTGTGCAGACCGACTGAGTCAAGGGCAAACATGCTCATGCAGTGGAGGGAAAGAGAATTAATCTGAAAAAGCAAGGGACACTCTGGTTACAGCCGAGTGCATTTAATGAGCATTTATGCCATTTAATGGAATGCAGAGTGTGAAATGAATGCAGGGGGGCAGCCGGTTAGCTTCGGCTAGCTGGTGTGAACGCATCAAACTGGTTTGACACCTAAACTGGAGCGGCTCTGACAACTCGTGCCTCGTGGAGAGAGAGAGAGAGAGAGAGAGAGAGAGAGAGAGAGAGAGAGAGAGAGAGAGAGAGAGAGAGAGAGAGGGAGGATTTCCAGAATAAATTGCATCTCAGTGGAAACTTAATAATTGAGTTTATTCTTAAAGGTGCCGAGACTGACTTGATGTGATAAGCATGAAATAAGAAGGAAAGAATAATGAAACCCAGAATAACCTTTATGAAACATGAAAGAAGGGCAGAGGAGGGTTCTGGTCTTCTGCTGGCGTCCCACAGGGCTCAATGCTGGGTCCCCTCCCTGTTTCCATATTCCCACAGTGACTGATCATTAGCTGTCCTTTACAGATGATATGCAGACGATAATCCATTGCACCTCTACATTAACCAAATCAGTTATCATTTTAGATATCATAAAAAAACTACATATGTTGAGGACTAAAAGGCCAAATCCTTTTCTGTGAGTGTTTTGTGAGCACATCTTCTCGTAGCGTTGCCGGCTGACAGCTGTTTGACAGGTGGCCTGACACGCAGGTATCTCTAATGGGCTTTTGAAACTTTGCCCAGCGTTAGTTGCGGAGCGGTTTGACATCTCGACACCATTACTGAGTCAGAGATGGTCTATTCTCAGCTGTCGGTTTCCTCTGTTTACTTTCCTCTAACAGACGATAAACTCGGTGAACACGGCTCCGCAGCAGGAATGAGTCTCTCTCAGGCATCAGACTCAAACAGCATCTGACACGGACCAGGTTCTGTTTTATGTGAGTTTTACTTTTCTGTTTTCTAAGACAACTTTGGGTTGTTGAAGGGGAACTGGAGCTGATCCCCTCTGACATGTGGTGAGTAGAGGGCTTCACCCTGAAGAGGTCACCAGCGTATCACAGGTCCAACATACAGAGAAGTTTCAGATTAACTTAATCCAAATCCAAAGCAAGTCTTTGGACTGAGGGACGAGGAGGAGACAGAACGCCTGCTGCCGAACTGGGATTCAAACCAGCAACATCTATCTCTACTAACTACTGAACTCTATCCGCCCAACAAATACATATTTGAAACAACAAAACTGAGCAGTATTAAATGTCAAAACTATTGTCGTTGTGTAATATTTTGTGTCTTTGCACGTCTGACAAACACGTCTAATAAAGTGAGATTTTATGGAGACTAATTTCCTGAGCAGTGTGAGAAGCTGCTCTACTGCTGTGACGTGAACGATTCCTCTGAGGGAGCGACCGTTCATCATGAGCGTCGTTTTCCAGCTGTAACACCAAACATCTGGATATGCAAATCACTGAGTAGAGCGCCGACATTAAGTGAAGACGCAGCGTGAACAGAACAAGTCATCCAGCCTCCGTCATGTTTCTCTTATCGGCTGTTAAATGCACAGTTCACACTTTGTGTATCAGGGTGACACACACACACACACACTCAACATGTGATAGTTATGGTTTTCCCCAAAAAATCTTTAACGAGTTTGTGATGCTTCGTTAGCAGAGAATCTAATTGAATGCTAAATGGTTTATTCTGCTGACTCAGGTTCAGACTAATGTTCGGATCCTTCATCACATCTTCTGCTGGAGACTGAACTTTTTAGAGCAGCTTCTCTCTGTCATGTGTCACTGTGGATTATTGCTTAATCTTTTTATCCTTTATGTTTTATAGATGTTATTGCTTTCTTATCTTTCTGCAATTCACAAATTTGCTTCTAAACCTTTGCTTCTCAAGCACTCACACGTATTTTCATGTCTTCTTCTTGCCCAATTTTCTACCTGCCAACAAATTCTGGAACCAACATGTTCTTATTGTTCTTCATGGGGTGATTCTAGAGCTTGGCATGAGTCAGGACTTAAGTGATGATAAAGAAACAGACTGATTCTTCTCATCTTTTCTTCTTGCAAAAACTGTATTTTTCTTTTGGTTCACACACCGTGAGCAACACACACACACAAACACACACACACATGCAAACAGATGCTTGTACATATGTCGTCACAAAAGCACGTACCACACTATCGCTCCTACACACCAACCAGCTCATCTGTTAAATCCCATCCTCAGTGTGTCCAGCTGGTCGCCCACTCACTGCACAGCAGCAACCACCGGCTGTCAATCATAGCTGGAAGCCTGCAGACATTATCTCCCATCTTCTCCAGACTCCCTGACTTTAACAGGCTGGAACAGACGAGCCGGGGGAAACGAGAGAGAGAAGGAGAGAAAGAACCTTATGATCATATCATCAGGACCTGTCAATCATGTTTCATGCTCTGGTTTCACTCTGCAGAGATTGACGGAGAGGTCCCAGGTTCAACTGCTTCAACCTGCACGTCAGTACACGCGTCGTGCAGCCGGATGCCTGCGAGGCCACAGAGACTCGTCCAATCAAACTAAGAACTATTAAATAACCTGTCTTTCTCAAAGTCACATGTAAGGAAGTGATTAGTTAATTTAAAAAACTCATCAAGGAACCAGAGGAAAACCAAATCTGGAAGCGCACGTCCACTTGTTTGGAAGAAGATGTTCCATGGCCATCGCATCAGGACTTTTCAGGGTGGAGCATCATGATTGATAGAAGAGACTGACTTGTGATTGGTTGAGTGGGTCACACTCTGGCTCTTAATGACCACATCATTGGAAGATGGCAGCGTTTGCATCTTGTCCCGAGTGGAGCCGGTTGAATAGAGACAGACTTGACTGTGTGGCGTCATCTCAACTCTTCCACCAGCTACAATAAGAAAATTGAATTTCATCTTCCCTGCCTCTCGTCTGTCAGAGCAGCTGAGACCGGATCAACTGCAGCCGTCACCAAACGCTGTCTGAACACAGACACCTTAATAACCATGGGCCTGCGGGATCTGCCAATCAACATGAAGGAATAATAACAATAATAATAAAGAAAATAGTTCCCTGTCAGTCATCCTCTGCAGCCCTGGATGGATGCACCATCTTCTCTCTGCAGGTTTATTCCTGCACTTTTAATTAGTTTACTGGGAACGGCTTCCTGTGTTTAGCCTCCTTCAGTTTTGACACAAAGTTGAATTTATCCGTTCTTTACTTGTTTGTTCATTGTTCTTTGAACTGCTCCCTCTCTTTATGTCCATATTTCTGTCTCAGTACACTGACAGAGTAAACACATATGTGGCCAATGGAGCTGATTCAGGTTCGGATCAAAAGAGGATCCAACAATTTATCCAGATCTGTTTAAAGTGTAGTGAGTTCTTTTTTGGCCCCTTGTCCCATCTTTTCATATTCCATGGAAATCCAACCAACTTGAGGTTATTGTCCATGTTGTCTTGGTATTGATTTAGTGACTATAAAACAGTATATTAGATATTTGGTCTTTTCTGTCTGATATGAAACAACAAATATATTTATGACACTAACAGTTTTCTGATTTCACAGAGAACCAATTATAATATCAGGCCTGATGGAAAATACTGGAGGAAGCAAAGGCTCAAATTTACTGGTTAAAATATTAATGAACTCTAGAAGCCAAACAGAAACATAAATGGTTCTTTAGTGGCCGTGGTAAAATAACATTTGCCCGGATCTGAAACAGGACGAACAGAAAACGATGTGGATGTAGCTCTATCAACTAATGCAGAATGGAATACCACACACGGAGACACACACACTCTCACACTACACGCACACACACACTCGTGAGGGTTACAGGGTAAGTTGAACTGTACTTGAGCTGCCCTCCACTTTATTCCGCAGCTCAAACATTTAAACAGCCGCTCGGCTAAATGCTTTCTATTTCACAGGTCATTTCAGTCGAGTGCAGAAACCAATCAGATCCTCGACGAAGTATTGCTGTTGCAAATAACCAGAGAGCTGAGGGGGGGGGGGGGGGCTGCAGCTGCACTGCATATCTTACAGCCAACAGCTGGAGTCATCACAGGGAGATGGATGGACTTAATTTCTGCCAGATACATACACAATGTGAAATAAAACCAACAGATTCAAATAATTGTAGAAAAGGTTAAACGTAAAGACAAAAGATCTGGATCCTTGGAAAAGGACAAAAGGAACAAATAGAAGATATTGAAGCTGCAGGGAATCAGCAGTTAGATGGAAGAGAGAAGGAAAGTGTGTGTCGAGGTTTAAAGAGTCTTCTCAGAGACAAAGACCCAGGAGAGAAGAACAGAAACAATCAGTGAAGTCACAGAAAATCATGCGTCTGCAGAAAGAAGAGAATCCACTTGAATCGATGTGTGTGAGCAAATCTCCCTGAAACAAGGAGTTGTGACAAGACAACAAAGAGGAGTTAAAGCAGAATGTGGAGGAATCCACACAGAAGGAGACGAAGGACAAGAAGATGGAAAAAACATTAGTCAACCAGACAGGACCAGTGTTCTCAGGCCAGCTAGGATATATCATCTCTCCACCGAGCTCTGCTCCACCTCAGGGTCTCATCACAGATGGAAATGGAAAACGCCAAAGAGACAAACCTCCGACCTCCTACGAACCTAAATCACCTCAACTGGCTCCTTTGGACGAGAAGGACCAGTGGCTTCACTCCCAGTCTCCTCCAGAAGTCTTCATCCAATCTGCCACTAAACTTCCTCTACGTTCTGTTAGCTCACAGTTGACGTGGAGCGGTGGTTCGGTCGCCTCACAGCAAGAAGGTTCCCTGTTCTCTCCTTGGGTTTGGGTTCACTCTGGTTCCTCCAGGTTCCTCCCACAGTCCAGAGACATCAGACTGAGGACTGGTTGGCTGGAGACTCTGAGTTGTCCGTCGGTGTGAAGGTGAAAAGTCGTTTATCTTTGAAACTATGGATCAAGCAGACGAAGCTCGGTTCTGACTCTCAGGTTTAAAAAGATCCCGACTCGTTTCTCTTTCTCCTCTGATTCAATATCTGCTTGTGAGACACTTTTCTTCAACTTTCTATGTAAACACGATATTTGCAATTTAAGAGGCTGAGCTTATCTCATCGAAAGACGAGAGCAGAAACAAAACAAAACTCTGTCTGAATATAAAATCTGTGTTTGTTTGTGTGTGTGGGAGAGAGAGAGGGTAGAGAGAGGCAGGAACACAGTGTCAGAGGTCGTGAAGGAGACTGTTGTCGACTTCAATCACAGCTTAGGGCCGAGCTGTTAGCCGGACTCAAGCGCCGCGCTGACTAAACCATTACCACCACCATTAATCACAGCCTCACGTTCACTTAAATCACTGGGCCGCAGTGGACAGCTGCACAGGAAGAGAGGAAACGCACACTTTCAAAATAAGAGCCTTGACTTTGAAAGGTGAGTTAAGTTAGGAAAGTGAGAGGCAATGTTGTAGCTATAAAATATGTGTGTTTGTGTGAGTGTAGAGTTGTGTGAGTGTATCTCAGATTTGCACATGTTTACAGGATTTCAGGGTTTTTAGAGATTAGTGCATGTGTAGAAGAATCTGTAAACGTGTTGAGGTCTGTGAGTCTGTGTATAAATCTTTGAACGTGTGCTCATCGTGAAGAATGAACCCGGCTTCCCACTAAAGGTCAAACCAGAGAAGGATTCTCTCTCGGCCGCTGTGCAGCCCTTCGTGTTTCCGGCAGGAGAAGCCGTCGTGTCGGGTCCGTCTGACTCACGCTGCCTCACGGTGAGACGGTTCCCCCGGGGGGGGCCCGCCGCTTCTCGTGTCAGAAACCAGACACGTCTCATCCTCTGAAGCGCACTTTCATGTACCGCCCCGGCGCTCAGGAATCAAACGCAGATGTTTCCCACGACACGCCAATCAACCAACATAACCGCTTCTGCCACTGTCATGTTTATTTTTTGTGTTGCTTTTCCTCTCTCTTCAGACTTCTAACACAAATCAAAGTCAGCTGCCATGTTCGGGGAGACGTCTGTGACTTTTTATTTTTATTTCCTTCACATGAGTGGAACCTTGAAGTCGGGAGCTTGTGCACTTTATGTTGTTGAGATGTTGGCTGGTAAGAAGAAACACTGCGGCGCTAACGATGTGTTTCAAAGCGTTTCAAAGAGTTAACAGGTTTTTCTCCTTCAGTGTCTGACTCACTTTTTCATACTTTTGTCATAAACAACTTCCATTTCTACTTGTTCTGCTATTTGCTCTCTGTTGCTTGCAAACATGTTGAGGACTTCCTTCTCCACAGGTGGGAAGTAAGGTTCTGTTCTGGACAGAAGAATCCAACTTTATTTATACAGCACATTTAAAACAACTTGTTTGACCAAAGTGCTTTACAAAGTTAAAGGTATAACAAGAAAACAGCAATAAGCAATATATCATAATGATGATAGAATAAAATGTGCTGGGATAATAATGTTCTTTTCAGCCTGCAGCTAGGAACTCATTCCAAAACACTAAAAGGTAACTGCAGTCAATTGTCATTAGCAAACGAGTCGATTACCTATTATCGGTTTGAGAACCTGCGTGAACTCACAAGTCGGGTGAAGAACCTGTTTTATTTGTGAGTTTAACTTAAAAAGGATAATTAAAGTTTGTCTGGGCCTTTAAATGGAGAGTTTGTGTGTTGAGTGCCTTCCCACAGTCTAATCACATGTGGGGGGGAGATTGACTGTGCTGTGCCTCACATGTCTCTAAAGTGATGAAGCTAATGGATGTCGCATGTTGTCTTTCATACAGATGTTAACAGCAAAACAAAATCTGTTTATTAAACCAAAATGAGACAAGAAAACAGTTTAGATTAAAGTCTAAGAGACATAACATGTATATATTTATCTGATTTTGCAGATTTGACACAACACAATCAACCCCTTCATTTAAAAACATCTGTATTCTCATGTGAGCACAGTGTATGAACTCTGCTCATGGGTGCATGACTCTGATTGGCTGCTGAAGTCTTAAATGAAGCCGTCCTGCTCGGTCCCATCTCCCCAAATGACTTGATGATCGGCTGCGTGAGGCAGCGACACAAAGCCTCGGCTCTCAGATTAATCATCAGCAACATGCGTGGAGAGGGAGCCGGCCCATGTGCTGTGTTCCAGATTCATCACACTCTAATTACCAAACTCCATGTAAAAATTAATCAAAATATAATTAAAACATTAATCCCGAGCGGTTTTCCCTGCTGCAGTCTATCAGTGACACAGCTCCATCCACGGAGCAGTAATTCAATCAGCCGCCTGAAGGAGACGCATTGTTCTTCTCTGTGCTCCGAGTATTAAGCTCCCAGATTTATTAAGATACTTTATCATGTTCACAGAATATGTTGTATCACACACAGATACTCAATGGACAAAATACCATGGCCTGATTATCAAAGCCTGGATAAGTTGCGACAACAACTTTACTGCAATGCAAGATTAGCTGTCGGCTCCCCCTACAGGTGGGATGTACAATTCACTGGTTGGAGACTGAGCCTCTGAATGCACACGGCTGCACGTGTGTGCGTTTGACAACACGCTAACAGAGAAGAAGCTGGCACACGGATGACTGACCAGGTCAACAGACAAGATTTTCGGAAACGTTTGCCCTCAACTCCGATTAGAACAGTAGCATTCAAGCTAACAAGCTAACACACAAAGCAAGTAGATGACTGATGTCTGAGCATGTTTCAAATCACAGAAAACTGGTTTAAACTATAGCGACTTGACAACTTCTCTTAAACAGCTGAACGTTAATCGTGCAGAACTCGACAAAGCAAACAACCTCATGACTCACTGTGTTTGAAGGAATGTTACAATAAAACAAGTAAAGTATAAACGTCTCCCTCGTCTTCCCTGTGTTTACCTCCAGAACCTTCACAACATCCACACTTGACCCAAACTAAAGCAGCGTGATCTGTTGTTCAAACCTCTCCGTCCTGACAGCCAACGCCTCGCCGATGATAAATAGAGGCTGAAGACGTCTAATTTGTGAGGCTACCCAATCGAAAAGCAATCAATAGGCCCATTAGCTCCACTGCCACTCGTTTGCAAACATGCGAGTGCTTTCCCGACGCCCTCGGAGCGCAGAGTCGTTCAGGAAAACATCAGCAGACAACCTTCGTCCTCCTGCAGGTCACCAGCAAAAAACAATTTCACAAAGCAACTGTGAGTTGATTTCTTTATTCTATCAGTCAGAGTTTATACGTGTGACGCAGTGGTCTTGATATCTCATGATGAGGAACCTGGTGAGCAAAAGAGAAACAGGTCGATACAAGTACAGTAACAAACCAACTTCAGACGTCATAAAGTAACATGTCACATATATCAATGTGCAGATTATCATGTAATAACTTGGTCATTTACAAGATATAATCCTGTTGTAATAACATCATGTTACTACAACACATCTTTCATGTTATAGACTGATCCTGGTGCGGCAACAGTAAACTTATATGAGATAAGATTTTGTCATAAGTCCCACAACAGGGAAGTATCTGTGTTACAGTCAGCAGATATAGATCATACAAGTAATAACAAGTCAATATCCAATATTTATAAATGCAAGGAAAATATAAAAGACATAAATGGATAGAAATGATAAATACAATCCAATATCATATATAATCTCTGTGTTTCTTTCTGCTCTGCTGCTCAGTCGAGGACGAGTTGGTTAGATCACGTCTCCCTCGTCTGAGAGCGATCATCAATCCTGTCGTTCAGCTTCTGTTCAGAATCCGTCTGAGCTCATTAATGTCACTGTGTGGATTTAAAAGAGCGACTTGATAAACCTGCATCAGCGTCCTAATGGAGTGAATCACTTCTCCTCCTCCTCCTCCTCCTCTTCATCACCCTCTTCCTCCTGCTGCTGTTGCTCACTCCAGCCCTTTTCCACTTCCAGACTTTGATTGATATATTTTTTACTGTTTTGGTTTTTATGAGACCATTGTGCTCGCGCCCTCGGCAGAACTGATGTCCTGGGCTTTCTTCTTTTTAACGAGTCCATTCTCAGTTTTATGTGTGGCAGATTTTCTCTCCAGATTTAGCCGGTCGATCTCATTGGCCACCTCGGAGACGAGCCCCTCCCACTCCTGTGATGCTGCATAAGGTGACATAGCAACAGCTGCTGTGCGCCGCTCATCAATCACCTGTGGCCGACGCGTCTGCGGATGTTCACGCTCTCTCTCTGCTCAGCGACGTGTCAGTACTGCCAAACGAGCTCGTCTGCACCTTGACGCTGGGACACAAAAGGCGTCAGCGAAGACAATAAATCAGGACGGATACAAGACGTCTGTGCCCGAGGACACGCGGGTTAATGTGGACGGGGAATCTGTGACGCCGCCGCTGTCGTTAACGGTCGTGACAGGACGCTCGTCTCTGTGAGGATGTGTCCTGACGTCCTGAGTATGTATCACAAAGCAGCCGATGAACTCGTCCTCTGTGTCGGTGGATTCATTTTCTGATCTTCCATCTCAAACAGAAATATTGTATCTACGTGAAATACTTCACCTCCCTCCTCTCAAATCTCATCCACCTCTCACAGGCTCGTGTTTGAAAGAACAATCATTTAAAATCCTCTCGTCCAACGTCTGTCTATTCACTTTGGAAAAAGATCTAAACTGGGAATCATTCTCGTCTCTTATTGTTTATTAAACATGTCTCTGCATTTATTTACAAGTAATCTTCTTCTTATTTGCTCCATAATAAATATAATAATAATAATAAAGAGGGACGACATCACAGTTCCACTAAAGTGAAGCCAAATATCTTGGATCACCCCCTGGTGGCTGGCTGCAGTACAGGTCATATTCCCCGCCTCCTCCACGTTAGTAGATGGGACATCACCCAAACGAAGATAATAATAATATATAGAAGTAATTTCAGGTGGTTCTTATCACACATGTTTGTACAAATGTTCATGTTCCTGATAAATTTGGTTTAATTAGTTATTTGATGATAGACAGATTTAATTGTCATGATTGACAGCTGGGACTGACTCGTGATTGGTTGAGTGAACGTGTCTCTGTTGGACCTTGAGGGTTCGGTTACACACCCAAATGATTCAGAGGCGAAACCTTCACCTCCCGTCCACTTCCAATCTGTGTGAGCGAGGACTCGAATGAAGCGCTCCCCTCCTGCAGCGAGTCGAATCCCAGCGAGGCTTCACGTGGAGCGTTCAACTTCTGGTGAACCCTCGAACGCAGCCTGGAGGTCTGGGCTTCGTTTCTGGAGACTAGGAGGAAGTGGAGACTCCCATCTTTACTTACAGGGATCTGAACAGCAGCAACTGAAGTAATGTGTCTTCTACCCTTAGCAGCAAAGCATTATAGTTTATAATTAGTTATTTTATGATTAAAATGGGGGCAAATATGGTGAGAGATATCATGAGACTGATTGTTTGAGTATCAGCAGGATGTCGGTCCAAAGCTTCAAATGGTGTCAAATGAACAAGATGGTGGCACCGACTTTTCATATTTCTGGAATGAGGAAGTAAAGATGTGGCGTCCATCTTGATTCACAGTCTGAGTGGAGATTATTTTAAGTTCCACTTTTATTTGTCAAATGCAAGTTAACTCAGGGTTGACAGAACACTGAGAAGGAACTTATCAGTTCATCAGTGCAAAAGTGAAATTAAAATAAATGCAAGGTAGAAAGAACTTATTATAAAAAGGTCCAATACAAAAACTCCAAAACTATGGAGTGTGCATGTGTAGTAAATGTGTAGTGTTACGTCACAATGAGGTATTTACTTCTTCTCTATTGTGGAAATTTGAAAGCAATCTCTCCACATGTTTTCATAACGTCCTGATCTGCTGATGATTCCTCACGTGAGAAATCCGTTCATATAAAAATACATACAGAGCTCGTCTTCAAGGAAATGTTCAAAGTGAACGTTTAGATGTTGACGTGTGTTTCCTCGCCGTCGCGCTCCCCCGACAGGAAGTGGAGTCCTTCATGTTTAACGGCGCCGCTGCAGCCTGGAGAAGGACTCCGGGCTCAGTATGGAAATGTCCTCTGTATAGATTACACTGCTTACTAATTCATGCAGGAGGAGGTAATTTATTGGGCTTTCACAGAGGTCCCCAATGGGAGATAAATGCTGTCTGTCCGGCCCTCTGCAGAGACCTCTGGGAATCCATCAACCGGAGGGTAAATTGGTTTTCACTGGACTCCGTGGGGAATCCGCTCTGAAGGGCCGAGCTGTGGAGGAGCGCCCCACCTCACTCACCCCCCCCTGCTCATGCAAAGCAGGGCTTAATCCATGAATTCATGATGTACTCTGTTTGTCTGGTACAAATGTAAACTCCATTTTCTGAATTACAAGATATGAAAAGGGCTGGGGTCAGGAAACGCCGACCTACTGGCAACACACCGCATATAACAAATATCCCCCCCGACCCCGAAAGAGCCGAGGGGGCAGACATGACACGAACTTCATTGACCCCTGTGTGTTGTGAATATATATCTATATTCTATATTTACAATCCACTCTGACAGTGATGGGTTCAGTATCGAGGGAAAACAGACAAATACGCCCCCTTCAGGCTGAGGGAGGGATCCAGACACTCAGAAATAACACACACTGTAGTTACTGTTACAACACAAGCAACTGTTCCAACCAGCTACTGGATTATTCATGCTCCTCTGAGGCTGAACCCGCTAGACAAATCCAAAGGGAAACATTTAATGTCAAAATAAAACTGATCTAACCTCCAAAATTCCTGTTTCAACAGAGACATGAACTGTTTCAATTAAATATTGTTTATTATCCATGTTCATCCAGGTTTTGGGTCCAGAGGTTGAATTCCAGGAACAGAATCGTCAAAATAGATAATGTGACTGAAATGTCCCAACATTCAGACCCTGGAAACTCCAAATCCCACAATGCAACTCAATGTTGACACCTTGAAGACCTCATCAGGGTTTAAGGTTTCTCAGATTTGACCAAGCTCCTTCTCAAGTTAATAAATTAACCCGTTTAGACTTTATGTAATAAACTACAGCTCAATAAAGTAAACAGATTCAACCCTTTTCTTTTATAGATATTAAATCCTCCAACGTGCAGAGATACAAGAACACACTCACATCAGTGGGTTTTCAAACCCAATAACGTTCTGTTCCAGGTCGGACAGCACCTCCGTGTTCGAGCTGATTGCCTGAGTGTGAGCGGCCCGCTCACGCTCGCATAACCGCCAGCCGCTTTATTCGGTTACAGCGTTTGAGGACGGAGATGAGAAACATCCCCCCCCCCCCCCCCGCTGACTGCTGGAAACGAGACATTAGGACGTGGGCGTCTCTCCCAGCGGAGCGGTTCCAGGCTTCTCTTTGTTGGAATCATGGAGAAACTGCAGAGAAGGAACAAACAGCCTCATTAAGGCCACAGAAGCTGTTGTTTTGTGCTTTTTAATGAATGTGGATTACGCCCCCCCCAAACACACACTCTTTCGCCGTTGATTCTTAAATTAACTTCATCAATCATCACCGCATTGCAGAATTAGTTCCCTTCCCATTGTTCCTTGTTTCCCTGCAGGGCCGATGTTCTTCGCTCTGCAGGTATCTGACCTGTTTCCCCCCCCGAGCGTGTTGAGCGAGTTCACCTTCCCGGGCCACCTCCTGTTCGAGCGAGTCACTGCGACAAATGGCCGCCGTTCTCCTCTGACCCCCTTCTGTGATAAATATAAAACATGGCCACTATGGGGAAGAGATGGAGGAGGAGGAGGAGGGAGAGGAGGAGGAGGAGGAGGGAGAGGAGGAGGAGAAGGAGGAGGAGGGAGAGGAGGAGGAGAAGGAGGAGGAGGGAGAGTAAAGCTCCGTCTGGATGGCATCACCAGGGGAGGACCTTAATCTGGTTTGAGCCTGAGTACATTGATAAATTCACACATAACCTGAAAGTATTTGAATCCATTTTTTACAGCAGGTCTGTGGCTCGATTGGTTGCCGGGTCCAAGGAACATTTCCAATTTATGTTGCCCCAGGTTTATTGCAGCCTTTGGGCCTTTCTGAGCAGGGTCTGAATTATCGGGGGGGAGGGGGGGGGGTGCAGTAATTTGATTTTCCACACAAACACTGGTCCCAGTTCTGTCACCAGATGGAAAAATAATAATAACGCAGCAAACTCTGTGGAATCCAAGGACCCACGAAACAACTTCACCCGCTCCATCCACAGAGCTCTCCTTGAAACAAAACTCTGATGCAGCTTATTGAAATACATATTTCATTCCTATTCAACGCTCGATTTCTGTGTGTGGAATATTTATCTCCTTCCACCAACTCAATCTTGTTGTTTCTGCCGTAGCAAACACCTGCTCTGCCCTCAGGGACCAATAAAGTTTCATCCGATCGATGCCTCTCTGCCCCGGCACTGGTTATATCACCGTTGCCATCCAGATGTTGGATTTATGAGTCAGTAATTGTGTGCAGCGCCAGATGTTGACGTGGACCGGACTGGAGTCACCTCGTGCCCTCGAGGGAGAGATACTGGAAATGAATCTCTGGTGTTTTATGTGGTTTAGGGACGTTAATCGAGATACGACCTCGTAGAAAAGATAGAAGATCTCAAAGAATGATCAGATTTGAAGGCGAAGAATGTTTTCTTATTAGTTTGTCTTCAATATCTTCACGACCCCTGAAGTTATCTGCATTGCTCCGAGTTTCTCTTCCATCAAGCGTATCTGGTCTGGGTGGAAAAGCCTCTGAAACATTAAGACCAACCTGAGGCTCCGTCTTTCTTCCAGGACGGTGAGACGCTTTCAAGGCAAGTTTCCCCGGAGGGTTCAAACGCTGCGGAATCGAACCCTCCACCGGCTCAGTGAGGTGGTTCCTCCTCAACAGAACATAATGATCCAATCTGACCGGCAGGTATGTCTCTCTAAACTTCAGCATCTATCTCAAGGTATAATAGATGTTTCTGAATTATTCCATTGGCACATATTTACATTTCAGATTCTTCGCCTGAGGCAGGAAACACAGAGATGTTGAATCTGTGAGGATAAAACCTGGTGGAGTCTGTTGTGTTGTTGTTGTTAAACCAACACTATATCTCAGTACTCTGGACACACAACACTTGGACAGTAAGGGGGAGCTGGCAGCTTCCTCTACGCACTTTACGTGTCTTTAGGTTCTTTTTTATAATACAGTGTGATGATGAATGAGGGATCTGTGTGGGTGTGTCCACTGGGTCTCAGCATCAAAGATTCCTAGAGGCTTCACATTGACTAATAATCTGATATAAACCAGATTAATATAATAGTCTGAAATTAGACAAGACTTGTAGTTTTCTAACCTCAGCCACATTATGTCAACATGTAATAATCACGTCATAACATCTTAATGGTATTTTCTATTCACTAATTATGTCCTGGGCTCCAGTATATTCAATTAATTGTTGGTTTGAGTCCTACTGAGAAAAACACATGAAGTACCGAGACCTGTTTCCTCCAGAGTCTGAACGCTTGACGAAGATGGATCCTCCTGCTTTGCACCATCCTCGGTTATTTTCTGTGCTTTGTGCTGCAGCAACAGTTTGATCAGGAAACTGCTGCAGATTATTAAAGAGGAGACGACTGGTGGATGATTCAGGACGTGGATGAACGGAGTGAACATCAATCTAACACAGATGGCTCCTCTGGGAAACTCACAGATACTCAGAAACTGGCTGCTGAGGTCAAGAGCGCTCGTAAATGTCAGAGCAGTGGACGACATCCACCGGTGCTTCGTCCCTGGAGAACACCGGACCGCACTGGCCGAGTCGGAGCTTTATTACTCATAAAGATTTTATAAAAGGAACATTTACTGTAGAAATAAAAGAAGTATCAAACAGTCTGTATCGAAAATATTCTCTATTGTGTCAGTGCAGCTTTATGATGTTTATGAGTGAAACGTTTAAAACCGAAGAATCTTCTGGTTTATTTCAACAAATTAAATGTTTATATACTTTTATATAAATACCGGTCTTCTAATTGTTTGTATCAATTCTTAATAACGAGGATAATAAGAAAAATTAAGATGAAGTTCATGCTCATCCATAGACACATTCATATATATTTAAATAAGCACAGATTCACCCTCTAGGACAAAGGACAATATGTTGGGTCTCCAGTGGAGACAGTGGATGTCCAGGCCAAGTCTTATGCTAACCAATGATAACTGGGAGATACTAAATATGTAATTGGTATCTTCATTAAAAAATAAAGTTCTGTATGTTGAACACAGAGTTAGTGAGTAATGACTGATCCAATGTTCTGTGACTGAGTTTCCACTTTGTGATAAGTTAATAAGATTTGAATCCATCAGAGTATCGTGTGTTTGTCTTAACGTGCTGAAGGTGACTCGGCTGAATGAGATGTTTCCAAACCTCAGCATCAGTTTAAACACGAAGCTGGAATCCACCGAGCATCTCTACTGACTTTCTCATCATCACAACATGAGACCGAATTATAATTCAGCAGCTTTAATTAGTCAAAGACAGAGTCATCGGAGCGAGTGGGAGCAGCCGGTGATTCAGGAGAAGAGAGGGAGCGAGTGGAAAGAGGACGAGATAAGAGGAGAAAGAAAGAGGCGGGGGGGGGGGAGTACCTTAAGACGTCTTAAAACCCCCCCACGTAATTTAGAAGGAGCGCCCCACCTCACCTCCTGCTTAATTACCCTTGACTGTTCACAGCCACATAATTAACATTCTCATATATTCCAGCAGCAGATGCAGACGTCCAGTGGGTCGGGCCTCGTGTCCAGGTTCTGACTTTGGGAGAGGTTGTTGAGCAGGAGCTCTTTTACCTGCAGAGTCATATTAAAGGCTGTAATCTGGCCTCGGGGGTAATTTATGGATTCAGGGAGGAGGGGGGGGGGGGGGGGGTCCTGAGGACGGCTCATAGATAAATCAACTAAATGAACAAGGGGACAGCAGCCTCAGTAGAATACAGGAAGCTTCCAGAGGCACAAACACAACACACAGCCCTTTGTGTTGTGTTTGTGTTGTTGTTCACATGTGAAGATGCAACAAAGTGTGACTGTACAAACTTTAGTCTTTTTCTCTCTCAGGCTGTGGAAGATGTTTGTCGTTCAAACACATGCAGCTGCGTGAAGGACACAAAGCATTTTGTTTTCATGTGCTGGTAATATGAGAATGAGATTTGCTTTTCCACAACCATCTGTTTCATGTGGACACCAACTGGATGGAGTCATTTTAAAATGAGACAAATACAAACAATTTACAAAATAACAACACAACTGCACTGTCATCAGTTTAGACTAGAACGTGATTCACAGTCTCCTCATGAAACCACATTTAAATTCTCACTGCAGAGAACCCATTTTCAACAGGAACAACTAATATATATCCTGTATGTCCTAATATCCTGCTGATGTATGAATAACCACAGGCTACCACGAGCAGTTCCACTCCAGTCCTGCAGGTGGCGGTAACGATGACAACATATAAATCTACAGAGAGGAAACAACATGGAGGAGAATTACATTTTGCTGCTGTTCTTGGGGATATAGAAACCAGGTAGTGACAAAATTCTTTGTGTTCAACTTTAAATTCATTTTAATAAGCTCATTGATTTGTCATCTCTGTCAGACATAATCATGATTCTGAGGTTTGTTGCACCGCTCATCATCATTCTCTCTAAAATGATGATGTAAGGAAGCTTTAAAAAACCATCAGTCTTTAGTTTGTTGTGAAAGCAGCAGAGCTCGTGTGTTTCAGGAGGAATCCCTTCACTCAAGCTGCAGCAGCGCCGCGGGGTTCAGACCACCGGCCTCTCGCTGAACACGGTTTCCTCCTCTTCCCCGCGGCCGCCGCTCGCTCACAAAGAGACACATCCTGTCTCACCATCCGCGGCGTGCGGCGGGACAAAGCCTCTCACACACCAAACACGAGGCTAATTGGCACACAGGGACGGTGTCAGTGGGAGGACGCTCTCCAAATGGGGGATTTGACCTACATCGGCTGGTGGCGCGGGCGTTTCCGGAGCTCGCCGGCTGCCAGCGGCCGCAGGTGGAGATCTGACGGTAATTAGGAGGAAGAGGACAGTGTCCCTGAATCTGTCTCGCCTGCTCCTCAGCTGTGCGACTCCCACTCCGTCCAGATCTCACTCACCCTGCAGGACGTGTCTGTCCATCCATCCGTCCCCTCGGCCTCTGAGTGTCCACGGTGCAGCATGCTGCAGTGGATCGTGATGCCGTGACACAGCCGAGTTCTGATTAACGGCTCGGCTCTGACTCACATTCTGGTAATTGGCCACTGAATTTAACGGCTCTTCCCGTTCCTCCCTGGCTCTTCCACCCACTGACAGTGTGAGAACAGCTCCGAGTGCCGCTTCCATGTTTGTGTCAAGAGTGAACCGCGGCTGAGAAAAGCAGTGTGGAGCCTTTTCTTCTGCAGATTTGAGTCACAGACGCCGGAGGAGGGAACACAAACAGAGGCCGGGACAGTTCACTGGTGTTTTATTTGAGAACGCGGTCGTTGCCACAGCTTCTCGGGCCGCGTGCACTCGGGTGACCGGTGATTTGAACAGCCTCGCTCCCTGGTCCTCACTTGACTGCTGGTTTGACCTCAACCTGCTCCAATGTCACCTCGACCATCCAACGCTGCCTCAAAGGTTTCAGATTCCTTCGTCGGGTTCCTTGTTGAAATAGTATGATTGATGTGTACTTACATTCTGAAGTGTGATGTCCGCAGAGATCGTGAGATCAGAATCCAGGTCACAGGTTCCCCGGCTCCTCTGGGATGCACCTGATCTCCTGGGAGGGTTCACGAGGAGGTTTGGTTTCCTCGTGGATTCGACACGTTCAGCTGCTCCTCTCAGTTTGTGTTGTTGTTTTAGCTTTTTCTAAGAGTTTGTAATGTACCTGTTTTTCTTTGTGTGCGTGGATGCGTGAATGTGAGTTGTACTGGAAAGCACTTTGACTGGTTCACTAGATAAAGGACGAGGGAAGGATGAATCAGGATTTGAAAACAGCAAGAAATCCTAAAAAACAATAACAGGAATATTCCCTTTCAGTTACATTTTTTTGTCTCGTTGCTCAAATCTGAAAACAAACACAATGTCGAAAAAGGCAATTTAGAAACAATTTAAAATCCAGACAACCGTTACATTAACACTGACGACAATCTTAACGTCTCTCTTTTCTTTCTCATCTTCCCATGAAAACTGAAACCTGGTGAAACCCGACACCTGAGCCTGGTTCTACAATCATCTGAATCCGTGCATATCATCTGTCATGTGGAGGTGTGTGTGTGGGGGGGGGGACATCCCCGCTATCCACCGGTGTCACTGAACTGATTTGATTTTGAACCGAAGCCTAACCGCACCCATCCAGCAGCCGAGTGATAACGCGGGGGGGGGGGCTGTTCATGTGATGTGCAGCCATGTTTTCTGTTTGACACGAGAGTCGCACGTTATCGCTGCTGATCCTCGGTAATTGTGTTTCATAGCTTAGAGCAGTACACACAGAGAGAGAGAGAGAGAGAGAGAGAGAGACAAGACTACCACAGAATAATTCATCATTTCATTTCCTTTTCTTACCTTGTCTCTTCACTCCAGAGTATTTTCGGAGCCTCTTCACGACTCAGGACGCTCAAGATGTCAAACCTGTTTTTTTCTTGTGGGTGTGCAGGGACCGACTGGAGGCTACGGTTACGTCTGAGACCGTGTTAGCGTTGGGAGCAGCAGGAGGAGCAGGAAGGTATTTTAAGGTCAGTGTAGAATCAGAGGCAGTCCTGTGTGACTCAAAGGGCTCTGAATAGGGAGCATAAATCACACCACCCCCCCGAGGAGGGTTCATTACCTCCAAAATAAAGCTTTTACCGCTGATTGCCTTCGCCACGCTCGCCGCGCGGCTCCTGCACGGAGCTTCACAATCAGTTTGCTTCGTCCTTGTTGTGTTTCGAGACGGAATCTTTGGTAGAAGAATAAAGCAGCCCTTAAAACACACGATACCCCCCCCCCCCCGAGCTGTTGCCTGGTTTAAATTCACACTGAGTGCTCTCTATTATATAATTTTTTATTTCGCAGAGTCATTTCTCAAATGCCAGGAAGGACGGCGCCGTGATAACCGACGGGATGCAAAGCCTGCGTTAGTATGCTGGGCAGGAAAGATGTAGAAAGTATCTCGGTACGAACACTCCTCACCTCGTGTCGTCTCCTCCTCTGTAAATCTAAGAGGCTGAGCGGTCCAGCCCCCCCCCCCCCCCCCCCCCCCCTTAAAGATCGGATGGCGATTGCTGACGTGTGCTCGCAGGAACGTATCAGTGTTTGTCTCAATGGCTACAAATCAATCTGGGTCCCGACAGCCTCTGCAATGCAGGCACGGGGCTCCGGCTTGGCCGAGGCTGCGAGTGCAGTCTGCTGGGCTGAGTGTTTGTCAGGCTGCAGGAGGGGGGGGGGGGGGGCGGCGGCCATCAGAGGAGAAACAAAGGAGAGCAGAGCAGTTTCAACATCCGTCTTTTACGGTAATCCATCATTTATTCCATTCGCAGGTCTGTGTTTCAATCTGAAGCCGGTGTGAGCTTCTGAGTCATTTCAATGATGACAGCGCCTCCATGTTTCATCAACACTCAGGAACAAGTGAATTTAGAGGTGAACAATCAGCAGCTTCTTTGTGGGAGTGTGGAGAGAGGATGGGTCGTACCAACTGGGTGATGGGTTCATGCGGTTAGTACGAGTTTCGGCTCTGAAAATATAAAATATCACGAGACAAGAAGTCAAGGAGACATAATAAGGAAAAAGATGATGATGACCCATGTTGAAAAACTTCCTAATCCTCCGAACAGATGAAAACATGACCCCCCCCTCTAACGAATGAAGGTCGTCAAATATCATAATCCCTGTTTTCTCCAACATGGATGAAGAGCATTGTCGTGCTGCTTTGTTGTTGAAGTTGTGTGACTGCAGCTTCAGAGTTTGTTCGGGACAAAATGAAACCCTGCAGAGTCTCTGACCTGCGAGGGACATGGACCAGAATCCACTGAGCTGAACTGTCTCAAATCTGTTTGAGGTGTAGTTTCAGTCGGGGTCAGGGACGAGCTCCGGTCCAGGTGGAGGAGGAGGAGGAGGAGGAGGAGGAGGAGGAGGAGGAGGAGGAGGAGGAGGAGGAGGAGGAGGAGGAGGAGGAGGAGGAGGGAGGAGTCAAGGTCTTCTGATCTCCATTAACTCTGCGATACGTGTGCAACGCTAGTCAGAACGTGTTGAAAGAGCGAGCAGAGGAAGTGTGTGTGTGTTTGTGTGTTTGTGTGTGTGTGTGTATGTGTGTGTGTGTATCAGACGGAAACTCAAGCCCAAAATCTGAAACACAACAAACAGCATCTGTCAAAATAAATAAAATGAAAGAATAAGAGTGAAGGAGGCAGCTCCAGACTCTTATAACGTTCCTCAAAGTATCAGTGGTGTAACTGAAGCCTTCAAACTTTGCCCAGCACCTCAAAGTTCTTCTGAGAATCACGGCAGATGTCACAGGACCACAGTAAAACTTTTACAATCCCAGATCTGTAAAAAACAGGCAGAGCGAGGAAATGGACTTTCTGTGACGGCTCTCCAGATGATAAAAGTAATAATATGCTCTCATGAAGTTGTGGCCTGAGGAGCAGCTAAACGTCCCACGCTCTCTCTCTCTCTCTCTCTTTTGAGGTAAAATCCAGATTTCTCATTTGGTTCCCCACAGAAAAGCTTTAAAATATGAAATAAAGGACAAACGGAGCAGCTCAGGGTGACGACAGCAGCTTGAGAAGCTTCACGTGAAAGTGCCGAGTCACTGTGATCCGTCTCTGCTGGTTTGGACTCGGTCTGTGACTCAGACTCCATCGTCGGACCTGGACGTGGATCAACACACGGATCCAACTCAGCCTCAGATGCAAAATGAGTTGATGTGATGAGATGCACGGGTCAAAGTGGAGATTTAATCAAAGACTTTAGAATCGATTATTTACTTTGATGAGATACAACATAAGGTAACACGTGATTAGAAGATGAGACGCAGCTTTTTAAATGATCTTTATCTCTGACTTTGATTTAGACGCAGACACACAAACCATCGTCATCCTCAACTCTTCACAGATTCATTTTGGGGCTGCGACTGCTTCTTGTCGGGCTTGTGTAGAATCTAGTTTTTTAATCTTGGGCCACAGCTATTCAACTATTTTAATCAGATGAATTTGAATTAAGGAACATACAGCGTTTCCCCTCCGGACGTACTCGATGCAGCGTGATGCCCTTTTACGCTCCCCTGGCAGCACCCAATAATTTTAATAATAATAATAATAATTTAAAGTTTGAGTTATAACTAACGTGTTGTGCGTGTTCTTCTGCACGCAACACAAACATTCATGTATTCTGCAATTTACATCTCGCAGATGTTAATTAAAACACCAAATTAATAAAATTGCACGCTCGTGGTTGACATGAGCCTAAAAGGGAAACGTTCATTTGCATTTAAAGCTTAATTAGCACAAATGTTTTTTAACATCAGGAGACACTTTCTGTGTTTTATGGGTCTTTATTAAATTCCAACGACTTTTTTTGTGTTGATTTTGTCATCTGGGGGATTAGGACCAGGCAGAGAAGAAGGTTCGAGTCCGGGGTCGAGTCCTTCTCCGTGTGGACGGACGTCTCCAGCCGCAGATTGTCCATAAAAGCGCAGAGGCCCTAATACGTTCACATTAAAACATTACTCATGTTGTGCCACCTGCCAGAGAGACCGTGACCTTAATCTACGACCAGAGGTCACACACACTCCCTCTGCCGCTCTCCCTACACACACACACACAGACACACAAACCCTGTGCAAGAACTCATTCCACACTCAATAAAGGCTTGTGCACCCAGGCAGACAAACCCTCTCACAATTTAACCTGTCACAAATGGTTTTGTTGGGGCTAAACCACATCTCTGCAGCTATGCCCCCCCCCGGCCGCCAGCTGCAGCTTCGGACCAACAATCCATTGAGTTCAACATATTGCATATTGCAGGTTCTGCCTCTCTAACCCGCCGGCCGAGGGAAAGCTACAGTACAACAGGACCTCGGGTCTGATTCAATCCCAGCTCCTCTCCAGCCTCCGTGTCAAATGTGTGTGTGTGTGTCTGTGTGATACTGGAATGATTCTTACAGCCGGGGACGCAGGGGAAGAGTTAGAGTTTCATCAGAGCTCGGTTGTGTGTCATCTCTTTGCTGTTTGCAGGCTTTAGATTGTGTTTGTCATCACAAAGCTCAGAGATTTCCTGCAGATAAACCACCGTCACAGGCTTTAATCTGCAACTGACACCTTATTTATATCGATATGATCTCATGCATTTAAAAAATCTGAAGGAAAGCATCATAAAACCAGGTGGATTTGGAATAAGATAACTTTCATACAGATCAAAAGAAATTGTGCAAACAGATGAAGGTCAACTACAAAGAGGGAACGTGGCTTTTGGATTCTGTTTCATTAAATATAAACCAAAAGAGGCAATCGACCTTCTGCTGTTATAGATTCTTAACCAATAAGTGGGAAATCAAACCAATTCAACCCCTGGTTCTAGAGTCTAAAACCAATACTTCTCTGTGTGTATGAAACCATTTATTTTCAAATCGACCTGACCTACTCCCCGAGTAGATTCCCTAGTTCCTCAAATATAACACATTGGATTTAATAAAAGAATTGGACAACACATACCTCCACTAAAGCTCTGGCCATGCTAGAGAAAGCAAAGAAACACCTTGGTGAGTAGATTGGATCATGCAGAGCGACGCACTGATTGGTGGTCAGGGTTTGGAGCAGATGTGTAGTTCCGAGGAACTTCCCCTTGGAATATGTGCCCATGGTTCATCCAAATAGAAAGCAAGCTCCAAAGAACTTTGAGGTATTTCAAATGGGGTTGATTTAGATTAAAGCAGAAATCTGTCTTCTGTACGATTCCACAAACAGTCTGATATTGGTTGTTTTAGATGATGAAGATGCACCTTCAGGTAAACTTCATCTGACATTCACATCTCGATCCTGGTATTGACCATTTAAAGTGTGATTCCCTCTCTGGTAAATGTTTCTCTTTGGCCTTTGGCATCTCCAAACAGCAAGTCTTTCTGTGTGTGTTTGTTATTCTGTCACACACACACACTCGTCCCTTGTCCCCGGTCAGAAACCGGATCCTGCTGGGACGTCCACCGCCGCCACACAGAGGTGAATATACAGCGTGCGTCCAGCAGAATGCTGAATATTACATGTGATGTCAAACTGTATATTAAACGGGACAGAAATAACCCGGTCACCTCTTGTGCTGACACCGAAATCTCTCGGGTTTCAAACGTTTATAAGAGACGTTTGTTTCCCCCGCGATAGATCGAGTGCAGCAGCCACCGTGTGCATGTTCAGTTGTGTGTATATACGAGGGAATGTGTGTTTGTGCACACACTGTTCACCCACAGCTTCAGTAAATGCCTGTAGTTTCCTGGAACAGCATAAGAACAGTAAATGTTCTCCTGAGGGATTCTGGGTAAAACTTATATAAAATTATACCTGATAGCCTTTAAAGTAGCTTGTTATATCTGCTGCCCCCTGGTGGCTGACAGCAGTACAGGCCTCAGACCCCACTTCCCTCATGGACCAAACTAAACAAATCTAAATACACGTGAAGTAAATGTTTCTGTCATTTTAGAATGTTACCATCAGACGGATGTTTGTTCATGTTCCTGATAAGTTTGGTTTTAGTTTCTTGATTGACAGCTGAGACTGACTCACGATTGGTCGAGCGCATGTACCGGCTGTACCTCGCTTCCATGGCTCCACCCCCTGATAGCTATTGGACAGATTCTGATTCAAATGATGCCACTGGTGCAAGATGGCAGAGTTTCTATCCGCGATACTTTGGTTTAAAATCTTGATAGTGGGGGGGAAGTGGTGATGTGTTTGTTTTTAAGTACTAAATAAAACCCCACAACCATTTCTCCTCCATCATGAAGGTGGTGAAGCAGAATGTGGATGAAGATAGCTGTGGTATATCCATCAATCAGTATTCTTTACCTTTCTTTCCCCCTGGGCAGGTTAGCAGCGTATTGCAGGGACACCGAGAAACAACCACTCACATGCAAACTCCAGAGCAGGATTCAAACCGTGAACCAAGAAGCAGGAACGGTGGTAAACTGTGAATATCATTGTTTTGTAGTCCGTGAATCATTCGTGCGTCCGTCTACAGACGACTGATCAATATGACTGAGGTGAGGCTGCACATTTACACTTAAGATCAAATACTTTCCACAGAAACTCCCACTTAACTACCGTCTGAAATTTGATGCTTTTCTCTGAAAGAGTCGATAGAATCTTCTTCTTCTTCTTCTCCTCCAGAGACGCTCGGGCAGACCGAAGCTCCGGGCTCGTCCTGCCTCAGTAATCAATAGACGTCCTCTCCAACACAGCCGCCTGTTATTTATACCTGCTGCTGGACTTTATGTGGACAGGTCGGAGTGAGCGCTGTCCTCAAACCGCTTACTGCAGCACTCCGGCCCGTGCACGGTGGGGAAATTTATTTTTCTCATTTGGTATGCCGCACTGAATCCAAAGTTTAGGAGCCCATTGATTGGCGCTGCTGGAGCGTTCACTTTTCACGTCCAATGTGTGAGGTGTGTGGGTTTGCTCTGGAGTGTGTGGAGTCTTAATGGGCTCTCTGGGAACGAGGGAGCGCCGGGTTTACCTTGTGCTGCATTAATGTAGCTTGGCAGAGAAGTGCAGACACTGGATGTTAATTGACGCCACATCCCGGGGATTGTTTTCTGAACTTCACAGCGCTGATGCAAAAGGTGCAGACGGACATTATCTGGAGCGGCGCCCCCTTGTGTTGTCCTGCTGAAAGTTATAAATCATATGATATTGATTGTTGTCGCCGGTTCGACAGAAAAAGGCGACAGCCTTAAGAAACCAGACACAGATCAAAGATTGTGTCTGTCCTCAGGTCGCTCTGATGTGATTTTCCAATAAATTCCCAGAGGCGTCATTAATATTAAAGTGTGTGGACTTGCTCGTCCCTCTCTGGTAAAGCTGAGATTGATTTATGTTGAAGAGTAAATGATTCATGAACCAGGGGGAGCGGTGGTGTGTTGGTTTTAAGAAGAATGGTTCCACTGGTTCTCCCGGGGGCTGTGTGGGTTTTCTGGCTCTTCACCGGAGACTCTAAACTGACTGTGGGTGTTCGGCCTGTGAAAGGCTGACGACTTGTTCAGGGTGAACCCGCCTCGCTCCCAAGTGGCTCCAGCTCCTATGGAAACCTCACAGGATAGTGACGCTGAAACCAAACCTACTGGTATCTGTTGTTTGTCCTAATGTTGATGTTGATGGTATATGCTTTTCAATTATGTTATTGGCTATTTACTGTTTATCTGTTTGGCCATTATTTTAAAAAAGTCTTTGCCATTGAATTTTGACCTCCTGCACATGTAGAGGAAAATAAATTCTTAATTGATGACACCAAATTTACAGTGGGATGTTTTAGATTTCTCACGTGTAAGATTTTCAAGATTCCCAAAACAGAAACAATTTGTAGACCGTTTTAAAGAGGATCCCAATTGGTTTTTGGTCACTAGGGGGCAGTGTATTTATGATGTCCCTTTCATAATTTCATAAGAATAATATTATGTCAGAAAAATAAGTTTGAATAACAGCTGAAGCATGAGACTAAACTAAAAACAAATCACACATCTGTTGGTATACTTCTTTATTGTTCGATGAGTGCTCTATCAAGTGACAAGTTATGTAAAATCTGGTTAGCTTCAGTTTCTCTCTTTTCATGTGTCAACCAGATTTTTAAGTCAAGTAAGGATTTAGTGGCATCTAGTGGAGAAACTTCAGATTGCAGATTGAAGAAGTTAAGGTGGCCTTGATGTGACAATTGAAAATCAAAAGGTTTGTCTATATTCTGGATGAGTAGAAACATGGAGGACACAGTGGAAGACGACCTTCGGCCACTGATGAGGATATGAAGGTCTCATTCTAGAGAGTCTCATTCTATAATTACCCCCCCTCCCCCCACCCCCCTCTTTATACGTCACACTGGATCTTTAACATGATCTATCAACTGGAGGTAAATTCCAGCGAAGAGCCTCTATGTGTGTGTCTGTATCTGAACTGTGATGTTGTGGTTTCTGTGCTGCAGCGTTCACGTCCCTGTGTTTCCCTGCAGAGCCTGATGATGATGATGCTGAAGCTCAGGCTGCTGATGGTCGTCCTTCTCAGGTGATTCACCTCTGGAGAGAAACGCCCTGACGAATCCTGTCAGCTCCACTTTCCTAACACGTATGTTTGACGGCAGCATCTGTCCTCCCTGTGCTCTCCACGCCACATCTCTCCATCTCTCTCAAACGGCCTCTCCTCCTCCTTCTCTTCTTCCTCCATCTCTCTCCTGTGTCTTCTCCTGACCTCCTCTCACCTCCAGTCTTCTACGCTGCTCCAGTGTCTCCTCCGGTCATCTTCCTCTTCCCTTGCATCCTCTTTTCACTCTTTCCCTGTCTTTAATTTTCTCCTTTCCCCTTGTGCTATTATATCCTCTTAACACCACTTCCTCTCCTTTCTATCTAACTTTTGCTTTTCCATCCCCCCTTTTCGTATCTTCTCACTTCAACCTAATTCTTTCTTAGCTTCTCTCTCTTTTTCCTCATCTCCCCTCCTCCTCCTCCTCCTCCTGCCCTTGCCTCTTCTATCCTGCCGGCATCTGCATCCTACGCAGCGTATAAATCACCTTTTACCATCGAGAGTCTGCGCTCCCTCCTCCCACCGGCCCCACTCTGTCAGAGGACGACGGAGGAGGAGCCCATGATGTCACGGGACGCTGCTTTCATGGTCGTGACCCATTTGGGGAAAACCTCAGAACACCCGGTCGACTCGTGTTGCTCCTCTTCTTCGTTTCTTTTTACGCCAGGTGACTAATCGTTGTGTCTAAACGTGGGGACGTGTCCATGTCCCTGCAGCGGGGACATCGAAGTCCTCTTCCACCTCAACCTTCACTCTCAAAACAGACACCAATAGACCAATAGAGAGAGAAAACCTCTAAATACTAAAATACTAGAGAATGTGAAATAGAAGTATTAAATCAATCTTAATCCAAAGGCTCTGTGTGTTTCTAACTGTGACAAAGGGACAAATATTAAATATCTTAACAGTTTGTACCTGAGTCTGTGGTTATGACACTAAAGAAGATCATGGATGCTATATACTCACTTTAATTTACACCAGGATAACTCAAAGTTTATTTTTGTGACAGAACTTAACCATTTAATGATTTTATTTTGGAGATATCAAGTCGAGTATAATGCATTTTGCTGCAGTGGGCTTCTGCTCCATTCACTTCCATTCATAAAAACCAGTGTGTGCACATGAAGAGCGCAGCGTGGTGGCCTCTGATTGGCTGCAGGCCGATGCAGTCTGATGAGGTGTCGCTGCGGAGCCGGCGTTTATGAGGCCGAGAGGAAATCACAGAATTGTACTCGTGTTGTACTGGCTGGATAAATCCTCCTGGACCGCCGCATAGTGGACCATCAAAAAACCCATTAGGTTTTTTTATTGGCTTCTCTGTGTGCTTACGTTCTGGGACTGTAATCAACAACTCACCCAAGCTACACACTACCACTACACTCCCCCCTGTAAATACTTTATCCTGTACATTTCTTATTGAACATGAACCTTCTTCATTTGAACAAATTAACCTTGAGAAGAAAGTTAAGTTTAGTCCTAGAGTATTGAAATGTTGAGCAGCTTCTACAGCTTCAACAGGACACAGTTGGCTCCGTCGTGTTTCCATGGCTGTGCACTCTTTATTGGCAAAGCTGCCCAAACATCTCCTGATCAGTATATGAGGCACGACGCCTCTGCACAGGTCGTGTTATGCCGACTTATTGGAAGTGTGTTTCGCAGAAGAAGGCACTTCATTAGTTAATGTAGTTTGCAGCAGAGGCGGACGGCGACACCGGTTCACAGCACCTCGGAGAGGAGTTAAGTGAAGCAATCGATCGGGCGACTGGCAGCGGCTCTGTGAGGAGAAGACGCCTCCTCCGTGTGAGGAGAGGACGCCTCCTCCGTGTTAGGAGAAGATGCCTCTTCCGTGTGAGGAGAAGACGCCTCCTCCGGGTGAGAAGAAGATGCCTCCTCCTTGTGAGGAGAAGATGCCTCCTCCGGGTGAGAAGAAGACGCCTCCTCCGTGTTAGGAGAGGATCCCTCCTCCGTGTGAGGAGAAGATGCCTCCTCCGGGTGAGAAGAAGACATCTCCTCCGTGTGAGGAGAAGACGCCTCCTCTGTGTGAGGAGAAGACAACATCTCCATATGAGGAGAAGACGCCTCCTCTGTGTGAGGAGAGGACGCCTCCATCATGTGAGGAGAGGATGACTCATCCGTGTTAGGAGAGGACGCCTCCCCCGTGTGAGGAGAAGACAACATCTCCATATGAGGAGAAGATGCCTCCTCCGTGTGAGGAGAGGACGCCTCCTCAGTATGACGAGAGGACGCCTCCGCCAAGAGAGGATAAGACGCCTCCTCCGTGTTAGGAGAGGATGCCTCCTCCATGTGAGGAGGAGACGCCTCCTCTGTGTGAGGAGAGGATGCCTCCTCCGTGTGAGGAGAAGACGCCTCCTCCGGGTGAGAAGAAGACATCTCCTCCGTGTGAGGAGAAGACGCCTCCTCTGTGTGAGGAGAGGATGCCTCCTCCGTGTGAGGAGAAGACGCCTCCTCCGGGTGAGAAGAAGACATCTCCTCCATGTGAGGAGAAGACATCTCCTCCTTGTGAGGAGAAGACGCCTCCTCCGGGTGAGAAGAAGACATCTCCTCCATGTGAGGAGAAGACATCTCCTCCGTGTGAGGAGAAGACGCCTCCTCTGTGTGAGGAGAGGATGCCTCCTCCGTGTGAGGAGAAGACGCCTCCTCCGGGTGAGAAGAAGACATCTCCTCCATGTGAGGAGAAGACATCTCCTCCTTGTGAGGAGAAGTCGCCTCCTCCGGGTGAGAAGAAGACATCTCCTCCATGTGAGGAGAAGACATCTCCTCCGTGTGAGGAGAAGACGCCTCCTCTGTGTAAGAAGAGGAGGCCTCCTCCTTGTGAGGAAAAGAAGCTTCCTCTGCGTGAAGAGAGGACGCCGACTCCTCCTCTATGTGAGGAGAGGACGCCTCCTTCGTGTGAGGAGATCCTCCCTCTACACAGAAATAGAACCCTCACCAACACTTTAATTGGACGGAGACAGACTGAGCTGCAGCTGCAGGACAGAGGAAAACTCATTTTTCTGATAATATCCGACTCCACATGTGAGTTAAAACTCAGTTTTTCTTTAAATGTTCCTGTTATTTTGTCCACCCCTGAGTTTAAACTCCTGCTGCTCAGACTGGAGCTTCAGTCTCCTCTTGTTTGCTCAGACATCGATCTGCTGAGACGCAGCTTCACACTCTTCACACTCGGCTATTTTTAACTCTCTGGGCAGCGGTTGGATCCACATGTTTGCTTCTTGTGTTCTGTGATGTTTGTGAGACCAGTGGAAGTCTGTTGCTCCGAGGTCGGCAGGTTGAGTCCTCACTGGGACCAGGAGCAGCTCATTATCACCTCAGCTCCAGCTCCCCTCTACTCGCTTCTTATCAAACTTTTATTAATCTTTCTCCTGGTCTGTCCCCTCACTGTTTGTTTTAGCCTTTCCTTTCTAAATTCTTTCATTTTATAGCTGATAGGAAACACGATTTAAGAGACCAACAGTTAATCAGCTGTTCTAGCGCTGGAATAACATCCGGTAGTGTTGTGCTTTAGGGATTCCACCAGGGGGCCCGCAAGATGCCTTGACTTCTCATTTGGGAGCCGTGATGCCATCCATCTTTATTGAGACTCATGTTTATCCAAATATTTACAATGTTTACAGTAATTTTACAAATGTGTATGAAGCATTGGGATCATCAAGAACATCTCTTCGTCCATCTGTCTGTTACAAGCTGAGATTTAATAACTCGAACGTCACAGATACATGAAGACTGCATGTCCCACTTTACGCTCTCTACCTTTTCATGTTTTCATTTCACGGCGGTGGATCTAATTTTGATTCCCCACACAGCACAGACCGGGGCCTACTCCTCAGTCTGCATCTGACCCGCGTGGAGATGAAGTCAGTTTATAGGAGTTTATCAGATGTGGAGCTGTGTGTGCACAGCTCCTCACAATCTGCCTGTAGCTCTGCTGCACACACAGAGTATCAGCGTTTAAAGTTTAGATTCCGAGAGAGTCTGCAGATTATCAACTGTCTTCAGAGCCACAGGAGACCGCCGGCTGTGATTAGCTCCAGCTTTACATTCTCTGAACCCGAGCCAGAAGCAGCCAGCAGCTATTAGACTATCATCGCTTTCAGTATTAAACTCCCACCCGACCCACAACACCCCCCACCCCCTTTATTTCTCACTTGGTGCAAAGACTGAACAATGTGCAGTGAAATCAGAGGAGCTTGTAAATCTTTTTAGTTTTTCATTACTTTCTTATAGGCGTCACACTAGATGATTACAAACCGACTCATGTCTCAGTTCGACTGTAACACTCATCAGGAATATGCATTAAAAAGAAAAAGCGGGAATTACTCTGTCATTCCCTCTGTGAAACTTCTTTACAGCTGAAGTCCTGCTGCCCGACATCGGCCTGTCTGCAGGGACGGGAAACAAGAAGCATTCAATCACACAAAAAGGCAAAGACAGAGAGAGAGAGAGAGAGAGAGAGAGAGAGAGATAGCTGGAAATAGATGGAGAGATGAGAGAGGGAGAGAATGGGAATGAGAATAGAGGGGGGGGGGGGTGGCAGAAGATTCAGGAGGGAGTGATGGAGGAGAGGAGAGGGGGAGATAAAAGTCGCTGAGGGGCCGGCTCTTTTAACATCCATCTCCTCCATGCTGCTGCAGAGAGAGAGAGAGAGGCGGTCACTGGCTCGGCCATCAAGCACTTATTGACAGCACTGCAGCAACCACACACACACACACACACTACACACACACACACACACACACACACACTACACACACACACACACACACACACTTAGGCCGGCCGGAGGGAGAGTGGAGCACCAAGCTGTGGTGCAGCTGAGCTTCCACTCTTCTCATTATCCATTAGTTGGCTGTGAAGTCCATGCAATAATAAAATATAATATATATATATAATAAAATGAGTCTTTACCTGTTGTTCTCTCTGTTTGTTATTGTCACGATGAAGCCGAGCAGCCAACAGAAGTGACGAGGGTCTTAACTAATTCATGCTCCTGATGACGACTGGTTCAATAGACTGGGAACCAGCAGTTGGATGTTTTATTATTAGAGACGATCACTGGTCTCACTGTGTCTTATCTCACTGGGTCGTGTCCCCTCCACACGGTGAGATCTTCACGATCCACTGACCAACGCCTTGTGTCCACAGTCCAGATTAAACACTAGAGGTGCTCAAGAGGCTTTGGCTTCAGCTTTGAGAACCGTCATGTTTTTCCATTGTTGTATAAAATCTATAAACCAGGTGATCACAGCTGAGATATTAAACAACTGGACTGATTCTCATATCAGTCCAGTTGTTTAGTTGTTTTCGAGTTTTCTGCTGTTATGAGAACTGAGCCGAGTGAAGAAAAGGAATCGAGCTTGTGTGGATCCTCATGTTTTTACTCTTTTAAACCTCCACTTGATTTGTTCTGGTCTTTGCAAGTTGCTAAAAATGTCAGACTGCATCATT
This sequence comes from Platichthys flesus, assembly GCF_949316205.1. NCBI lineage: Eukaryota > Metazoa > Chordata > Actinopteri > Pleuronectiformes > Pleuronectidae > Platichthys > Platichthys flesus. The sequence goes on along the minus strand of NC_084952.1, from coordinate 1,506,649 downwards.
AGTTTGGTTTTTCTTTAAGGTCAGACCTGTCATAGCTGCTGCTGATCGTCCTCCTCTCGTTCGCCTCCAGCTCCACTGCTCAAGAATGTGTGTCCCTGTGTGTGTGTGTGTGTCCCTATGTGTGTGTGTGCAAGGGCGGGGGGGTCAATGGTACCAGTGCCTTTAATAACCACCCACAGTAAAGTTGTGCTGTTGTGATGCAACTCATGAAAAGATAAAGTTGTTGTGTTACAAAGGTAAAACATCACATGAAGGAAAATGTACTTTCTTGAATCTTGTGGTTCTGGGTTTGTTCCCTCGTGGTTGATGCACTAAAAGCGTCTACTAAAAGAAACGTTATGTAACACAATATAAAATATGACGTTATCATTATCGATTGAACTACTTATATATTTGGAGATATTTATTACCCATCATGCACTGAAGTAATTGAGGACTCAGGTCATTGATCATGTTGCTCCGTTGGAGAAAGAGAGAAAGAATCAAGATGGAGAGATGATGTAAAAACAATGAGAGAAAGAAAACGGAACAATAACAAATTGATTTCAAGATCTATGAAAATGCACTTTACTGAAATAACACAGATATGAGATTTTCAGACAGCTCTACTTTTCTAAATCCTTTTACAATAATCGGACCGACGCATCATTCTTGTTCTGCTCAATAGAGAAACTGAGGAATTTCTACAGATATACTTTCAGGAATGAATCTCACACTAACTCACTGCTCCAGGTCTAGATTCTGTGACACTGGGAACATGAACAGTGTGAGACGTCTGCAGAGCCACAGGATCCACGGTGGACCTTCAGCCCCTGACCCGGGACCACAGACTGTTGTTTCTATAGAGGTCTATAAGGAAATGACTCAACTTCTCACTTTATAACAATACAGCTGATGTTCATTTAGTAATTTCTGATCATTTAGAGTCAAACAGACCGTAAAGCACCAGATGTGTTGGGGTGGAAACCACGCTAGTCAGACTCGACCCCCACTCCTCCAAATACGGTTTCTTTCTGATTTCAAAATAACCAAGATGCACAAATTGACAATAAGCTTAAAAATGGCCGCTCAGTCGAGCTACAGTTCCGGGAGTGGAAGTGACAGAACCTCCCGTCTCTTCTTCTTCTCTCTGGTGTTTGGCGTCCGTCCAGTATTTCCTGCTTCCTCCTCCTCCTCTGTAGTGAATCCCCCTCATTTCCCCCCCTCATTCTGTCACAGGCCCCGCCTATAAAGACGGTGTGCAGCCGGCATGGGGGCGCTATTGGCAGAACTGTAATGGAGACAAGGATTTATGGTCTGAATCAGGTGTGTGTGTGTGTGTGTGTGTGTGTGTGTGTGTGTGTGTGTGTGTTTGTGTGTGTGTGTGTGTGGTTTTGAGCAATCCAACTTCCTGATTTAATGGACTTTTCCTAATTTAGATTAGGAATGAGAGATAGAGGGAGGGAGCGAGTGAAGTGAAGTGTTAAAGTGCTCATATTAAGCTGCTCGGGGGGGTTCTCAGGGTGTCACAGGTTTCTATGCTTGTGAAAGGTTAAAAAGTCAATGAGCGAAAAGAGAACATCGAACTGAAGAGCGACGGGTCTGAAGTCCTGGATCTTCATGATCACATGATCGTTTACATGAAGTTCTAATGGAGACGGTTCAGGTCAGATGGTTCAAGCTGACTTTCTGATTCAGGACCAGTAGAACCAGCGTCACTGTGGTTGAATCCCAGAGCAAACTGGGCTTTTTCATGCATGTTGAGACAAAAAATGCAGATATTTAATATTTGCCTCCCTCTATAAACCCACATTTAAATTCACTGGATCTAGGTTTTAATTTGAATCTGCACCAAATTACAAACACTCATAAATATCATTTCCCTAAACATGTGATATTTTTGATTTAATCAAGAGAGGTGAAATATTCTCAGAGAAATCAAGGAAAATAAAATGTTGAAAACCGACTAAATCTATTGAATTGATCTCGGACCCAAACCATAAACACAAATTTTGTTGTAACCCATTCACAAATCTTTGCCCAGTCTCGCTTAAAAAACGATTAACAAACAAACCGACCGGTGAAAACAGAACGTCCATGTTGGACATGAGGAAACGCTGGTGAAGAACATCTTCGGTGTCTCTGACAACTTGAAGTCCTTGAATCCCTGTTGACTATCTGAAATCGCTAATGTCAGCATCTCACTGTAAGTTCACATCAGGTCACGACTGAAAAGTCCCAGTTCAGCCGTTCACTGGTTTACTGAAGCTGCTCCTGCTCCTCAGACACTTTACCCCCAGAGACCCGAGGGTGCGTTCAAGCAAACAAGTGTCCAGACGACAAGTTCACACCCGACTTCCAATCTGTACATCCTGCAGCAGCGTCTCCACGAAGCAGTGACCCGTGACCTCATGACCACAAACAGCTGATTTACTGACGTGAGTAGAGGCCAGAGTTATTATTGATTTAGGGATATTTTTATAAATCGGGTGGATTCTTTTTTTTTACGTTTTGATGTAAAATGAAGTATTTGATGTAAAATGAAGTATAGAAATATCAAGGAAACACGGTGTTGTTCTTTTTTATGCTTCTGCCAGTTTCAATCTGAGCAAACCTCTGCAGGTCTGAGCACGAACGACTGTGAGAGCTGATGGAGAGGAACAGAAGGTGAAGACTCCCTGGTCAGTCAATCTTCCAGTCGCTCCACAGCTCATCTGAACGTGTGCGTCTCATATGTTCCACTCGATTTTGTTTATCGTATGTACGTTTCCTGCAAACCTAATTTCAAGGACAATAAAGTCTCTAAGTAGATTTAGTGAGAGAGGCGGCGGCAGAGCTGAGATGCTAAAGGTGAATTGTTGAATAATGGAAGAACTCGGGAGACGAGGGGGAGACGGAGTGACGGACGGAGGGAGATAGAGGAGGGGACGAGGGCGATGGAGGACAGGCTGCTCTCAGGAAATGTTGGAGGAAGAGCTCAGAGTGTCCAAATGCAAAGAGCTGTGTTTGTGAAGAGAGATGTTTCTGGATCCCGTGTGTGGAGCCGACTTCTCCCTCCTGCAGCTCGTCCTGTTTTTAATAAATCGTTCTTCCATCTCTGCTTCGTTCTGAGAGACAACAAAAAGCTCCTTCAAGGAGGAAGAGATGAAGCGACATTTCGTCCCAAACAAATGACACGAGAAGTCAAACTGTAACTGCTCGTGTCAGCAGCTCTGGTCCCTCCGCTCTTTTCCCAGTTCATTATTTATCAGTGGTCGTGAGGAGCAGCTGGAGAGTCACTCAGGTTCTCAGGTTTTCCTCTTCACCACCAACTGAGAACTGAACTGTTCACTGCAGGAGAAGCTGTGATCTGTCCACCTAACTGTAACGTACCATGTTTACAGATGTTCACAGATGTTTACAGATGTTCACAGATGTGTACACACCCCAGTCCCATCACGTCTGGATCATCAACCTGCAGGGAAACGATTACAACCTGAACGAATCCCAGTTCAGCTCCAGTTGAGAAGAGATCAACGTCAGCTGCGTCAAAGTGGCTCTGATTGCACAGCTCCTCTCTGATTGGCCACAGACGTCAGCTGACAGCGTATAAGAAGGTGTAGAAGACAGGAAACAGTTTGGTCACATGTTCACTCCACATGATGAAGCAGTCGTGTCAGTGTGTTGCTCCACGTGTGTGTTTCAACTTATCATCTGCAGAATGTGCAAAGGGACGATTCTACTGAAACCTCCACCCCCTGCCCTCCATCTCACTCCACCCCCCACCCCCCACCACCCCCACCCTCCATCTCACTCCACAAACCATCTCTGAGAACGAGATGCACACAAGCACATAACTGCTCATGTGAAACCAACACAAGTCACATTACTACACACACCCAGCAGGGGACAGAAATCCGTGACACACAGGTGCTGATGCAGCTTAATGTCCAGAATAATTTAAAACAAAGCTTCATACTTACACCCCCAATTCTCTCTCACACACACACACACACACACACACACACACACACACACTTTTCACACTCCACCTCCCATAGTTCTCGGCCTGCACGCTGCCACGGCTCACATGAATTTTTAAAAGGATCGCTTTTATTACGCTTTGGTTTTATTTGCGAGCAATAACGGCGCAGTGAGTAATACTGCACCCGTCTCCCAGCAGCCATTCCAGGGGGTGAGGATGGAGGGGGTGATGGTGGTGTGTGTGTGTGTGTGTGTGTGGGGGGGGGGGGTCGTTTATGAGCGTGCACACTGCAGCCGGCACATTGAGATATTTGCTTAACGGCAATTACATTCCAGCACAGTTGTTTGTTTGTGTGTGATGGTGCAGCGATGATGCAGAGATCTGACAGAGAGGACGGTTTTCACACTGTGGTGAGTTTGTGTGTGTGTGTGTTGTGTGTGTGTGTGTGTGTTGTGTGTGTGTTACTCCTCATACAACCACCTTGTGCATCAGTGCAACGAAGGGTGAAACTCTGCTCTTCATTTTGAGGCTATAGCTTTGTGTTGTGTATTGATTCTTAGAACATGGACATAAGGTAACACAAGGTAACACAACAAGACTAGAGTCTATTTTGTTAAGTCCCTGCTTCTAAAACATCTTAACACGGTGATATGAGGTCACGGAGCTGTGACAACCATGAATATAGAACTGATAATATTAATGTTAATGTGTTCTTTAGATTATGTTTTGCTTGATTTGATGCCTTTAAAACAATGAAGAGGTTTTCACACCTTGTTTGATTCAGAGCTTCAGGTTCTTGACTTCAGTCTGAACCTGAATATCTGGTGTGAACTGGGGGGGGGGGGGGGGGGGGGTTATTTGAGAAAATCATAATTTTCTCAAATAACTTCTATTTTTTCTTTCCCCTCCATTTCAGTTTTCTTTTTTAAAGCTTCAAATCATTAAAATTAATTCCCTGGAATTAGGAATTAGTGCCGGCTAATGAGGAAATGACTTCACGCGTTCCTTCACATTAAAAGCATTAATTATTTGCTCTTGATGAAATGTAATTATCCTCTTGATTCCCCTCGTCCTCGTCTCCATGAAGCTGCTGCTGTCACGTTTCATTGTGTGTTACTTTCCTCATAAACACAACATCTGAGCTTTTCTGACATTCGTCCTTAACAGGAGGAGAAAGAAACATAGATATTGTTAGTGGAGCAATTCAAAGAGCATGAATGATTATAATATAACAAACGGAACAATATTCATAATATGGGAGATTTATCTGTGACCTGAAGACTGGACTCATTCTGTTCATCAGTGTAATGTTGAATACTGCAGGATGTGTCGTCCCCACTCACATATTTATAACTCAGGCAGAAAGAAACCACAACACAGAGTGAGCCGTGGCACTCGGAGCCCAGAGGTGTCCCACTGCACGTCAGCTGCTTCCCGGCAAATGTTCAATTACTGTGCAGAGCTTCCCCCCCGAGCGCTGCATGATCGCTCCTCTAAGAGAAGTCATTTGATACTGTACATTACACGGCCGGCCACAGGACACAGCTCACAGCCCAACGCTGAGCAAACAGGATGCAGAGGAGGAGGAGGAAGGTTGAGAGGAAGAGGAGGGAAATAATGTACTGCTTCCAACCCACTGCAGGACTCTGACTCCGGCTCAGCGGCACCAACTGGACACGTGTGGTTTCAGTTTCTGACTGAAATGAAACTGAACTGTGCAAGAAACTTTATCTCCAATAAAACATTCATTTTATTAACGCACTTTATGTGTTGTTGAAAAGGGATTAAAAAGCCATAAAAGAGCCGTTATGTTGCACAGGGTGAAAATGAAATAATTCACTTTTATTTATCAACATAATTATGGAAACATTTGCAAAACATTCACCACCGACAAATCTAATTCCAAGGAATTAAACTTTGTTTCTAAAACAACATCCACATGTGAGTAGCCGCCACAGAATGGCTTATGCACAAACTGTTTAAATACTGGAGCCCAAAAACTTAAATAGAGTATACTTTCAAACTCAGAGTTTGAAAGTGCAGAAAGAAATCAGACGGAGGAACGAGGGACAGTTCCTGACCCGGCGAGACCTTCTGAGAGAAAAGGGTGATTAATAACGTTGATTGATTCTTCACACGCCAGCGGGCGGCTGGAGCTCTTCGTTCAGGAGAAAGTGTCGCTCTCCGAGGCAGCGACAGGACGGACGGAGGGAAGAAGGGGAAGAAGAAGAAGAGGAGGAGGAAGAGGAGGGTGAAACAATTTGAGAAGCGGTGGAGCTGTCAGAGCGATCTCATCATCAGACTCTGTGACCTTTGAGGCCGAGCGGCTTCTCCTCCTTCATGTGTGATCGACGGCCGTCCGATCTGCTCACAGGTGACGAGCTGTTCACCGCTCTGGGGATTCATAAAAGATCTCTACTTTGTAAAATCATCTTATCTTTATTTATTAAATTGATGAAGGATTAAATTACTGGATGTTGAGGTGAAGACTGGGAGGATGCACTGGGCGACACTCAGGCTCTAATGCTTTGTCCAGACTCTGATGTTTCACTGGAGTCAGAAAATCCACTGGAATCGTCCAACAGAATTAATTAAGTTCAATTTGACGGCAGCTAAAACAAACCTGTTTGTTAAGAGTTATCTGAATGGTTCTTTTAATGGAGTAAAAGCCCACGAAGGATGAAGACGTGTCCACTGACATCGACTGGTGCTGACACATATCAGGGATATTCACCATCTTGTCCTCTATTCTAAAATAACGGTGTCACATCACCTTTAAAATCAGATTGGGTCTTTTTGTAATGGAAACGCATAAATGTGCTGACACAGGGTTTTTGAGACATGATTTGTAAACTTCCTGCCACCACCTGTGTCACTTCCTGTTTCCATCTATACCATCCAATTCAATATTAAGAAAAGGGGCCTCCTCAAACTACATTGGATTTAAATAAAGTAAATGAGTAAATAACAATATGTAAAAGATGTGAGTGATTATTACAAGACGCCTTCAGAGCTCAAAGTGAAAAGTGAAGGTGACAAAGATTGAAAGTTTGAATTTACTCTCTCGTATACTTTAAATATTACTTCTTGATAGTTTTAGGTTCTAAGTTTTAATTTGTTGAAATGTTGAGTCAATTTTCAGTGTCATTAAAATTAAAGCTGAAAAGTAAAAATACAAAAAGGTTCAGCAGAGTTTTACTACGTGCTAAAAGTAAAAAACCCTGGAGCATCTCAGAGGAGGTAATAAAAGAATAATAATAATGAAACTACAAACACACACACACAGACACGCACATACAGACACACACACAGAGTCGTGTCTCCATGACTCCAGAGGTCATTTTATTGACTTACATTAATTTCCTGGCGACAAACCTCAACCATAGTTTCCACTGAAAACTGATTTGTTACTGGTCCTGACAAGGTCGGCGTTTATTCAGATTCAGAACTTTAATTAATTTGCATCTGAACGATCACACAAACAACGTCCGATAGGAAACGTGTCAACAAACAAACAGAGGTCGGTGAAGGTCATCGAGATAAAGATTAAGGAGATGAATAAAGATGATACACAGACGTGTGTTATCATGTAATAAGCATATGTCATGAAAGATGTCATTACTGTACGAGTTTAGAAATGAGTACACACACACACACACAGAACCCCCCCCCCCACACACACCACCACCACAGAGAACCACTGAGAGAACATGACTAACTTTTGTTCCACTAATGAGTCTCTGCTTGTTTCCCACATTTGCACCTCACTCTTCATTTCTCACCTAAAACTCATCCGAGGGTTTTTTTTATCTTCCTCCTGTCAACACTGAATTTCTTCTCCCTGTAAGAACAAACAAACAAAATGGCTGCGACACAGATTTGGATGTTAGCGGAGGCAGTAACGGCGCTCGCAGCAGCGGCGGTAATGGCAGCGGATAATAAACTCTTATCGCTCCTTTGCCATCTGCTCTCCATAAACGAGGCGGGAGTTCTGCCCGAGACGCCAACGACTTTTCTTTCCTCCAATCTGCCGCCACCAGCTGGCACAGCGGAGAACAGGCCGCCGACCTGGTATCTCCGAGGTCACGTGACACCTCAAAGTGACAAGACAGATCATAGATATCTGTCGTCTCTCTCTTAAGAATCGAACTCCAGCTCTGTGAAAGTTAACATCCAAAATGTTTAAAGTATAAAATCCAGCCGAGCGTTGGAGTCGCGGCAGGAGAGCGTCTCTCAGGAGCCGAGGGGATTCCAGCACTCGGCATTAAAGGAAGTTAACGCTGACCTTTAAAAGTCAAAAACACTCGTTTCTCTTTTTCTTTATGTCTCTGACTTGATGCTTGACTCATAAAACACAAATATGAGATGCTGAGGAAATAATAAAAGATTCTAAAGAAGCTATAAAAAGACTAAGAATCAGATTTTATCATCTCAGTTTGAACAACTGAAACCAGATCTGAATTTCCTGATGAATCATGTTATCATAAAGTCCTCTGAGTGCCGTCAGTAATATCACTAGTTTCCATTCACCAAGAAAAAACAAGACTCAAGTTGTAGTTTCACGTGAAGTCGAGTGTTTGCAGTTGTTGATGTGAATCGTTCATGTCTGTTTACATGTCAGTCTCACCTGTCAATCATGATGTCACCAAACTATTCAGAAATATGAAACTTGAACATCAGAATGATACCAACTACGCAGAAAGACAGAAACCATCTTTGAGAAACATGTATTTTGCGTCTAATTATATTTTGTGTAAGTTTTCACCCAGGTTCCGTTTATGAGCTATACTGCAGTCAGCCACTAGAGGGCGATCCAGATGTTTTGGCTTCAGTTGCGATGAGCCGACATGTCGTCCATCTTTAGGTTTCTGGTTAAAAATACAACGGAACAAGCTGCATTTCCAACAGTCTAAAACTCAGCGGTTAACTTTTCAAAAGTGAAACATTAAAATTAGAATGTATACGTGTCGATGCAGAGAAACATAAAACTCATCTTCTCCTGTTTTTATCGTCACTTATGAACCTAACTCTGTCTCTTCACCACGAACACGTGTCCTCGGTTCTTTCTGCTTCTCATCGACCGGTGAATTAGAATCCTGTGTTTCACGTGAGTCGCTGCCGGCCGCTCTCTGCACGTGACTTCCTCTAGAGAGCGTGTTCCGTTCGGTCTTGACCTTTTCGCCTGAAGTCACGTTTCCTCATCAGACTCTCAGATGTGATGGTGTGCTGGGGGGGGGGGGATTCGCTGTCTCCATGTTTGTGCCCCGTTGTGCCGCCACCGCTGCTGCCAGCGTCCGTTAGGACGGGAGAGTGGACAAAACACGACAAGGTGGGACGGGGGTGGGGGGGTGATAGCCACATTGCATGTGTGTTTCATGATCATTGTGTAACGCTCTCGTCTTAACGCTGAACTTTAAATGTGAATATTGATTTGAAGTGACGCTTCCATTGTTTACAGGCAACGTGACAACACTGGTCCTGCTAATGTGGACAAATCCAGCACGAAGCACAAACATGCAAACTATAAACAACACACACACACTCACACTCACACATTTAAATAATTTATTTGAATCCACCAATCATATTCATACAAAAAGGATTCAAACATTTCTCAGGGGTTGAATACAGCTTAGTGACTCATGGGTACAAGAAACATCTCCTACGCCAAACAGCAAGACGACCTAGAGCAGCTGATACAGAGCAGAACTGTGCTAGTTGTTCAGATCGTGTCTTACTTACTCCTGCCAGTCGTAGTCCACTGACCGAAAGCTTATGGACATGCCCCAGACTTCCAAATATCAATATTACCAGCTTACATGTATAGCCTAGGTCTCTTATTTTAGCAACAATGGGCTGGTATTTGGTCAACTTGTCAAGGAAGGCTATGTCCATATAGAGGTCATAGACACAGGCTACCTCAAGGACTACTACCTCCCTTTGAACCTTGTCCAAGAAAACAACATCAGGGGTGTTAGGGATGTTACAGAACACATCATCAGAACTGTTAAACCAATCTGGCATTAGTCGAGAGTGTTTGTACATTGACACATTTGGGGGGGATACTCCCTTAACAGTACAGGAAATGAGGTTGACACACACACACACACACACACACACACACAGAAGAAGAGATTCTTTCACATATGAGACAAGCTGCTTTCAGATGTACACTGAAACTTTCAAACTTTCCTGCATCCACTGTTTCCTGTTTGGAAAATGTCTGAGTGACACGGACGTGAAACGTGAAGAACACAAACATCTCAGGATGAAGAAGAGGAGCCGGACACGTAGAGGACGAAGACATCCACGTGGAAACACGAGGAGATTCCAGATCTTCTGGTGATGAGGGCCGACCCCGGTGTAGATGAGCTGTAAACAACGACACTGATCTTTCCACAGCAGAGTTTATACGTCATGTCCCGCCTCCTGCTGCTCTTCAGGCTCCGCCCCTTGCGTGGATGTTCCCACATGTTCCTTTTGGTGTGAACGAGTCGGATGCGACAACCTGCTGCTGCTGCTTCACATGTGAAGGACACGTCTGAAAACAGCTCATATGATTCATGGACACTTTAACGAGGACAAAAGTGAATGCAGAGATAAATCTGGACCCTCTCCCGCCGCTGGCCTGAAGCCAGAGTGACCATTACTCCGCCTCCTGACGCCTGGCGGGACATTAACACCTCGACTCCTCTGGCAGATGGAGCAGAGGACACTCTCAGTGAGATCAGCTTCATATAAACTTAAAATCATTAAAACCATTTATTTTAAACCTCAGTGTCACCAGGAGGTCGTTTGTTCCAGGCTCTATTTTTAGTAGTTTTGGTGAATTCAAATCCATGTGGGGGATAAATTCTGTTCCAGGAAACTTCCTGTCTCTGTGGCCCTGCTGGTGGATCCAGGGATTGCAGTTGGTGTCCACCATCCTACTTTTGTCGTCCTCACGTTTAAGATTTCATTTTTATCTCTGAAGAGTCTTCACACACACTGTTTTCCCTGAGTGTCACCTGTCAGGTAACAACGAGGCCTGAAAGCACAACTCAGGGATATAAAAGTACCTCCAACCCCCTCAGGACACAGTTTAAAGATAGATAAATGTTATTTTTTAACACAAGAATTTCACATAATATAATATAAAGAGAATTCAAAGTTTAGCTTTAAACATTGGGAGAAACTCAGAGAGTCTGTGTCTGTCCCCCGTGAATCTTCACCGTGCACATGACTGAAATCAGTGATGTGCATGTATTTCACTTTGTCCACAGGCTGAACCAGATGATTTCCAGCCTCCTGTGGAGAGTTGTTCCATAAAGCCCTGCAGCCCCGGAGTTAAAATGCTAATTGCCTGAGTTCTTCTGTCAATACTGATGTCATCAGAGTTCAGGAAACACAATGTTCCTGCTGCAGCAGATACACAACGTACTGCCGCTGTGTCGCACGGCTACAACAACACAAATGTGGACGGGATTTTCTGGGACTTGACAAATATGTAAACAAAGATTTTCCTCTATTAATAGAAAAACTTTATTATGTTTCCTAACAGATTATATTTGCTGATAAACAATTCTACATGTTTTCATCAGTAAAGTCTCAATTAAACAATTTATTCAAGGAAACTTTACTGACGGACTTTACAGGAGGGAGATTCTTGTCCTTTTTCCACAAACAGGTAATTGGAATAGAAACAGCCAAGAATCATTAATCATACACAAACAGAGAGACACACACACACACACACACACACACACACACACACAAAGAACCTTCTAATGCCCTGCATTAGGATGATGAAGCTGCAGAGGGAGACATTACACAGCAAAACACAGACGACACACACACACACACACAAGCACACACATGCACACGCACGCACAGTTAGTTCATGAATACCAGAGTACAATTATTATTTAGTGTCAAGTCCAACAACAAATCTGACATGGGAATACATAAATATTCAAAATGTTATGAGACTGATTTGACAAAATCTAATATATCATATAATTATGATGTATGTCTTCTGCTCTAGTCTGGTCCCAGAGCTCTGCAGTGACACAGAGTCCTGTGAGTCGTGTGGAGCAGGTTTTCCTCTGACCTCAGTGACTCTCTAACCTGGTGAGTGCCTCGCTCTCCGCTCGGCCTCCAGCTGCACACGAGCATATGAGCCGTGATTCAGCAGATGCTCTGGGAGGCTTCAGTTCGCCCTGACCCACGTCTCCTGACCCTCGGACCCGTCTCCGGAGTGAAGCCTGTTCCCTGACAGCTGTGAGGAGCTGGCACCTGTTGGCGGCTGAGGAGCTCCACACCGCAGCTGAGCCACACTTTCTTCTTCTTCTTCTTCTTCTTCTTCTTCTTCTTCTTCTTCTTCTTCTTCTGTTTTGCTCGGTGACTCGATGTTCAATGGATTAGAGAAGTTTCACAAAGTAAAAATAAAAGGTCCTACCTCTGTGAAGGAGGTTCTGTTTTTTTCTGTGTTTGTTTGTTTGTCTGTTATTTAGCAGGATTAAATACTTCGTCTTAGAGGCTTCATCCCTGCTCTATGTTCTGTGTATGTTTCATCATTATATCCTGTGTATGTTATCTTTCTTCTATGTCACTCTCACTCATCACTTTTTCACTTATTGAAAGAAAAAGATGCAGATCCAGATCAGGAAACTGATCCAGAAATGTGTTTGTACACTTTTTTTAACATTGTGCGATGCCACATTTAGCTACGAGTGATTCACAGAACTGATTCTGATAAAAATGTGTATCTAGTGAGTTAAAAGGTGGTTTCATACGGAGAAATTTGCTCTTTTAATGACATTCTAGGTTTAAAATATGCATTAAAATTGTCTTTTAATTCTAACTACAACCTAGTGTCTGTAAGTTCTTCTATCATGTGATCATGAAATCTTAATCTACGTTACCCTTTTCTTAACAGAGGCACAAAGATATTTAATACAATGATAAACGAGAGAGAGAGAGAGAGGGATAAACACAATCCAATAAATAAGAACCATCAAATGAGAATAAAAAGGATTTCGATAAGAATTTGTGTCAGACATTTCCAAAGAAAGACGGAGGATGAAAACTTTGTGAGGACCAGAAATTAACTGAAGCATTTCGAGATTCAAAGAAAACATTTGAGAGATTTGAGTCTTTGCGTCTCAGACAGAAAGTTCACTTTGAACACATCGTTACTCAGATTTCTTGAATTTCTGAAGAATCTTCTCCGTCAAAGTCTCAGGTGAACGTGAGGCTGATCCCCGGCCCTCAGCAGCGCTGTCACTCACTCGGCTCCAGCTTGTTTCCTGGTCGAGCGGATCTCTGAGTGTTTGCAATTTCATTTCACACTCGGTTCAGTCACGTCAAGCAGAGATAAGACAATGTGCATCTGTCGCCGAGGATCAGCTCGGCCGCGCAGCCGAGGCGTGATTCTGATGAACGCTGTCTCGAAGCCAAACACACGTTTAGAAGATTCAGTCTCCAGTTCCTCCATCTCATGATCTGTCATGTTCATGTGCTGGTGCGTTCACTGACTGGTCAATAGCTTCACTTTAAATCCTCTGATGGGCTCCAACATTAAATATGTTCACTTCCTCTTAAATCATTGATTCCTCCTACATTGAATAAGATGTTATCTGGTCCACATGGACACTGGAGCCTGAGGACACGTTTGAAACGAAATTAGAAAACGTCCGACACAATGTTGAATCCAAAAAAAGACTCATGACTCATAAAGTACTTGATTAAACCCTTAATAAATGGTTCTGGGCTATTTTTCCATAAATTAGAGGCAATTAAAAGGAGTAAAAAAAGTCTGACATTTCAAGAATAAAGTTGTAAATTTAAAATAAAAAAGTTGTAATTTAAATAAAAGTAAATATTAGTATAACAAGAATATTAACAACTTGTTTCTCAAGTAGCCTGAATGTATTTGTTTTTGTTTTGTTGCTATAATTAGTTGTTGGATTAAAAATCTTCAAAAGCGGTGATGATTTGTAGAAGTAGAATAGCGGACATTTAAAATAATATAAATCAATTCACAAATTGCAGAAGTGACCCATTTTTAGCCAAATGCCTAAAAAACTAAATCTATATAAAAAAATGTGTCTGTGTGTTGGTGCTGGGGGGGGGGGGGGGGTCACGTCAGAAACTAGGAAACTAGGAAGTTAGGAGTCCAGGAAACAGTGTGTTGACGTGAGGAGTCTCTCAGCTGGATCCCAGTGGACGTCAGACAGGCAGCAGCCTCGGCCTCCTCTGTGTGATGTCATGAGTGGAACAGGCAGACGTCTGTCAGGGCCGGCACCTGGAGGAGGGGAACCATGTGACGGCTTCACCACGGAGCCCAACTTGTCTCGTTCTGTTCCTCTCAGACTCGTTCTCTCTCCTGGCGGCGGATTCAAGGGGCGTCAGGTATTTCTGGACAAACCGCAGCAGACAGGCGGGTCGGAGCGGGGGGGGGGGGGGGGGGGGGGGGGGTCGCAGCCCAGAGCTGAACGGATCCTTTCTATCTCAGCGGTGACATCACAGCGGGTTTCAGGAATCTGATGTGACACGTGGAACGTAGAGATGATACATGAAGATGTGTTTAAGACCGTTCGGGTTATGGACGACTCTCTTTTTTTGTTGTCTTCCTGGTTTTCATTCTCTCGTTCAGAATTTAAGCTTTAAACCAAAATACAATTTGCATTTTCTGTGTTTTATGATTGTTACCGTTCGTCTGAATCTGCAGGAAGATGAAAAGATAAATGATCTTCTACCTGCGACAACCGTCTGGATCATTGTCTGCACCATCGACTGAATAAAGATGGACGATGTGACACCTTCCAAAAGTGAAGCCAGAGCCTTTTGATCACCTCCTGGTGGCTGGCTGCAGTATAGGTCATCACGTCTGCCTCCACCTCCATCTTACCTGAGGAAATAAACACGTGATGAGACGTCTTTATAAATACATGTATATATACAAACTTGATTTGTAGTGAAGATGAACCATGTCCACCTTCTCCCACTCTCCAGGAACGTAACTAAAATATTCTGGACACAGGAGCCGCCATCTTGTGCCAGTGATGTCACTTGGAGTCAGAGTCTGTGCAGAAGTGATGATGGTCCCACTGATACACGGGTTTGACCAATCAGGAATCAGCCTCAGCCCGTTCTGATAATCAAATGATTTGATTATTATTATTGGTTTGATTTAACTACAGAACAAACCTTCATTCATGCTGAATCTCGACACCATCACAGTATCTGATTAGGACTCATCCTGACAGCGTCTCTCTCTCTTCACCAACAACACAAGTGTCCTAACCCTAACCCTGTTTATTATTCCTCCAGCTTCTCGTCGGTTTCCGGCTCCGCTCGGTTTAAACAATGTTTTCAGAAGTTTCCTGTTTTCTCCACTTTTAATCTTTTGAAGCACAAACAAACTGCTCGAGTGGCAAAAACCAAACTTTGTTCCACTTCCTTTTTCTTCTCTGCTCATCAAAAAGGCTCCGAGCTCGCAGCCAAATTCACAGTCAACACATTAACCCAAACAACACAACACACACACACACACACACACACACGCCACAGGAAAAGCAGCCCATTCTCTTTTACCACTGTCACTCCACATTAAGGATGTTCACCATCCAACAACCTGCTGTGGGCTGCTGCAGCAACCTTGTGTTACGTAAGCACATCACACACACACACACACACACACACACACACACACACACACACACACACAAACAAGCAACCAACACACAGACACAAAAAAGCAACCAACACACACACAGACCTAACGTAAACTATAAACAAAATCTGATGCACACACAGACACACGTGGACTATCTGTATTAAGTTGTGGATGAATATAATTTAAAACCAAATATAAATTCACACACGTGCACACACTCATGCATAAACTAGGGGATTGTGTAAAAATGTTTCAGAACTACAGTAGCGCAAACACACACACACACACAATTAAAACTTGTCCAACGACTTCAACGACAGCTTCAAATTTTAGTTTACGCTTCTTCTTCCTGATCAATTCACTTAACGCAGCATTTAATCGTAAAAAAACATTTAAAGCATTAACACTGAGCCTCAGATTTCACCGTCTGGACGTCCGGCCGATGGAGGAAGGACAGAGACGAGGAGACACAAGGAAAACACCTGGAAAACCAAGGACAAATCTAAATGAAACTCAACCTAGGACAGCTTCTCTTCTTACCTTTGACCTTTGACCTGATCCGTGTTTGTTGTAGTAAATGAAGCTGAAGGTTGAATAGAGAATAGAAGTTAAACGTGTAATATATTGTTATTCACCAGTTTTCATTCAGACGTTCTTCCTCCTCTTCGCTCTGACAGATGTGACAAACGTCTTCGGAGCTTCAGGATTAATCCTACATGAAACTACTGAGGGATTACCCATAAGGCCTTTGGTGTCAAACACTGTTTGGTGCTCGTTTGATGAACGATCTCCTGCAGCGACGACTTTGACGTCTTTGAAATCATCACAACGTGTCGACGCCTTCGCTGAAATCATCAGAATCATCTTCTCTCCTGCTCCTCATCATCGCTGAAGGTGTGATCACACCCTCAGTCATCGTGAGGCTCCATCGCTGAGAGGCGGTTTCAAAAGACACAATATATAAAAGTCTAATATTCGTATTATTATTGTTGTTGTGTTGTCATTTATATTAAATGTGGTTTCATTGGGACTTTGGCAGAAATATGTGCCCTCTGGTTTCTATATTTGTTTACATGCAGTGAAGCAGCCATCAGGTTTCCTCTGTGTGGAGTTAATGATCAGTCGGAGAGAAGAAGCAGTTTCATCAGCTCTTCTCTGAAGAAACTCACCCGAGGCTCATAAACCTCCGACGCTGTCGACCTCGACTTATTTAGAGAAGTTACTAATTGAGAGAAAACACGTTCATCAGCTGGTGTGTTGAGATTTAAGGTTATAAACAGCAGCAGCTCCCAGTGGAGCAGTGATAAAACTCCCAGTTAACTTCCACTCAGAGGATTTAAACAGACACATTATCTGGAAGTTCAGGGACGATCTGTGGATGGAAATCCAGCTGCTCTGGAAATCACAGAAGGTTCAGATCTGGTGTTATTTTCATTCACCGTTGAATTGACTTAACCCCATGACCCCTCTTTGAGGAACATTGATTTGACGTTCAATTTCACTTTTACTTTTCTTTATGTCCCATCTGTTAACATGGAGGGGAACGGGTGTAGGGGCCAGCCACCAGGGGGCGATCAGACCTAACAGATAACACAATAAACCTCCAGTTATATTGAGAAAAGCTTTGAGTTCCCAGGCAGACGCGTGTTGGGTCTTGTCACAAATGAAATCACTGAACATTTGCACATTTGAACATTTGTACATTTGCACTAGAGTTATTATTTTTTTCTACTACTGTATTATCACACCTATAGTGTATTCATATTTATATTTATCCTGCTCATAGTGTATTCATCATTCTTATATCATGCCTTACCTCTTCATATTCCATTTATATTTCTAACTGTACTTCCTATTTTTTTTCCTACTCCACTGTGCACAATACTCTGAGCTTTAACTGCCTTTTTTTTGCACTTCCAGTTAGATGCTAGACTGCATTTCGTTGTATATGTACTTCTACTGTGTATATGTACTTCTACTGTGCAATGACAATCAGGTTGAATCTAATCTAATCTAAACAATGACCAGAAGGGGCCCCCAGGGGGCAGTGTTTGCTTTCTGTGGCCTCCTGCACCTCCTGGCTGTTGTTTGGGCAACAAAAAACAATGAAACTGACGTAGCCGCGACATCAAACGGATGAAATATAGATAAGGCCTCTGCTCACAGATCATTAAAGATTCAGTTTGAGGACACAGATTGGAGAGTGGAGCTCACGTGAGGATCTGTGGCTGCGTGCCGGGCGACGTCCGGCAGCCCGACCACAAACCACCGCACACGCACACACCAGCGGCTCGGAGCCGAGACGTGCACACGCGTGCACACACGTGTGTTCTGCGGCTGATGGCCCATGTTCGGGAGCCGACAGCGGTGGGATGCAGTCGGCGCTGCTGCAGCACAACACGCCACATACATCATTATTAAGCCATCACACATGACTGAGGATCACAACACATTTAAATGTATTTGTGTGTCTCACGCAGCGCGGCACGTTCCGCTGTGCGTCGGCAGATAATCAACTCGGGTCTTTGGAGCGTGGACGAGTCGTAAAATGTGATAAACGACCTGAGGCCCGGATCATATCAACAGCAGCTTAAACACATAAGAGCTTAGTGTGTTTCAAAACAATATCACAATACATCAGGTTCAGCTCCTTCACAACATAACCCCCCCCCCCCCCCCCCCCCCCACACGAGAACAACGTCTGAGTCCTGAATGTTGTGGCTTCATTTATTTTAAACTTCATTTATCATAGGTCTGAGGTTCTACTTCCCTTTGCCAGGATTCACATCCTCCACAGAACACGATCTGATCTCTAGAGCCCGTCTGCTGTAGGTAATGTTTGTTTATGTCTCATGTGCTGCAGCAAACACAAATAAAACATGTTGTCGCCAACACAACATTTCTGTCACCGTAACGAGGAACCTGCCAAAGTCCCACAACGTCAACAACACATTTCATTTGTTTCTGGTCCATCATCCGCTCCCGTGATCCGTCGCTCACCTGCAGCAGCTGCACACATCTGGTTCACGTTAAATACTGAAGACATTTTCAGCGATAACAGGCCATTAGCAATATTGTGTGTGTCGGGCGTTTGTGCATCATAAGACTTGTAGACATGTAAAAACAATCTGTAAATGTGTCGTGCAAATTGAACTAAATTATGAGATTTTCAGTTTCTTTTAGTTCAAACTTGTGAAAGTTCATCTCACAAAATTGTAAAAATGTGTTGAATTCAAATCAATAAATAATAATAAGGGATTTTCTGTGACAAGCTGACAGAGCAGAAAGCCACAGGTTTAAATCTTCTCTTCTCTCACGGTTTGACCTTTGACCTGCCATCTCTCATGCGTCCCTCCACACGGCCTCAGTTCCAGGTCGCAGAGGTCGGCGCTCTCTTTAGGAGCGCTCCATTAGTCTCCGTGGTTCAGCCTCCGGGGTTCAGGCTATAACAACAAATATGAAGTAATTAAAAAATATGAATATTAATGAAACCATCATTCATTATTCGTTGATTAAAAAATCCAGCTTGTCACTGTCTCATTAATTATCAGCGTCACGAGTGGACAGTCCAGTGTCCCCTTCTTAACTGTCCCCCCAAGAAACATCAGACAGGTAGGAACCAAAAGAATCAGGAACGCAAATAAGAAACCTAAACAAATATATTGATATATATATAATTATATTTACATATGATATACAATGTACAGATGTGAAATATTGTAACAATTTAAATGAAATAAACGAAGAATGTCTGCAGCTACTAAGGTTAAAATACTGACGAAGCACAAACAAAAAACAAAACATCTGAGGGTAACTTATAAACAAATAGAATAGATGAAAATAAGTTGATTTACAAAATCAGTTTGATAAAGATACATTGAGCCGGGACCAAAACACTTTCGTTTCCTTTTCTTGTTTGAGTTTTGCATTCGTCGAGGTTAACGTCCGATTTCACCCCTGAGAAATTCTTGGGTCAGCCCTTTTCCAAAATATCAAAGCAACATTTTGTGGAATCCGTTTTCTGAGAATTCGTGCAGACAGACTAACAAACAAACGCCAGTGACAACACAACCTTCTCAGTATTATTTGAGTGTGTTGACCATTGACCTTCATCTGGCCACAACATGCTCCTGAGAACTAGAAAGTTAAATCAACACAATATGACTTTTTGACAGTTTAAGTAGTTTGGCTTTTACAGACAAAGTTTTAACAGAATATAAATGTTTGAAACTGACAGATTCTTTTAGAGCTTTTCTCTGCCTGTTGATGATTCATGGAGATTCATGTTCTCCAGAGGATGAATCATCGTCTTGTTGACCTTGTGACCAGCAGCTCAACTTTAAAGACTCCACAAATAACCATAATAAATCATAATAAAACATTTTAAACACCACATTCTGCACCTGTTGTGGGACATGATCAGCTATTTGATTGATTTTCTGTTTTCACGACAGAATTCACTTCTTGGTTTCTGTGTGTTGTTAAAGTCTCGCGGCCGTGGCCTCAAATAAGAGAATTGACCGTGTCGCCTCAGGACTGCAGCTCATTAAAACCTATTTCTCTCCTTGTCATGCAGACGCCTCACGGCCATAAGCCTGCGCCTCCTTTCGGGTCCGGCTCTGCAGAGACTCAACAAGATGTTAATGGGATTCATGAAAAAAGCTTTTTCCTGTTTCAGTTCGGTCGGAGAGGAGTCGGTGCTGAATTTATTTAGCAAAGTGAAATTAAATTTGAGTCTTCATCCGCTGATGTAAATATTGATCAAATGTAAATTATTATTACAATGAGCTTCCTCCACTGACTGTAAATGTAGATGAATGACTTGTCTCCACTTTCAGGAAGTAAAATATTAATTCCATTTAATGATCTGGATCCACTACATAATTTATAAAGATCTTCCTCAGGTCTCGTCCTACGTTTCCACAAAAGGTCCTGGAAATCAGTTTAGCAGTTTTTGGTTATTTGACGTGTGCTTTAACTTTTTAGTTTGATCCGTGTCTCGTCTGCTAACATGGAGGAGGTGGGGTTTATGGCCTACACTGAAAGCAGCCACTAGGGGGCAATCAGGATAGGATGTACTGTTTACATGTACAGTAATGTATATAGATGTTAGAAGCAGTTTTTCTGTGCACAAACACACAGTTGAGAGACT
The DNA here is from genome assembly GCF_949316205.1 of Platichthys flesus. Classification (NCBI taxonomy): domain Eukaryota; kingdom Metazoa; phylum Chordata; class Actinopteri; order Pleuronectiformes; family Pleuronectidae; genus Platichthys; species Platichthys flesus. Next base: position 1,485,895 of record NC_084952.1, on the reverse strand, counting down.
GAAAGAAGTTTCATTTAAAACAAATCGAACTGCAACGACTCAGATTAAATCAATGTCATTATAAATAATTTGGTTTTATTGAAGCCTTCATATCTTTAAATGAATTATTCATATTTCTGTCCAATCTTCCTCCTCACTCTGGATGTTTCTGTCAACAACACTTTTGTTGTTGAGAATTTTGTAACACGATCGTTTTGTGAACGCGAGTCAACCTGCAGAGTTTCAAGTCCACTGTCTGTGTGTGGGGGGGGGGGGGGGGACAAAGACAACATGTACAGACCTGGAACCTGTTTGTTTGTCTTCTGAAAACAAGATAAAGACTGAACCTGAAACTCAAATGCTTCATTGTTTTTATGTACAGCTGTTATTTAACATTGTTGTGTACGTCAGAAATCTCCTCGGTTTGTGTGTCTGTCTGCAGGATTACACACAAACTGCAGAGTTCATTTAGAAGGTTAATTAATGGCTGAGGACACCATGATATCTTGGATATGTTTGGATTTGAGATGTTTGGGGTTTTGTGATGATGGAGCGGATCTGCAGTGTCAAGGTCCCACTGACTCATCTCAGCTCAAGATGTTTCCCTCGTTTCCACAGCAAACAATTCTCTGTACATATGACACAATAATTCAATACATGCATATTTTCAATATGGTGATCAAGTGGCCAATCAACAGAGATATGTGCTCTCTGGAAGGTACTTTACTAATAAATGCACTGTGCCTCTAATCCAGTATCTATTCAGCAAAGTAAAACATTCACAAATAGAAAGACACTTAATAAAGTGCATGTTCACCTCTGCCAAGAAACAACCGTCGCCTTAGATTCAATTAAACCCAAATTTAAATCAACTTCACTCCAATATTTATTTTCTTCACATTCAGGAAAAAGTCTTTATTGAAGCAAATGACAGAATAAATTGTTGGATCAGCTCCTTTAATCGAATCCTCTCCAAAGGTTCAGATCTCCTCCCTGAGCCAAGTCACACATCCCTCCACCATGTTTCAAGAACACAACGTCCTCCACGAAGATAAAGATAACAACACATATATTGATGAAGTTAACACACATGTTTCTGACGTGTATAGGCGACGCATCCCTTTGATGTCACATGTTGAGAACCAAGGGAACAGAGCGTCTTTCATCCACCGAGTCGTTTCTGTAGAGTCTGAACATTGTTGGTATTCTAAACACGGTGTGAACGCATGAAGCCACAAACACAGAGGAGGGGGAGACCTTTTGGATCTGAGCCATGGTCCCAGTGTGTGTCTGTTAGTGTGTGTCTGTGTGTGTATGTGTGTGTGTGTGTGTGTGTGTGTGTGTTTGTGTTCACTGGACTCAGGTCAGGTATATTTACTGGGCTGCTTTAAGAATTCCATTGGAATCACGCGTTCCGTGACATGAATGCTGCCACGCGAAGAGGAAAGGTCGTCGGTAATTGAAAGTGTGACATTGAAAAGGCCGAGCAGAGGTGGAAGCGCTGGTCCCACTGGAAGTCAACCGTGAACTGGTTCTGCCCCCTGCTGGCGATACACGGGTGATGCTCTGTTGTGTGGTTAGTTATTCTTTCTTTCTTTCTCTCTTTCTGTTTGACATGAAGCTTTATCTTTATATTGACCAGTCCCCCCCCCCCATGACCTTTGACCCCTTCCCCCTCCTCACTGATGGTTTCCTTGAAATTCAAAGTGTCGCCTGGAGAAGATCAGCTCTTTTTAATTCTCTGTGAGATATAAAGAGGAGATTTCAGGAGGAGGTTTCAAGGTCTCGTGATCCTCTCGTGTCGGGTCACCACCTCGTTATCTTTACAGGCCCCGAGGAGCGTCCTGAGTTCAGTCCCTGTCTTGTTGGGAGATTTCTCCGACTCCCAACTGACCCAGTAATCGACTGGTTTTACCTCCAGAGCTCAGATACTTAAATTCTTCTTGAAATTCTAAACAGAAATCTTTGATTTAAGCCTGAAGATTTTTTTATCGTTACTGTGGTTCTATAAATATAATCATGTAAAAGAAACTTTGCAGAGAAGCTTCATAGCAGCAAATATAAAGATGATAATAAGGTAAATATAGAGAATAAAATGTGGGTTTTCAAATAAATACACAATGATTAAGTTGAAACTCTCAGTACAGAGACAAAATAAGAACAACGTAATATGCAATACCTGGTTTATCTTTACACAAAATACAATTCAGTACAATAATAACACATCAATATTTCTATTTACCTTTCAAAATTAAAACTCCTTTTAATTGTTTCCTGTTGTTCACTTCAGTTTGTGAAGAACCTTGTCAGTAAGTTATTATTATTATTATTATTATTATTATTATCATTATTATTATTATTATTATTATTAACATGAATCCTTTCTCTATTTTGTGGAAATCCGTCTTACATTTGTTTTGAAATCTTAGTTTCAAACAAACAAAACAACCAACAAAAGGACAGGAGAAAATGAAATGGGACACAAATAAGCATTTTTACTCTAATGCATATTTTGGAGTTATTATTTGTCATGTTCTATGAATTCTGGTTCTTCAGTTTGATTCATATCTCATGAAGAACCATCCCGGCTGCAGGTTTGTGTTACTGACCTCAGGTAGAACTCAGATCTCACTGCTGCATCACCAGCATCCTGCAGGTCAACACACTTTACTCCATATTTCCAACCTGACGGCCAAACAGAAGTTTATTCTTATCTCTCACTCAGTTAATCATAACTAATAGCTGGACTAAATACATATTGTGATATTGAGCATTTCAACTGTTGCTGTATGATCAAATCTGCCTCACACTTTGGCCTGAAGACGTCAGTTTTCTGTTGATCATTGTGTGAATTAAATTAAAGGAAACACATAAAAAATAATAAACTTTTCTCTTAGTTGGTTTTATTATCAACTTCCCTGCACACTTGACCTTTTTGTGTCGTTAAATTGTGTGATGATTGTGTTTTATTACAGTTTCCTGTGTGTCCTTGTGAACGTCTGTCGTATTCACATTTTATCACAAAGACCTAAAGATAGAAAATCCACAGTCACTTGTTTTCATCATCCCTGTGATTTGCATTGTGGGTAAACTCCACACGCTACATACATGTCAACCACATATGTCTGAGCCGACCAATCAGGAGTCAGACACATGTCAGACACATAAACAACATGTGCCCTCTTTTTGTAGAGAAGAGGTGTGTGGCATATGTGCACTGACAACATGTGCGTTGGTCTCTTGTGTTTAGATTATTATATTGTCCACAGAGTTTAAATGTCATGTTATTAATTCCACAAAATGATATATAGTAAAGTTGTATGTGTTTTAAACTTTCTGCATCATTCTCAGGCTGAACACAAATACATAAAAATTATTGTTTATTTAAAAAATTCCATGATAAATTACTGAATAAGAGATGAAGTCACTGAAAAAACAAATTCAAAGTAATATAATATTTTTTGTTAATTTGTTCAAATGACTATATTTCAATTTCAGTTTATTCTGATTAATAACAAAACAAAACACTTCTTCTTCTTGTTTCTGTTCATGTCTATGGGCAGAAATAAACATGTTTATTATTTTACACAAAAGTGCAAATATCTGATTCATGATTTCATGCATGTATCTGATCTCACATCTCTGTAAACAACACAAACATATCCAGTCTGTGTTAAAGCTGCAAGGAACAAAGCAACATATTCAAACATGAAACTATTTTAATAATCTCAAAATGTCAATATTCAGATAAAAGGTGAATAACAACATGAAACACTTGAAAACTTAAATGTACAGATAGTCTTAAGTCACAGGCTGAGATGCCAGACAGCAACATTCATAATAATAATAGTAATAAAATGTATTAAAGGCGCCTTTCACAGCACTGAAAATAGATCAATACAATTCATCTTTTAAGTCTTTTAAAAACATGAATAAAGTATTAAATTACTATCTTGTGTTAATCATTTATTTATAAAAGCAAATATCAAACAGGTTGAGGTTTACTAAATCTAAAAGAGTAAATACAAAAAGAAAAATAACGGGACCTACATATCTATAGACAGGGCGAGTCACATTTGGTGTGTGTGTGTCTGTGTGTGTTTGTGTGTGTGTGTGTGTGTGTGTGTGCTGACGATGCATCTCATAGTGTTTCTGTATCATGTGTCTGTCCCTGTGAGTCGTTACTGACTCGGGTCCGATTTGTTGACATCGGACCCGACCTGCAGTCGCAGGGTTAATGGAGATCCTGGCTGATCTCAGATCAGTGATCTCAGTGGGAAATGAAAGAGACACAAGATATTAAGGCTGAGCGGGAGGTTTTCAGGTCTAACAGAGGTCAAAGGTCACATACAAACATAGTGTGAGGACGTATTTGTGTCATTTTACGAAACGAGCTCCAGAGTCGTGAACTTTGACCTCCCGGCTGATGGAGGAGGTTGTGTCTTCACCGCTGTGCGTCTGTTTGTTTTTTGTTTGTCACAAGATTACACAAAGTCAACAGGTTCCTGTAACACTCGGTGGAGGTTGTGAGTCCGTGGAGAACACGTGAAACTCTGCTGTTGTGAAATCTGACTTTTTCATTGATTTCTCAGAGAATATGAATCTTGCTCTGTGGAGGTGAGAGCTCCAGTGATTTATTATCAGAGTTCTTCTCCGTGTGGTGAGATACAGAAATAAGGAGAAAGAACTTCCAGGTCCCAACAGAGAAGAACACGTTTATAAGAAATCCAACATGGCAGCTGTTTGTGTCTACCTGATAATAATTGATTGAGCTTCTCTTTGGTTTGTGTTTGCTTGTTTATTCGCAGGATTACATTAAATTACATTTCATTTAGCTGACGCTTTTGTCCAAAGCGACTTACATTTTTAGTACACTCAACATTTATGAGGGGCCATTTAGGGGTTCAGTATCTTGCCACGGACACTTAGGCATGCAGATGGGAAAGAGTGGGATTCTAACCAGCAACCTTCTTGTTGCAGAGCACCTGCTCTATCCCCAAGGCCACGCTCTCCCCGTATGATTCTAAAAGTACTGAATCAGTTTTATTGAAACTTGGAGGAAGGATTGGTTTGGATCCTGGAAGAACTCATTACTTTTTGGAGCAGGTTTTTGTTTCCAGGGTCAGAGACGAGAAGTCTGAGAAGATGCAGATCAGTTTCATGTCTGAGTTTCAAATATAACTGCAGCAGCAGTTTGGGGTTTGGTGTGTTGCCCAAGGACACATTGACAGGTGGACTGGAGCAGCAGGGGATTGAACCGTCGACGATCCGCTCGTCCAGTGCTCTCCTCATGACATTTATCATGAAGTTTGAAATATCAAAGCTTTGTAAAATGAATCTTGTCCCCAAATCTCCTCTGGCTTCAGTCTCAGTTTTCTGGATTGAACCTCCGTTTTTTTTCTGTTTATTTGCTTCCCTAGTGTGTGTGTGTGTGTGTGTGTGTGTGTGTGTGTGTGTGTGTGTGTGTGTGTGTGTGTGTGTGTGTGTGTCCTCCTCTGGTTTAGGTATTATACGTTAAGTATTACTCGGACTATCAGAAGCCAGCTGCTGTCCTTGACCAAAGCTCCGACCTCAGAGGTGGAGTCGATAGTGTTTCAGTTATAGTTCAAAAGGCTGAAAAGCTCATGACCGATGTCCCCATCGGAAAAAAGGAGTGGGAACGTTTTCTCCTTCTCACTCTCATATTTAAAATTAAATGTTTCAATCTTTGTCTGTGGTGAAAAGTCACATGAGCAGGAACTCCCCCAGTGTTCTCGTGTATTCAGTTTCTTAAAGAACAGGACGTCTCTTCCTGTTCCTGAAGCAAAGCTGCTCGTGTCTCAGATTTCGAGCAGATGTCGTCTCAGAGTCAGAAGATTTCCTGAAAAGCTTCTCGACAGATTTCAGAATCAGAATCAGAATCAGAATCAGAATCAGAATGTATTTATTCCACACAGTGTGGTGGAGGGATGTGGTTCCAGTCAGGGAGGATTTATCAAATGATTAAATGTGTGAATCTTAACATCCAGTCAGAGTCAGACATGTTTAACAGACTCATATCTATAAGTCTGTGTAATTTGATCCAAAGAAAGATCTGGATTCAGTGAGTTTACACGAGGTTTCATGAAGGTACCGTTGGGTCTCGTGGAGGTTTAAAGCTACTGGGAGACGTTCTGGATGTAAATGAACTGGTTTCAGATCAGTACTCAGGATTGGTCCATACGCAGAGTCCGGGAACCTGAAAGGAACAAATACATCCAAACATCTCCAGTTTCTTTGAGCAGCTGTGAGTTTATTCGTATTAAACTCAAAAGAAACGATCATAATAATGTGACATTCATTACGATGGTTATCGATATTTTCTGAAATATAAAACTTTGTTATGACCATATTAACAGATCTGTAATTGTCTCAGGATGTTTTTACACATACAAACATTTAAAGACAAGAGCAATAACCTTAAAGTGCAATCGGTCAAACACCAGAGTTCAACATGATAGGAAACAATAAAGAAACATAGTAAAACATACTAAAAAGTGTTTGATTTGAATTGTTGTTGTGTTGTGTTGCTTCTGGACTTAGATGTTTTGTTTTGTTGCTTTTATTTGTCCTCTCAGCTGTTTTAAAAAGTGCTATGTAAAGTTATTATGATTATTATTGTTATGATTGTTGTGGTTGTTCTCGTGATCATTATTATGTTTTGCTCATTTTCATTATTGTTACTATCATGTTTATTATGATTATTATTATCATTGTTATTATGATGTTTATATTCATTACGATTGTTCTTGTTACTGTTATTTTGAGTATTGTGATTATTATTATTATTAATATTGTTGTGATTATTATCGTCAGTGGGTTGACGTCGCCTCTCAGTGTTTTTCACTTCTCGTCCTCATGGCTCATTTCCATGGCTGCGTGTCTATAGGCTGCTCAACCGACTCCTGATTGGTCAGGAGGACTGTCCCCTCAGAATGAAGCTCTGCTCTGATTGGCTCTCTGGTGCCAACCTGCTGTGGAGCCTATTATTTTTCCTCCTCTTCTTCTTCTTCTTCTTCTCTCACATCGTTATCATCACTTTTCCTCCGCAGCGGGTCTGAACGAGTGTTTGTTTCGTCTGAGGGGAAAGCGAGGAGCGTTTCTTTTCTCACCGATGACCTCGCTCTGAGTTGAACATGCAGAGCTCCAAAGGTTTCCAGGTGGAGGACTTCATCGCGGGATGGATCGGAGGTGAGCGGATCGGATTCTTTTATCTTTAGACAGATTCCAGGAGGTCTGGGGATAGACTGTGGGGGGGGGGGGGGGGGGGGGGGGGGTCGTTCCATTTAGCTGCCTCCTCATGTTTCTCTGATTGAAATAAAAACCAGTGAACACACACGCGCGCACCCACACGCACACACACACTGAATCTGCAGCTCAGGGGGTTTTGCTCCTGCAGCCCCTCGTACATGCAGCTCCAGTGTACACAATGGAGCGCCCCCCCCCCCCCCCCTTCTGTGTTCTCACTTCCGGTGTTTCTTATCACATGCACACGCTCACGCACTGTCAGTCGATGCAGATTTTGTGATGATGTGGCAAATTGAATTCCAGTGAGAAAAGACATTTTTAAAAAGTGGAATACAGGCTGCATGTGCTGTGGCCGCTAGGGGCGCTGTTTCTGTGCATCTTGTTTTGTTGCATAAACAAACAAAGTGGGACTCGGCTCCTTCACACTGAAGAACATGCGGTTCGTTCAGTTCATAAATAAAACTTGAATCCAGAAGAAGCAGAAACTCTTAAAGATTAGTCTAAAAAAATGTCATGTTCCTCAGAACAGAAGAATTTTTAATTCAATTAAGTGAAGAGAAGATGTTTTGTGATGGTTTCACTCAACTGGAAATCTAAATGATACAAACTATTGTTGAAGATTGTTTTGTTTTGTTTTTATATATGTATTTATATTAAAATGGCACAATATGAAAAGTCTTTATGGGAAAATACACTTTTTTATTGTGTTTGAAAATGCTTCGCTCAACAATCGTAACTAGAATCTTAATCAGTAGAGCTAATACATCCAAAAAGTCAGAAACCATTTTATAAAGAAAGTGAAAAACTATTCAGAACTAAATCAAAACAAAACAAAATCTGCATTGGCTGCCGTCATGAGCCCGACAACAATAATGTTGTGTTTATCGACAAAATAAACACAACATTATTGGTTGTGGACTCTTTTATCTGGACTTTCAGTCGGGAAACTGTTTGCTTTGTTTGTTTTGCTGTGTGTTGCCATGTGTTGTGTGTGGTTGAGTGAGGAAAACACACAATGCACAGAGAGCAGCAGGAACAGCAGGTTGAAGTGCACGCTCATTCACGGTTGCCCCAGTTTAACCAGTCTGCTGCTTAATTGCTCCCAGTTTTATCTCAGCAAGGACACGACCAGTGTTTAATGCTTCTGAATGTAAAGTTAATGAAAAGCTCCTTGAAAACTCGAAATAGATGGAATCAGTGGAAGATATGAAGAGACGCAAAGGGAGGAGAGTGACTCTGAGTTTGACTTTTTCTTTCTGTCCTTCTCTTCCTCGATGTCCTGGTCCTCTGTTCTTCGGCTGCAGGAGCTTCCAGTGTGGTGGTCGGTCATCCGCTGGACACCGTCAAGGTATTTGAGATTCAGGATTTTTAATTAAGCCATCTTGTTGTTATATAAACCAACAAACACCTGGATTCAATCGAGACTCATTGTCTTTTCACAACTGGGTTGATGTGCAGCTGCAAATCTTTAAATGGAAATGGTCCTTCTACCAGAAGGTGTTTTCTATTGACTTTAACTGTTGTTGTGTTTCGGTCGTTCTCTCTGTTCAGACGCGGCTGCAGGCGGGGACGGGCTACAGGAACATGCTGCACTGCATCCTCACCATCTACAGGAAGGAAACGGTAAAGAATAATAATGATTATAATAATCCTTCACATTTATAAAGCGCTTTTCAAAGCTCTCAAAGACGCTTAAAGCATCGCAGACATTCTGTATCCAACGGGTATAAAGATGGACGACATGACGGCTGCCTAAAGTGACGCCAAGGTGTCTCGCTCGCCCCCTGGTGGCCGGCTGCAGAATGACAACCCTGCCTCCTCCATGTTAGCAGATGGGATGGAACCAAACAGACTCTAGCTGCAGCGTCTGTACAGTCGGTCTTTACTTCTGGATCGTGGTCGGGAGCAGAGATGTGTCGTCCATCTTTATCTTATCAGAATCAGTCGCGTTTGACTTGAGGCTTTAATCCTTGTTACGTCCGCAGAGGAGGTTCTGCACCCCCCCCCCCCCCCCCCCCCGCCCCCGTTTTTGCAGTTTTTATAGAAAACTAGTTTTTCGTAGTTGTTAAAAAGTAGTTAAGGACAGGGACATATTTTGTGCAGTGATATTCATGAGTGTGTGTAGTTTGGTGCATGTTGATTGAATTAGTGGAGATAGAGCTCGACTGTAACTTTCTGCTTTACAGTTTAGTGCAAAATAACTTTACAGGCCCAAACGTATAATGACCAGTTTCCTGAGGCCCAGACAATATATAAGAGAGAATTACTTGTAATTAGTGGCTTGTTGTTGTTCACACTGTGACTTGATTTAGTTGTTTGTTCTGCTGCCTCAGTTTCTCTTCAGGAATCCGATGTGAATGGGCTCAGCTGCGTTGGGTCGATTCCCAGTGACAGTAAATCTGAACGCTGTCGAGTTCTGCAGCAGAATTCTGCAAAATGAAACTGAGGGAATTGAGCAACAGGCTGAAAACTCATCTGCTCCGAATGATTCATGATTTACAGTGTGGGACGGACCCTGACAGCCCTGGTCACATGACATATTTGGCAGCATCCCCCCCCCCACCACACTCATTTGTCATTCTGAGTGTTTTTGGCGCAGGATTAAAATCCCGCTACAGTGTGAGATTTCAAACTGTTGGTTTTCTTCCACCACTTGGAAAGCTTCTCTGAGTGTCACATGTTTCCTCTGTGTTCCTCAGCTCACGGGGTTCTTTAAGGGCATGTCCTTCCCGCTGGCCAGCATCACCTTCTACAACTCGGCCGTGTTCGGCTTCTTCAGCAACACGCAGAGACTCATCAGCAAGTTCCGCTACGGGGACGGGCGCCATCCGTGCAGCATGCTGGACCTGACCGCGGCCAGCATGCTGACAGGCCTGATGTCCGTGGGCATCGGGGCGCCGGTGGATCTGGTGAAGATCCGGCTGCAGATGCAGACGCAGACGGTTCTCGCAGGTAAATCAGGGCTCGTTGGGTTTTTCTATTGAGCAGCAGAAAGAAGGAGGAAGATTCTGAAGCTGAAAAGTTATTTTCTGCTTCTCAGGAAAACAGCTGCAGATAAACAGCTGTGAGGCAAACAGGGCGACGCCCACTCACACCCACTCTGTAGCACCAAAAAAAAACGTGTTTTTAATTTTCCTTAGAAAGCTCAAGAAAGATCAGTCGTTGTTTCTCTGATGCTTAGAAAACAGGAATATGAAATTAAGGATAAATAAATGTGTATAAAATATTATAATATTCAGATCGTGATGACATGTTGATGTGTCCTGTCGTCGTCAGGGCTGATTTTGAACACGATATCTCAAGAGCGCTTCATGGAATATCTTCAAATTTGGAACAAACTCGAGGATGAATTTATTTGACTTTGATGGTCACAAGTCAAGGTCACAGATTGTTTTGCCTTGTGAACATGTTATCTCTAAAACGCCTCAAGAGAATCCTGTCAAACTTAGTTCAAATGTTCACATAGACTCAGAGATGAACTGATTCAGTCCAATGTCAAAGTGGAGTTCAAGTTTTCATGTTTTTTTTTACATTTTATTAGACTTTAAATGGATTATTTGAGAAAATGATCAGCAAACTTATAAAAGATGGAAGCTCTGGTTACTGGTCAGTATCTGGTTGAGGTTATATTTCTGGTTGACTTGTGTTTAATCTCTCAGTTAAACAATAAACCACTAAAACCGAGGTCAGAAGTTTAATGTTGTGACGCATGAAGCTTTTATATGCTTCACATTTGTTTATGGTGTTGTTCGAGCTCACCCCCCCCCCCCCACCCCCGTCATGATGTGATGACGTGGATCAGGTTTATACTTGAATTAAAGATTTTTAGCACAGTGCCATAACGTTTATTGTGTCAATGAAATGTTTGAAGGTGCTTTTAGTGAGTGATGCATCTGCAGCTTTATGATTTGATGAATCTGAATGTGATTCACAGAGGTAACAGAAACACACTAAGTAAGACATCAGAGGTTAAAGCACTGACCTCCTCATCTTGTTCTTTTTCTTCAGAGAACTTGAATCTCGCTGGAAACGTGTCGAGCGGCTCCAACATCCCTCTGCGCTCGGTCAACCTCCCCAGCCAGACGCTGTACCGAGGGCCCCTCCACTGTGTGGGCAGCATCCTGCAGAGCGAGGGCCTCCAGGGCCTGTACCGGGGGGCTGGGGCCATGATCCTGAGGGACGTCCCTGGATACACACTCTACTTCATTCCATACACCATCTTCTGCAACCTGTTGAAGCCGGATGCTACGTCAAGTCCTCATCCTTGTTCCATCATGCTCGCTGGAGGACTGGCAGGTAAAGTACAGTTTATTCTGTGATTACTGGGTTGAGTTTAATTTAGATTGAGTAATGACGGACAAGTACTGAGTAGAAGGGCATTCAAATACATAGTAGGCATTAAAAACTATTTCACAGGAAGAATTAATAGTTATTATTTATTTTATTCAGATTTTAAAATCAGGATAACCTAATTTTGTCTTGTCGGAAATTTTCAGGATAAATACATATAGATCTTTTACAAATTGATTATACAGATTATATAAACAGTTATTACATCTTTTAAATACTTTAAATGCAGATACATCAAATATCACGTATTTCTATGCTGATATTACAGGATAAATCATTAGTTATTACATCTTTAAATTAAATTAAATGGTAATTACATCCTACTGACGACACACTGACAGGAAAGTTGGTTGCTAGTCCGGAAATGAAACAAAAATCTGGATTCAAGACCTGTTGAAATAAAAAGTAAACAGTGTATTTGCTTAATATTTATACACTTATTTATTTTGCTTAACATACGACTGCACGTTTCATCATCGTGATCACACACTTCTCCATGTAGCTGCTTCCTGCTGCAGCCTCTTTACTCACACATCTGTTTTTATTGACCGGTCGTGATATAAATACATGTGAACTCATGTAAGTGTGTGTGTGTGTGCGTGTGTCTGTGTGTGTGTGTCTACTTACAGCCGACCATGTTTCAGTGTGAGTGAATGAGAGCTGTGTGTGGAGAAACAGTTTGATCCTGTGTTGATGTTGATTTTCAGTTTAGCAGGTAAATACTTGAAGCCTTTTTTCGATATGTCCAGAAAACTAATGCATGTTTTCCACAGTGCTTTAAAAGTCTTTAATACAACCTGCTTGATCCTGATCCTCTGGGTTCAAGTCCACTCAACACAGACTGTCCTCCTGGCTGTCTCTGAGCTGCCTCTCTGTCCTCTGTCCTCTGTCCTCATCCGTCTACACCTCTCTTCTGTGTTTGACACGGTGAACACCGGATCCTTACTTCCTCCCTTCAGGATCTGGATGTCTCAGGCGCTGCTCTCATCTTATCTCAAAGGTCGAACGTAACTTGGAGCGGATCCGTGTCAGAACCTTGTCCTCTCGCTCCTGGGGTCCCTCAGGGTTCCGTCCTGGGTCCCCTCCTCTTCTCTCTGCACACCTACTCCCTCGGCTCTGTCGTTCACTCACATGGCTTCTTTATACCCAATTAATTCTCTCTTTTCCCCCGGTCTGAAACTCAGGTAGAAGCATCAACATGTCTCAGTGGATGTCCACACATCACCTGAAAATCAACTTTGACAAGACCGAGCTTTTCCTTCCAGGGAACATCCCCATCTGACCCGTGACCTTTTTATCATTATATCAACAACTCTGCAGTAGCCCCCACCCAGGCCTCACGGAACCCTTCACAATAAAAGTCCCAAACAGATACACTGCTTGTAATGACAGGAAACACAAATTCACTGAACAACCTTCCACAATAAGGCATCTAAATAAAATAGCTTACAATACAAATTTATAATTATTAATTAGATATATTTTGATTGTTGTGTGTCTTTTTGCTTCTAAAGTATCAATAATCGTGAAAACCTTTAAAAAACCGTGATATTTCCTCTGATAATAATCGTGGCCCCTAATCTCACGGCTAGACTACTACAACTCCCAGAATGCAGCATCTCTACTGGTCTTCAACCTTAGTTAACTCGCACTACTCTCTCTTCACTGGTTACCAGTGGCTGCCCGCATTTGTTTCAAGACACTACCGGATCGGATCCCACCGACATCCAAACGTTTAACGTTACACCCAAGCCTGTCCCACTCCGCTCTGCATCGGCCAATCGGCTGCTCCCTCACTGCGAGGGACAGCTGTCACTCAACCACATCACGACTCTTTGCTGTCCTGGCTCCTGATTGGTGGATTGATCTCCACATCGACGTCATGACAGAAGAAAGTCTCCACATCTTCCCCTGAAGGCTAAAGACACAACTCTTCAGACTACAAGAAGATGATGTCTAATAAACCACCGTCTACTGTGATGTCGAGAGACAAAAAGACAAAAGTTAGTTGCACGTACATGAACTTTGTAGTTTGTACTTACTTGATTCTTGCAGCTCTGGGTTTGCTCCCTCCTGGTCGAATGCATGAAGGCAGTGCCTAGGATGTGTAATGTGATATTAATACATCTAGTTAGGTCTTCATTTTGTTCCAGTTCATTTAATGATCTTTCTTTTGTGGTTTAAAGTTGTTTGTTTGGTGGTTTGCACGGATGTAACGTCTCTGTGTGTCGTTGTTCGTTCTCAGTGATGCAGATATGAACAAAACCACAACTTAGACCAGCGTGGAACCGACACCTGAGTCAGAACTGATCTCAGTTCACTCAGCTGCTTAGAGTTATTCTCTAATCGCCCACTTCACTTTATCTTTGATGATGAAGAAGTGTCAGTAAATCTGAGTTGTGTTTTTTTGTGTTGTGCTTATTTCACATTGTCTGTTTTCCGCTCTGACTCCAAGACAATCAAACCAATCTAATCAACCAGAGATGGTAGTTTTCAGATTTCACAAGCAGCACCTGAATGCACCATTAGTTTTGGCGTCTGTCTCTTTTGAGGGTTGGAGCAGGTTCAGCTGACGTCTCTTGAGTTGACCTTTGACCCCTCTCTGCTCCATCTGCCTTTGTCTGCTCGCTGAATGTCTTGACACTGATTTGCAGCGAACAAGCTGCAGGGAATTGGACCCATAACCCTGGAAATGTCTGTGCCTTGCCTCACCTGACACAGAGTAACTGTTGCCCTCCTCTTCCTCAGGGTCCATCTCCTGGGTCACGGCCACGCCGGCGGACGTGGTGAAGAGCCGCCTGCAGGCCGACCTGCAGAGGAAGTACAGGGGAATCGTACACTGCATCGTCCACAGCTACAGGACGGAGGGAATACGGGTCAGCAAACCTTTTATATACATATTATTATATTATATATATATATATAGTGAATATTACACTCACTGGTGTTTTGCAGTTTCACACTTTGAGGACAAAGGTTCCAGGCGTTATAAGTAAAGTATTAAACCGAGGAAAACTTCAAATATCTGATGAAAAATTCAACCTAACTAGTAGCTTCAGGTTCATTTATTATAAAGTAAAATTATTTATTATTTCTACAATTAGGCAAATTAAATTACAATACAAGTGCTGTAATGTCTTAAATACATTTATATCAGATGTGTGAGGCTTCATCAGGGTTTTATAGCAGATGTGGGCCACGTCCCAACACGTACAGGAAATAAAACTTTATCTTTACTTAATATCAGAAGTGTTGACAATTTACAAATAATGAGAAGCCCTGCAGGAAGGTCCGCAGCAGAGAAACTGTATCAGCTGCTGAACAGATGTTTAATCCTTCAGAAGCGAGACCCCTTAAATACATGTGCAACCCGGACGAGTCAGTTCTCAGAAATCAAACTTGTCTCGTACGGCCGTGATTCTGTCGTCGAATCAAAACGCAGCGTTCAGACGAGCCCGTTCTGTCAGGACTCGAATTTCAACACGGACAGAAAACAGCTTCACATCCAGATACACAGCATGAGAAACTGACTCCTGATGGACGCTGAGCAGAAAGATGCTGGTTAATCAGAGGAATGTGAATGGAGAGAAAACAATATTAAATTATCAGTTATTGAGCTGAAACCATTCAGATGTCATCTGAAGATTTGATATAAACATGTCACCACTTCACGTCAGGTGTTGAATCACAACTTGGCCTAAAACAAACAAAGCTGCAGCCAAGTGTCACGAGTTCATCGGGTCAAAGGTCAGAAAATGACCTGAAACCACCAGACTGGAAATAATCATCAATACCAGAGTCTGTGTGTTTCTGTGGAAGGGAACTGGTCGACTCCGGTCACCTGACAGTCACAGATCAATGAGTCGAGAACTTACTTAACTTTTTAAATAATATGATTTGTCTTTACAGCAAAAAAAATCAATGACATGAATAACGTTTAAATTTAGTTCCTGGGTCCTGAGACACTGGATATTCTCTCACTGCCATGTTTCACAGGGCGACTCGTGAATCAGTCGTGTCTGAACTTTTAGAAACAGGACTTCAGCTGTGAAACAGACCCATCAGGACATATTTAGAAATGAAATATAAAAACATACATTTAATCAGAGTGTGTTTTTGTGCAGGTTTTCTTCTGTGGAGCGTCGGTCAACGCCATCCGAGGCTTCCCGATGAGCGCCACCATGTTCCTGACCTACGAGCTCTCCCTGCAGTTCTTCAGGAGCCTCTAGGACAGAGGAACCTCAATCCGCTCTCCAGAGCTGCAGGAACCTCCGCAGCTCTGAGACAAGACATTGACAGCAGCTCACATTCTGCTGCTCTGGGGTCTGGAGTTAAGTTTGAGCAGATGTGAAGACTTTGAGGACTTTAGGGTGAATTAATGAAAGAGTGAGATTCAGTCTCTTCTTGTCCCTCGACGACAGGTTCATTGATGCTGCGTCTTATTTAGTCAAGAGGTTTTCAAAGTGGGAGGCGATCGTCTGCAGCAGAGACTCTGAGTGAAAGTGAAAGAAAATATGATATGAGATCTAATATTAGTTATTAAAGACAGAAGAGTCTGAGTCGGGCATTTAGTTAAACAGAGTCAGACACTATTAAAAGACGTTTTAATCTGTTGAGGTGAATCTGAAGTCAAACAGCTGAATTCTCTTATTTCTAATAAGTCAGGATGAAGCTTTCAAACTTTGAATATTAACATTTATCTTCAGCAGCAAATATAAAACATTACATTTGATTATCTGTGTTGACTAGAAACCAGCATCGTGTACGTCTCAGTTGGAATTTGAAACATCCACCTCCAGTCATGTGACTGTCTCTTCTTACACTCGTGTCCTCAGACCCACAGACTGTCCCCAGGTTCAGGCTGCAGGGGAGGCGCTGGCCACCAGGGGGCCTGAACTCTGTTAATCCAAACAGACAGAGCCAGCAGTTTATTAAATGGTAAACATTTAGCTTAATGAAGCGAATAATAATCTCATTAATCTCGTATTTAAGGGACGAGTTGAGGATTTCTTTGTTTTTATCAGTTTCACCAAAGAACATGTTTTTCTTTATGATTTTGATGTTTGAGTTCTGACAACAGATCATCTCTCGACCTGCAAATCTCCAAATCAATGTTTTTAATCTGAATGTGAGACTCGTGAAGAAAGGATCTTTGCACTTTGACCTCAGCGAGATGGAGAAATACGACTTCATGAGTTTAAAGATTTTAAGGAAAGAGGATTGTGACATTTTCATCACAAAGCTGTGAATCTAAATTTAATATATTTTCTTAGTGTTGAGTTTGTTTTTATTCGATTCTGTTCTAAATATTCAATTCAATTAATTTAATTTGAGTTTTAGAATAATTGTTTTAAAGCTAGAATCAAATTCACATTGAAAAATGTTCTGTGTGAGTCTGCCGTCCACATGTGTGTAATATTATATTTGTGTGTTTCTTATATTAAGAAAAGCTAGTTTACAAGTTGACGCCACTTTAACATGAGCTTTTTTTCACAATACTCACAATAATCACAATGAGCCGTTAATGCAAAGCTTTATATTATTGCTTTTCTATTCTGCAGCACAAATATTCAATCAATAACATCTAACCAGGCTCGTAGCATCGATACCTAAAATAATAATTACTTTCACGATTTTTAAGCCTTAACATTAAAGGTTGTGTTTAGATTTTACTGCACCAGAAAGTGTTGTTTTATATTTTAAGACTTATTGATCTGCATCCTGAAGCTACTGATCCTCCAGATCTCTGCACACAGCGGATATTTCTCATTTTGGAGAGAATACCCTGAATCATAACGTAGCCTCTGCCTTAAAAGTGATATTTTTAATTGTTTCCTTGTCATGTAAATACTTGTAAATATGTGAACTGCCATTCCAGCTGTTGTGGAACCAGACGTGTCTTATTGTACATAAATAAAGCTTCTGAAGTCCCGGGCGGCTCCGCTCCCTCAGACGTGTGCTGTGTGATACTGAGACGTTATCAGACGAGCTCCGTGTGTCACAGCAGGAGGTCGGTTCTCAGCCCGATGGGAAGAGTCGGGCCTCAGTGGAAACCCAGGCTGTTGGCCGAGTGCCTGCAGGCGGCTGATAAGAGTCCGAGGCCCGAGGTCACGACCTCTGTCAACTGTTCCCTGTGATGGTTCATCTGAGCCTGCAATGCTGCACCATGTCCACGAGGTGGCAGCATCTCAACACGAGAGTCAAGCAGCAACTGATAGAAAACCTGCAAAATACTCATTCATATAGTATTAATGAGTAAGTTGATTTATATCCAGATTTTTTTAATTCCAACCTCATGATACTTTAACTTCTTCTTGCTTGAGTTTCACGTGAACAATTGAATAATGTCACAAGGATTAAAGATAATTTTAATTAGCTTATTTTTAGGCATTAATTCATCACAAGTGGCAAATATAACTGATTTATGAGAATCTAGTGTTGAAAGATAAAAGTCAGTTAGGATTGTTTTGATTATTCAGTTCAAAGCTCTTAAGTCTTTTGTTTCCTGTGAATCAGAGTCGATTGTGTCATTGTGTAGCTCTTTGTTGACCTGAAGCTCTGACCTGCTGCAGAGGTTCTCAGTCCCCGGAGGCCGGACCCCCCCCCCCCCCCCCCCCCCCCCCTGTCTCACCTCTGATGTCCTCATGTTCTACCTGTTCACTCTGCTACATGCTACAAGGAGGAGGTCAGGAAATGTCTCTCAGGGACGCACTGGAGAACAGATCTTTGTTATTCAGATGACATGTTGCAGGGGCTGTGGGTCCTGATGGATAAACACACAGATCCAGGAAGATCTGGTTCTGTCCTTCAAGTCGGAACCAGGACGGACAGAACACATCCAGATTCTTCAGTGTCAGCTGTAATTTATCAGTGTCCACTCAGAGTCGTCCCCTCGCTTCCTTCCTCCGTCTCCTCTGTCCTTCCTCTCGTCTCCATCTCTGGACGCCCTCCATCCATCCTCTTGATTTCTCCTCCTCTTCCTCCTCTTCCTCCTTCCTGTCTTTATTCACATGTCGAATGTCAGTGATTTTCCCTCCTGGACTTGACCCAGTGCAGCTGAGGTCCCACCCCTACACACACACACACACACACACACACACACACGCACACACACACACACACACACACACACACACACACACACACACACACACACACACAAACAGCTGATGGTTTACTGGTACATGCGGCCTGATTGCTTTACAAAAACACTGAAGTAAATTTGACAAATGCGAAATAATACATTCTTAATTTAGTTTTTGTCATTTTGTTCTTTTTGTGTATTTTATGAGCTGTTGCTTGGACAGACCCTATTTGTGTCTCTATAGTTTTCAATGCTTTATAATTATCTGTATATATGTATATTTAGTCTGAAACTTTTCTTTTGATGTTCATCAATGTTGTTTTTGTGTTCATCCAGAAACCGACATTAGCAGAAAGTTATTTTCACAGTATTAGAAACATTAAATTGAACTTCGTGCTCAGCAGGTTGATTCACAGGTGAGACGGGAACTCAGTGTGAGCTGTTAAATCCTGACACTGTTTGGTTTTTCACTGGTTTTTCATTTAACTCCATTTCTCTTCCTACACAGAGAAAAAGAAAATGTGATTTTCCCTCAGGTCTGTTTGTTGTGTTTGAACAGAAACGTGTAGAAAATATAATTACGCCTTTTCTAAAAGAACACAGCGTGTACGCCTGCCTTCAGAGGAATGAATTTAAATAACAGACACACACACACACACACACACACACACACAAACACACACACAGTAATACCCCCTCTGTTCTTGGCATTTACAATGAGAGCGTTTGTTGGAATAAGCAGCTAATCTCTCTCTGCTCATGTAAATGTCTTGTGTTGACTTTTCCTCTGGAGACAGAAAATACACTGAACCACTTCTCTGTTATTCAACAAGAGAGGGCGTCTTCCCCCCCCCCCCCCCACACACACACATGACATCGTCCTGTATGTGTGTGAATGTGGTGAAGCATGACACATGATGTCAGTGTGAATTATAAACACTCATCATCAATCCAGAGAAAATGATTCAGTGACATTTTGAGATTTATGATTTTTCTTTCATATCTTTGTAAATAGGATCTTTGTATATTGACACAGGAAGACACAGACTTCACGTGGGTCTAGTTTTATGAGATTATATTATTAATCAATTAATTAAAATAGTTTCAGATTAATTGATGATTAAATGAATCCTTCCTTTGAAATGTTTTCTGTCTTTTAACAGAAGGGCTGCAACTCCTGTTTATTTCGACTATCAATTCATATTCAGACTATTTCTCTCTGTTAAACTGATCAATAATCTGGTTTTTAAAATCTTAACTTTGTTTTCAAACGTGTTTTCAACCAACCAAAAACTGAGGTTGAAAATGTCAGAAGTAGACCGACTCTATCTTGAACTGGTGGATCTGCTGGGAACTGGTGGATCTGCTGGGAACTGGTGGATCGGCTGGGAACTGGTGGATCTGCCGGGAACTGGTTGATCTGCCGGGAACTGGTGGATCTGCTGGGAACTGCTGGATCTGCTGGGAACTGGTGGATCTGCTGGGAACTGCTGGATCTGCTGGGAACTGGTGGATCTGCTGGGAACTGGTGGATCTGCTGAAAACAGCTGGATCTGCTGGGAACTGGTGGATCTGCTGGGAACTGGTGGATCTGCTGGGAACTGGTGGATCTGCTGGGAGTCTCTTCTGGTCTCTGACTCGTCGACTTGCAGCTGCTCCGTCTGCTCGACACAGAACTTTGTCACCAGCTTCTCACAGTTTCTCATCGAGAGGAACAGACGCACATTAATATCACACTTTGCTCTTTTCGGGCCGATGAAGGATTCAAATGAACAACAAGTTCTCACAACCAGTGTGTCATCGCTTTCAGCCTCGTGCTGCTGAACAGGAAACTGACGACTGGTGTTTCTCACAAACTTTACTTCTCACAACTAAAGGCCTCAAAGTTCTGTGACTTCATTCGTGAGTCGAAACTCAAAGAAGAGATTCACAGATTTCAAGGTAAATGAATGTGTTTCACTTTAAACCCTTTAGTGTCTCACACACTGAACAGCTGTGGCTGGTTTGGAGGATTTGTAGATTTCTTGGCCTCTTGCCTTTAATAAGCTGAATAATATTTTCACCAGGAGCTTAATTAACCGACTGGAATATGAAGTCAACTATTTAATTACACTAAAGATTTCTTTAATTAAACAGCTCAGTCAGTGTTTCCCTATTATACAAATAAACTATGGTCTTTAACTTATTTTAAATTTAAAATACAAATTTAAATTATTAAACATTGATGAATCCTATTTATTGAATTAATGAATCTGTTTAATGTTTCTCGGCTCATGTTCCCTCAGTTCATGCTCATTGTTCATCGTTAAGATATTAGTGTAGTTAAGAAAAGTTCATAATAATTAACTACCCATAATCCAAAGCAGTAAAGATCTGTGGAACTAGGTTTTATGTGAATTTAAAAATAGTTGAAAATAGAGTTCATATTGTTTGTGGGCAACAATTTGAGTCACATTTGTTCAGCCTGAATCCTTCACATTTTGGAAAATGAAAGTTTTGAACTTTCATACAAGTCCAGAAACTCGATATGATTTTATTGATCTATTCACTTTATATATGAAGCATCAGAGATCATGATATCCTGAAAACTTAAGACTGTTTATAAAAACATATAATAACAACCTGAGCAAAACCATTCTTACTTTATCAAGAGAAAAGTCTCAAAGATTTGACTTCATGATGATTTATCAGACTTGATTAAAACAATAGTAAATATTACCTGAAACTCAACATCAGGCTTTTTTCAACTTGAGCTAAAACATCACAAGATTCCAATTAAACACAAAAAAGTCTCAATATGAATTTAGAGACAAAGCGTAGAATAAAAACACAGGAGAGCTTTTTATAAACTTTTTTTTTATTAGTGTTATGCATTGAATTTCCAAAAAGAATGATTCATTTCTATTGATGAGACAGTTTTACAGTGATTGGGCTCCACACATAATATGTGACATGCAATTAAAGGAGAAAAATAGCAAAAAATAACTCATATTATTTTACAATCTTAACCTCTGCACCCTGAAATGATTTTTCACCCTGAAGTAAAAAGAAAGACCTTCTTGATTCAGGTCACGGAACTTGGATAAAAAACGTTCCTCTTCCACTGTGGAGCTAAAGGGACCCTGCCAGGCACTGGACCCGAACACTGTGGTGCTGATGGGACCAGTCGAGAGCGTCCACTCCTCAGACGCCGCAGCGCTGCCGTTTTAACATTTCAACATTTCAACGAATCCTAGTGCAAATGCCAAAAAGACTGGAATGTATTCAATGTGTTTGTCTTCACAGTAAAAGTTGTGCTCGCAGCTGAGAAGACGAACTCCGAAGAAGCTGACGAGCTTCTTCTTATCGGCGAAACGTTCACCGAGACCGAAGCGTTCATGTCTGCATGTCGTGGCAGGATTCAAGCGGTTTTCTAATATTCATCAGGTCACGAGGAAATGTGAGTTAAGAGGCAAACGCTGCGGCGGCGTCACCGCGTTCAGGGAAAGTGAAGCCGCGTCTGGAGTCGGATGAAACATACAAGTTTTTATTTCTAATATATTCTGTGCTCCACTCGATGCATTTCATTAAACTCACACATCTATGCACCTCTCAGCAAACTGCCAGTATAAACTCTTTTGTGTTAATGTTTCTATTCATGAGAAGATCACCGAACCTAAAGGGGAGTGTCTGCTTTCTGTTTTCTGGCGGGAGGACGGATGGCAGCTCTCAGATCTGTGAATGTTTCTGGGCTCCTGACAACAGAAGTGTTTTGATGATCCAGTTTCTCAGTCGCAGCCTCGTCGGCTCGAGTCTCCCTCAAAAAACCAGAATCAACCCGTCGGTGGTTTGAGTCTCTGAGTGGAAACGTATCAGAAGAAACAAGATGTTTAACGTCCTTTCATTTCTAAACCCACTCGTGTGGTTTCCATCCATCTTGTTCACCCTCTTCTACCTCATACATACCGATCTAATATACAGTTTATACACGTCCATGTGAAATAATACCTTCTCTCTATCACATCTACTCAAACAAACAACTTCTGAGTCTCACACTAAACCCAGGATGCTTCTAAACTGACAAACACGCTGCTCTACAAACAAGGATCTCATGCAGAGTTTAATGAGGACACTAACGAACCCCCCCCCCCCCCACACACACACAGACAACATGGTAATAGCCCTTTTCTCTTTTCTGAGGCAGTTCACGAGCTGCGACGCCTCGAGACCAGAGACTCAGAGACTCGTCTACACACCGAGGACGTATGGCTGTCGTTTCCATGAAGGGCAAATGAGTTTAAGCCTAGGCCAGGATTAACGTCCCTGTGTTACACCCCCCCCCCCCCCACCCCCACCACCCACCGGGCAAGGCTTCTGGCTTCGGGTGCAACAGGAATGTGGTGAAGCGATAATTGACTCAACGGAAACAAACTGCACTCGTCTCTATTTCTGCTCAACAACCTCCTCCTGAATCTAACACAGGAACCGATGAGGAGCTGCTGCATGAAGGTAAATCCCTCTGCAGGTGAGTCTCCATTAGAGAGACACGAAAACATGCATGATGAAAAACTACATTAAAATATTAACGGAGAAAAGCATCTAGTACTTATGAGGTTAGAAATAAAGCAGATATTTTAGTTACAGTATCTAAATTCTTTGTTTGTAATTACACGTCCACCATTTTCTAATCCAATGTCCCCAATTCATCTCAGACTCGACGTCTTCAGGTCGTGATCACAGAGGACTTTTAGAAACATCCACCATCTTGGTTTTTGTTCCGTTAATATTCTGACCAGCATATAGCATATAGCATGTAGCATATAGCATATAGCATATAGCATATAGCATATAGCATATCTGCATAGCTGAGATCTGTAGCTAAACTCACAATGATCAAGGGGTCAGATAGCTGTGGGACCTTTAAGACCATAAAGACCACTGATAGTTCCAGAGCTGGTCTCAGGTCAGATGAGTGACAGAATTCGAGGGAGTGTAACAACCAAACTGAAAAACCTTTGTCTGCCAATTTCATCCGATATCTTCAAGGAAAACTACTTCCTCATAAAACTTTGCGTTTCTATAACTGAGCTCCTGTGTGATCACGGCCCTGAACCTGAAGAACCCTGAACTCTGGAGAACCCTGAACCCTGAACCTGAAGAACCCTGAACCTGCTCATCCCACCGCAGCCGATCTTTCTGGATCCAACACAGATTCTGTTGCCTGGAGACTCCCACAGACACAGGACATGTTTGTCTCAGGACATTCGTTGGATTCTCTTCTCGACCAATCGGACGCATGCTCAACATTTGAAAGGAATGTGTGAAGTATTTTTTTTTTTCTTGGACAAATGGCCGAGCCGGGGAGCAGCCCCAGTTCCTGCCTGTGCACAAAGTCGTTCAAAGACACATTTACGTCGTATAAACCGGGACTATATGAATCAACGACATGGTCTCACATCACAGACACGTAGAAAGACGCACACGTAGAAACACACACACACTTACAGTACACGTAGTACACTGAGACAATTAGAACAATGGCTTCTCTTTTCTACGTACATTTTCTTTTACGTATACATTAGTATACATTTTTAAAGATACAAGAACGTGGAGGGTTTACAAACAGATATGCAGATACCGTCTATGTTTTATACAGAAAACAAACATGAGACAGAAAACTTTCAATGCTGAAATATTTTCTTCTTGTCATTTTAATTATTGCGATCTAAACGATATGGCTTTGTCTAGTGAAAGGTCCTATCTGAGCGAGGAAAGGAAAGAAGGGAAACGTTCCTGTGAGGATGATGATGACGACTTTTTAAACCCTTGAGTTGTTCTAAGTTACAAACTCATGGACAACAATGTCTTCACCGTCAAACACCGTCGCACAACTGACCAGTGAAAAGCCACCGGGTCATCGAGGAATAACCAACATGCGTCGTTTGACAAACACATTTCCGTAGATGAAGGTAGTTTGACTCCATGTACAGCTCATATACTTAAATGCTATCGGACACATCTCTACGATGTTTCCTTGGATTACGAGATGCAGGACACAGAATATAATCGGCTCCTAACGAGCTCTTCAGGCAGTGAGATGCGACGGCGCTGGGACCAGTTGGTCTACTGGTTCATCTTCTAGTCGTAGTTAGCCACGGAACACTTCTGCAGGAACAGGCGCGTATGGTTTGAGTTCAGCGTTGGTCTTTGGGACGCATGCACACGCCTCTCACATGCAATAACAACCAAGCTCAACACGTGCGTCCAAGTTTCGGTGGAGACGAAATAAATGGAATAGGTCTCACCAGTACTTCTTTGGTCTCGATGTGGACGAACTTCGGTTTAAGTAAACTTATGAGTTTAAAAGACGAGGAGAAAGGTTCACTGAAATAAATCTCATTTTTCCTTTTTTGCATTGAAATAAATTAGCAGCACGTTCACAAAAACACAAATAAAAAATCCAGACGTTTGCATTCATGTGAAAGAAAGAACAAAAAACACATTAATAAAGAGTTCAAATGAAAAGACACGTAACAGCAACAGTCAAGTGTGTTGATGTAGAACCGACAGAAAGGACAACACGCACAGAACCGGCGACTCCGACTGGTTCCCAGTGGCTGAGGCTTTGATTGTCTATGGGAACCACAACTTTGCCTGAGCTGCTTCAATCTGTAGTTTCAGGCTAAACAGCAGTGATTTATTTTCCAAATCAGGTTTTTAAATACGGTCAAAGAGTTGTTTACGTGCATGAAAGATACTTTAAGTCCAAATTGGTAAATTGAATTGAGTTCTCGACATGTTCCAGACCTTAAGTTTAACTTTTCCTACATGATGGAAGTCTGACTTTCGACAAACCAGAGGTGGAAGTGGGAGATTAATGCAACTTCTGTCTCCAGCAAACTGATCTTTGGAAGCTCGGAGCCGGTGAATTGTGTTTTTTAAGCTGTTCTGAGAACAATTAAGTCTTCAGAACGTTGATGATGTATCAGCCAACCTCCAAATCAAATACATTAAAGTGTTTCCGTTCTGTTTCTCTGAACGCGTGTCTACATGCTCCCAATGAAACCCTCATTTACAATCCCTCTGCAAGAGGACGTGATATGAAGGCACATGTCCTAAAAACTCAAAAGCTGATTTCATATATATATATATATATATATATATATACATATTTTTTTTTAATATAAAGACCTACACCAGGTTCATAAAAGTAGAAAACACCCATTGAAACAAAGGACACATGCTCCATCTACTGGAAAACATGGTGGCAGTGGAAAAAAACCACAGAGGCAAGAACACACACATGTCCACTGGCCGTCTTTCAGGGAATACTGTCCTCCATTGGTCACCATTGCTTGGCAACAGATGATGAACAACCAATCAAATTGTCTGATCCTAACGGGTAAAAAACAAAACAAGGAAAGGACCAAAAAAAAATAATCATTGTTATCGTAGGAAATGTGCTAAGTGGCAGTTGAGAGGTTGTCGGCAATTGTGGTGAACAAAATGACGCCATCGCCGAGGAGTAGAAAAGAACGTAAACGGTTTCTAGAAAGGCAGTGAGTAGCCTCTAACAGTTTGGCAAGAACCCCCCCCCCCACACACACCCTCCCCCTCCCCTCCCCTCCGATGACTTCTACGTGCCCCAGATCTACGCTCAGCCCCTTCCTCCATACAAACACCCCCGTCAGGTCGAGTCCCCCAGCCACTCGTCAACCTTCATCCCTTCATCCCAAAGTCCCCGACACAAAGATCCCCCTCCTCCCGCTGCCCCACAGCCCGGGCCAGACTGGGCCCTGAATTCAGGGCTGGTTTGACTGGTTTCTCTCTGGGTCTTTACTTCTTGAACATGTCCTGTAGAGGTCCGGGGAGATACTTGAGCACGGTGTCCAGGATGCTCTCCTCCTCTTCCTCATCGTCGTCTCCACAGCCTCTGGGGATGGCCTTCTTCGGACGGGTCAGGGAGCCCTCGCACGCCTGCTCCATCGCTGCCTTCTCCTCCGCCTCCTTCTCCTCCTTCTTCTTCAGCCCATACTGAACGGAGAGAGAGGACAGAATGAGGATACGTGCAAGGACATATGTTATGAAGGGACATCAGTTCCTCAATTGTGGCCAAATAAGTGTAACTAAGGTCGCAGATTTCAAGGTGTTCATGAGAAATCTTATTCAGGAATGGGATGAATGGACAGACGACCTGAAAACCTCATGGCTGTGAAGGCTGTGGTTTTCTCTGGCTACAGTTGAGGAGACATAATAAAACATTTCAGTTTTATGAGTGGAGCAGAAACCTGCTGCCACGTTGACTCATCCCTGGATTCCTCATCAGAATAAAACATAAAACAATATCAGTGGCACAGATTTCACCCGTCCTTGGCTTCTTTAGTGACGCACATCCAGAACTTTGCTCTGTGATATGAGGAACAATCTATTACCAAAGCATCAGAAGCTTCTCAGAGGTTCAGGAACCCTCAGTTTGTTCAGCTCTTACATTCGAGAAGGCAGAAAGTGTTTCCTCACCTTGTCCCTGATGGTCTGCCGAACCTTCTCCCTCTCTGCCTCCATGCGGGAGTGCTTGGCCTTCCTCTCGTCCTCCTGCTGCCTCAGCGCCTCCTGACGCTCCTCCTCCTTCTTGGATGCGTCCGGGTCCTCCTTCTCCTCCCCACCCAGCATCTTGCCCATGTCTTTAGTGGCGCCTGCACAGGAGAAACATGGACGGTTAGATTCCACTCTGCGAAGATTAGGCTGAAGCCAAGTCAGGTCAAAATATGTTGATGTAGTTTTGTGGCTTTCGTGAAACTATTTGGTCACGATAAGATCTTGAGAATACAAACATTATTCCTCCTGTCAGGAACTAGCTAAATTCAAACTACACAAATGAAAACACACAACAATGGACACTGTCTTGTTCCACTATGACAACACAACGTCAGCAGTTTGGGAGATTATGTGGCAACAGGATTTTTCTGAGGATCCTTGAGGCGTCTTGGAAAACACGAAAAGGAGACGAGCCAATTGGAAAAGCTTCAAAGACCCAGGGAGACGGAGGAGGACACGTTGTTCTGTCCGGTGTCGACCATCTGTCGGCTGAACCTGGACCTCAGCGCTGAGCCACGAGGCCTCAACACTTTCTGGCACCTGAGCGGCCAGTCAGTTGCTGCAGGTTCCCCGGTCTCCCACCTCCACACTGGTTCCCTCACTATCCCCTCTGCTCTTAAACCAGCTCACCACCTCTTCCTGTGAGACAGAGGCCATTTTGCAGATGTGAAAGCGACTCCCTCTCGCCCATCGATGAGGTAGTTGTTACCTCCCCGTGGTCGATAGTAAATACAGGACCACCTGAGAGAGTATGAATCATGGATCTTCCAGCAGAGAGAAAACTTCATCAGGGTATTGATCTGCCTCTCGGAGTCTGGTGAGCACAGAGCCTGGGCGGCGGCGGCGGCCTGGTTCTCCGTCCAGTGTGTTTTCTGCACAGTTTTCTGCACAGGATTGTTTGCCTTAAAATATAAAATATTGAGGTTTGAATCTATAACTTTTCTTATTAACCCCCCCCCCACCCCCCAACAAAAATTGCTAAATAATAAATGTATAGGTATAAATCTGAGTTGTATTTTCTTTTTCAACTCACACCTCAAGGGTTGTTGGTCCCTGTACATGCAGGATTGTTCTGTTATGTGATAAGTTAAAAGTTTCTTGTCGCCTCAGTTAACTAAACCTTACCTTAACTTACCTATAAATCCCTTAGCACATAAATTGTAAAGTGTGAAATCTATTTTATGAACTCAAGAAGTCTGCTGTGTGGCTTTTGTTTCTGAAAGTTAACGACTGAAAGGGAAACTTGGGAGCCAGAGAGGTTATTAAACATTAATGGTTCAATCATTGCTATTGATTTCCTCCCTATGAACCCTGGGAGATGTACTGAGGTTGTTCAGTGTGATGTGGCCGTAAAACCTGAGTTACATCCCAGAGTGAATCCCAGCCGAGGCAACAAGAGGATTTCTGAGTGAACTGCTCTGAAGAATTGTGGCTTCAAGGACCGGACGGGGGGGGGGGGGGGGGGGGCACACTCACACATTGGTGCTAATTGCTCTTCAGCCTTTTTTCATCTGCAGCAAACCTTGCGATGACAAATTAGCTCACCGTCGGGGGCGTCGGGGGGGAAATGTGAAATGTGAAATGTTTCCCTGGCACACAGAGGGGGGGGTCCAGGTTAAGGTCACACTGTCCTTTCAGGAGGCTTCCTTGTTTTGACACAGACAGACACACAACATATTGTCCCTGAATTATGCATAGACGTGTGTTTTCATGCCCATAAAGGGCAAGTGTGCTCATGTGGTGAGACACACACACACACACACACACACACACACACACACATGCACACACACACACATTAAGCCAGGCTGTAACTTCCAGATCTAATCAAAGTTATTGGCTTCGCCCTGATCATCACCAAACATCAGGCTTCACAGAGAGAAGCAGGACCTGAGGGAGGTGGTGTGAAGGAGGAGATATGAAGATTCAAAGCTTCTGCCCCCAGAGCTCCTGTGGGTTTATTTCTGAGGACGTGCACGACTGAAGCATCGAACGTGCACAGGAGACACCGTGGCCATGACGCTCTCAAGTAGTCTGATAAATGAAATGGGAGAATCCTCCGCTCTCCAGAGAGATGGAGCATTTACTCTCTGACCCATCAGTGTCTTCGCCCTTCACATGCTCCATTCATCCGTCCCCCTCCTCCGTCTTTTTCTGTCCCACTCGTCCTCCTCCCTCCTCCTCCTCTGTTTCTGTTTCCCTTTCACTCGAGTTGAGATTTGATTAATCTTCCTCTTCTCGTCCTCCTCCACTTGTTTACTCTCCTCCTTTCTTCTCATTTCTTCTCTTCAGAATTTCTCTCTAGCTTTCGATCCTTTCACCACAGAACCACACACTTTAACACTCTGACAACGTCCGCTCCTCGTCTCATTCCTCCACTCCCCCCCCCCCCCCCGTCCATTAGAGGCCAGCTGACAGATTTGCACGACAGACAAAGGTGAGCAATTCCCGGCTAAGTGCTCAAACGGCCGCAGTCCTCGAGTTGTGCAGTCGCTCATTACTTCATTCAGTCGTCCGGGGGCTGCGTCTTTGTGTCGAAGAGGATTTAATACACAAAGGTCTGAAGAGGAGGAGATATGGTGGCATTATGGGTAAAGAGCCGCTCCTTTACCAGACACACAAACAGACCAACACTCGGCAGCGGAGATACGTTTTGATGGCTGGTGCCGATTTGGTTGAAGCTGAAGTGAAGTGAATGAAAACACTGAGACAGTGAGAGTGAAACCTGCGATTACCTGGAACTGAGCAGGTTTAAGATCATTGGAGTTTTAAAGGATAAATAACAGGGAGGTGGGAAGAAATGAAAAGGACATAGAGGTTAGTTAGGCATTAAAAAATATGCAAACTTATGATAACGATGATTGGGAAAATGAGAAAAAGTGCAATAAATTAAAAAGAACTTTGGAATATAATTAAATATTCTAAAATGAATAAAATAATCATAAAATAAGATCAAATAGAAGCATAATTTGAATATTTAAAGGCTTTAAGGTACGAGATATCCTCTGTCTTTGTGTTTTCATGGACAGAGGCAGATGAGGTTGAACGTTTGCCGATGGATCATGAGGCCGATGATACTGGAGCAAGTACTCAGAGGTTGAGAGGTTAAGTAAATCCTCATCCAGAGCCGAGGCCACCGAGCAAAGACGCGTCTCCTGAACGAGAGGACGTCACGTAGAGTTTATCTGACGGAGCAAACTGGACACCGAGGAATCTGAGCCTCTGAACCCTTCATCACTGGAGCAGAGATCCACACAGGGATGGAGAGAATGTAAGAAGGAGAGAGAAACAGGATGAAGGGATAGGCTTATTTAAAGATTGGGAATGAGAAAAAAAAACTGTGTAATTATGAATTAGGAAATTAAAGTGGACTGAGTGGATGTGGAATTACTTGTAAGTCCATTTTCTTGATACTGATTTAAATAATTCACTTCTCTGTAGGATTTCTTAAGTTTTGCTTAGAAACTTCCATGAACGTCTAAGGGAAGAGAGAAGAAAGGTGAAGGTTGAGCTGAGGAAAGACAGAGAGAGAGTGAAGACGGTTCAGAGATGAAGAGGACACCGAGGTCTTCAGAGAGACCCCCCCCCCCCTCGTCTCACTAATGGACGAGCTCCACTGTGAGACGACGCCCTCTTAAGACACGTGACATCCTGGACCGGGGGGGAAATCAACCACATCGATCAGAATCTGACGGTTTCATGGTTACATCACTGCTGAAGTGCTCTTGAGCTGTGGTTTGGTGCGAAGCTGTGTCTCTGGTCAACTCATCAACCTGCCTGTGGCTTCCTGTTATTGCTCATCCTCACCTCGCCTGCACAGGAAATGAAACGGAGCTCCGCCCGCCCGGTCTGGACCAGTTCACGCAGATGTTCCAGAGATTATCTCAATATTATCTTTTATTTGATTTTTCTTTATGAGAAAAGGCGAAGTTCACACGTTTGATTTCCCCCGTAATGTCAGAAAAGGAAGGAAGTGCATCTTGGGAAAAAAATAAATGATTTGATGTTGTCGACAAGAAAAAGGATCCAGAGTCTCAGAAGTTACATCTTATGTGTAAATAACAAATTCTCGATTGACTCAGAAAAACCCTTTGACAATTTATATTAACCTGAATCTTGGGTCATATCAAAGTTCAGATGTATTTAAAATATAAATGCATGAAAATTTGGGAATTCAATGTCTAATGAAAGTTTATCAAACAAAACAACTGTCCAGTTGCTGCAGAGAGTTTCAGCTCCGCAGCTGCAACACAACATGGAAACACCGATGAATCCGATTTCTAATTAAACAAACCAGTAAATGCAATCTGTGGCCTGTGGCTGTAATCTATAGCTCAGTCTGCAGCGATGGAGCAGTCTGGGGCTGTTCAACTGCTAATGATATTAGTGAGGGTGTGTGTGTCTGTGTGTGTGTGTGTGTGGGTGTGTGTCGGGGGAAAATTAAAGAAAAGTTTGAGTGAAGTTAAATTGGACACAGAGGCTTTGTGTGCACAGCAGTCAGGTTTAGATTCTGTTTTCCTGGCTCGGTTCTTTGTGTGAAGACGACTTTGCTCCGCAGAGACAAACACTTTCAAACAAAGACCTTGAAGCCATTTTACATTTTCTCACCTACACACTTGTGATAGTTACAGTTTTCGAGTTGTGTCTGTTAACCCACAGTGAATACTCTCTTATGAAAACACATTTAAATCCACAAGGAACCAGAATTTTACACCCTCAAAAATATCACTCCTCTAAATATTAAATATAGCTTCCATGTCCCATCCTTCCATCAGGTTTTGAGCTAAAACGCGACATTTACCGGAGTAATACTTCATTTTAAAATCAATAATCCAAAGCAAACATTGTTTTGTGTGGTTGAAAATCTGTTTGGTTTTTCCTCTGATATCATTTCTATGCATGAGTGCGTCTGTCGTTAGATTGATGCCGGGACACGCCCACCTTAACACAACACCCCCATCAATGTCAGGACACCTCATCTCAAAATGGCCTCAACGACCCGCGAGACGAAAAGCACAAATCAAACCTCATCTGTGTGTGTGCGTGTGTCTGTGTGTGTGTGTCCTTCCCCTCGGTGTGTGTGTGTCTGTGTGCGGCTGCTTGTATACATATATTCAGGGATGGCCAGCTGTGTCCCAGTGAAATAAATGCCAGTCTGTTCCAGGAGAAAAGGTCACAGCACTAGACCGAACCTCCACGGGAGGTAAATTACACACTTCAACCTGGAATAGATGGATGGAGGGGGGCTGGGCGGGGGTGAGGAGGAGTGGGATGGGGTAGTATAAAGTAATTGGAGGCTGTGGGATGAAGGGATACGAGGAAAGAGGGATAGAGAGAAGCAGTAATAAATGGTAAGATGGAGAAAGGAGGGATGGAAAATGGAAAATAGAGTCGGAGCCGAACGGACAAAGATGGTGGAGAAAAAATAGCAAGAAGCATTTGGGAGAAAATTGGAAAAGAGAGAGGGATGAACACAAAAAATGGAGATAGACTGTAATGACCAGCAGGGGGCGGCTCCCATGGTTGAGAGAGAAAGGGAGAGGGAGAGGGAGAGGGAGAGGGAGAGAGCCACTGAGCTGATGAAAGTAGATGAGAGGCTTGATTTAGGAGGCTTTGACCTCTGCCCCCCATATCTGATGGCTTCTCCGATTTAATTCATTTATATATTTAAAACAAAACAATAGTCGGAAGCAGCTTCAGTCTTCACCTCCGATGATTTAACGTTTGAACCACGAGGACGTTCACCTGAGGATTTCCCCCGAAGCGACCAAATGACCCAAATGAACCAAATGACCCAAATGAACCAAATGAACCGGTTCCTTCATTTCACCGACCCACCAGAGGTTCACGACCCCCGGACCACAACAGAAGAAGACTCTTCTCTGTTCTCACACATCATAGTTACCACCCTGCATTGAAGTGCCCTTGAGCAAGGCCCTTAACCCTGAATCACTCCAGTGAAGCTGCTCGGTGGAGGCACTCCATCGTTTCTCCTTCATCTCCCACTCCGGGGTTTTCCCACGCGACGTGAAGAAGAGGAGCCGGGTTTCGTACTCACCACCTAAAGCTTGCTTCATCACAAAATCCATGGTTGCAGCTGATTGGTTCAGTTGTTGTTCTCAGAGCCGTGGAGAGCTGAGCATGTAGCCACCGGGCCGGAGATCTTCCTCGTCCTCTTCCTCAGTCCTGATGCTGCACCTGAGAGAGAAGAGAGTGGAAACGATTTAATATGCATTTAAAAAAACTAATAATCATGTTCATATAATCGATTCCTTGCTGCTGGAGACGCTCTCCTGCTTCAAGGAAGTGTCTCATCTCCTGCTCGTCACTAACTGCATCGACAGACCTGCAGTGGAACCCGCGGCATCTTGTTAAAACAACAGATAATGGGATCTTCTTAACACGCTTTACCCCCGTGACAGGAATCCTGTTCAGGAGAAGCACTCGGATCGATTCCGAGGTCGAGTCACTCAAGAGCAGCGGATCAATCACCTTCTGTTGCCAACGGCCCGTAAATAATTCATGGAAAATGAAATGATACGACTGTTTTGTGTTTCTCTAACATACGTGACTCACATCACACACGTGCACTTGTATGTTCAGAGGAATCAGCTTATATCCACTCATAGAAACTCACACCGAGGGAAATCATCTCAAATGCAACAAATCCAAGACACGTCCATATCCGCTCATCCATATTTCATAAAGTCCGACAGTCACAGTTTCCACTCACCCCCCCCCGTAAAGAGAATCTCGTCATCGGGCTTCCTGTGTCCACGTCCCCGGAGGAAACCGGATCTGACATGTATGTGCAGCCCAGAGGCTTTTGAAAAGCTGTTGGTGTGTGAAGAGTCGCTTTAACACATAGACCGTAAATACAAATACTACCCCCCCCACACACACACACACACACACACACTCCCGCCTCCTCCATGTTAGCAGATGAGACGTGGACCAAACTACTTAAAACATAAAACATATCAGTCGAATGTGACAAAATCACACAGTCAGCGTTTGAATCCGGGATATTTTGTCTTAATTTCTAGAGTCAGGGGGGAAAGCACCTCATGTACAACAACAAACACACACATACACACAGAGGTGCACAACCACACAATACCTCATTAACAGCACACAAATGCTACACACTGAATCTTGTGTGTGAAGAGTAAACTTTGAGTTTGTATAAATTGAGTTTTCTGAAGTAAAACAATGAGCTGCTACTGGAAGTTAGATTGAAGGAAATAGATAAATTATAAAAAACAATTTGAAAACTTCTGTTCCCTTTCTGATTTTCTGGCAAATCATAATAATGTTTAATAATTTAAAACAAAAAATGTGACTAGGAACAGTAATGAAAAACTTTAGCACCATTTGATTATTTGTATGCAAATTAATTAATTAATTACATAAACCTGATTTGATTCATTTTGAAAGAACGTCTCTCTTCTCTCTCGATAAAGGAGCTGTTTCTTCTTTTCTGATTTGAAAATATTTCTCTTTGTAAACATCCCAGCATTCAGTGCGAGAGGTCAGAGGTCACGGTCACACTCCCCATTCAGCTATTGTACATGTGAGACGACAAACGACAGAAAGCAAAAGAGAAAATATGAAAGAAGGGTTTTCTTTCAAATGCATTTAGAGCCAAGGTTTTGTTCCACTGTGTTTCATTACAGAGTGTGTGTGTGTGTGTGTGTGTGTGTGTGTGTGTGTGTGTGTGTGTGTGTGTGTGTGTGTGTGTGTAGGGCCTGGCAGCAGAACATTTCTCTTTTCGTTACAGAAACAGACTCAAGGACGCGTTAATGGAATAAAGGAAAGATTCTGCATCAGACAAGGACATCTGGAAGACAAGGAAACATACACACAATGCACAAACACACACACACACACACAATGCACAAACAACGCGCACACACACACACACCCTCTTGACATTAGAGTCACAGACTGTTATCAATAATCCTTGAATCTGCAGCCTTGACTTTTTCAGGATTTGTTCCTCTTCACATTCAGATGATGAGCACTGACTTTAGTGTTGAACTCTCTAAAGAAGAACATCTCACTCAAACTTCTCTCCTCTCCTCGACATCAACCTGTTGTAAACCACATTGTGTGCATCCTCCTCTGTCCTCCTCGTCTTCATCATGGTTCCTCTCGTCCTGCTTCCATCTGCAGCAGCTTCATGTCCCGATCAGTCGTCTGTCTCTCGCTCTGTGGGACGTCTCTTCTCTCGCCATCCTTTCTCTCTTGCTCATTATCCACCTTCCTGCTTTTATTGCTGCTTTAGCTCTCGTTCCTTTCTCCATGCACAATGCAGCTACACAATACACCACCGACTACACACACAGACACACACACTATCTAATGCGTCTGCTTTTAATGGTCTTTTCTACAACATGTTACAATGAACTGTTTTCAGTCTAATGTCACGAAGGCTTTTATCCCACATTAACTATGGAAAATGGAATATAATATAATGTTTTAACAGATTCAAGGTTCTTTGATGTTCAAATTAATCAGAAACTCTGAATTTATAAATGAACTCACATGTTTACACGTTCTGAACATCAAACTTTGGTCTAATTTACTTTATTCTATGGTGAAAATTCTTTTAAAATCAAAATGTGGCCTAAAAATGTTGCTTTTTAAAAGATTTCACATTCCTCAAATTAAATATCATCTTATTATTGGTTTGAGTTTAAACTCTGACTCATGTCCTTATTCCCGTGAGGAAGCATCTCCTCATCATTAAAACATGAAGTGAGAGTGACTGATCTCAGAGCAGCTCTGCCGGCTCCTCTCTCACCGTGGCCATCAGCCTGAACCTCTCCGTCAGGAAGGAAACCGCCATCGCCTCCGAAAGTGCTTCTTCTGAGACGGACTGGAATAATTCATCACGTCTCCATCACGTCTCCATCACGTCTCCATCACGTCTCCATCACGTCTCCATTACGTCTCCATCACGTCTCCATCACGTCTCCATCCGGATCCAGGAGGAGGTGATGTAAGAGCTTATCAGGGGGCGGGGGGGGTGTCGGCCTGGAAGCTGAAGCCGCTTGCCACCAACTGAACTTCCTCCACTCGGGTGATAAGAGCGGAGAAGCTTTAAAGTCGTACATAACCCCCCCGGTTCACAAAAGGCCCAGTATACTGACAGCACCCAGGGGCAAACCCCCCCCTCCACCCCCTCCACCCCCGCTCCCATCCCCCAGCACCCAACCTTCCATCCTCCACCACCCTTTCTTCTTCTTCTCTTTTTTAATTTCATAATCCCGGCGCTGGCAGCGGTGCGTGATGTGGAGACTGTTATCAGGGCCGGGCAGGACGCCGGCTGATCCTATCCACTTAATTGGAAGTTGTTTCTGAGTTTCACGGCCGAAAGGGAACGAGAGAAGCTCGGAGAAGGCGAAATCTGTCAGAGTAACATGTTTATGATGAGTTCGAGGGAGGGAAAGAAAGAGAGAGAGAAAGAGAGAGAGAGAGAGAAAGAGAGAGAGAGAGAAAGAAAGAGAAGGAGATTAAAGCTTAAATGTGTGTGATGACAGGTCCATTACAGGAGGAACGACGAACTCTGGATCCAATTTGTTGCTGTTGCCTTTTTTAAATGATGATTAAAAAACAGATTTCTGTTGTCGTGCAAAAACTCGTTACTGCAATTCTGACGTATATTTCTCATTTTTATCAAAGTCACGTAAACAAAGGTAAAGCAGTCGTCCACCTTTTCCTGCATGCTGCATTTATCAGGGACCATTTTTCGCAGCAGGATGAGACTATATAGAAAGTGGATTCGGCTGAAACCTGTGTTGTCAGTACTGACCAGCAGGGGGCGACTCCACTGGTTGTTTCTATAGAAAGTGACTCTACTTCTCACTTTATAACGTCAGTAAACATTTTCCTAATGTGTTTATGACTCATCTCTAGTTTCAAATCAAATGATGGTCTCTTTAGAGTCAAATACACCATAAAGCACTGTTTGTATTTGGGGAGTGGATGACTTGTGGTTGACAGCTACTACCGCCCAATGGGTGGAGGTTGCAGTCCGTTAAATGTGGTTACTTCTGGTTTCAAAAAACCAAGATGGTGAAGGAGAAAGTTTGAAACTAGTGGCACTTCAGAAAGTTTAGAAAGTTCCTCTGGTCGAAGGTCATCGGCCCTGAAGCCGTTTGTTCTCCTCACATTTTCAGAATCAACGTTCACGCTGCAGTAATCGTCTGTTTCATGGTTCGTGCAACACACGAGTCAACAAGCAAAACTTCACCTCCACCCAAACAGCTCATGGTGTCTATATGTGGCGTCGGAATAATCAGAGAAAGCAGTTCCAGGCTGGAAAAATGACGGTTAAAAGGAAATGATATAAGAACCGTTTAACAAACTATAAATCCACGTACTGCACATTAACTTTCAGTTTGTTATATCAGTTCATTTGAGACATACGGCTTAAAAGCACCTGAACAAACCAAAGAAGAAGAAGAACTGCACCTGGGTAGAGCACAGACTCAGGAGACTGAAACGTCCGAGGAGAACTCGAACGCAGCTTCAGTTCAAGATCCAAATAGAGGTTTAAAAACAGAAACTGAACATCTGACGTCCAGTTCCAGGAGAATCGTTGGCAGAAGATAAATCACCGGTGAAATGACCCTGTCCCCTTTAACCAGTTCTCAAGGAGGATACACACACACACAGACACACACACACACACACACAGACACACACAGCGAGCCTTTCACCCTCTGCCTGACGAGCCGGCCCTGGGGACACTCGGCCGGACCTGAATGGGTAAATCAATACAACGAGGATGAATGAACCGAGAAGGATCCGTGACAGGAGCCGATTTCACACCCGGTCAGAGCGACGCCATCGGAGCTTCATCTTCATCTTCATCTTCATCTGTCAGCAAACAGGAAACAGAGACATCTCACGGGTCTTACACTGTTCTGGAGCCGCTGGTTCAGGATCAGTTTTGGATCAGTGCAAGAAACAAGTTATTTTCAAGATATTTAAACGCCTTTCACTGAGCAGCACCGATTCTCTCTGTTGGGTTCCATGTCTAACAAAACTGAACTGAAACCCAACTGAACCCTGGATATTACCCATGATCCTCTGCTCCCTGACCCAGAAGAGCTGCAGCGGTAACAAATCCACCAAACTCTGGTCAGAACTCTTCACGTTTAACAGTTTCCTGCTGAATATTGGAGATAAACTCTGGTTGTTAATAACTTCAGAGTATTTTTAACTGATCTCAGTTCAGCTGATTGTGACAGATGAAGCTGTGACTCTCAGTCAGTTCTTCTCACAGGAGATGGAACCCACTCACCAGAGTCACAGAGACCAGACGTTCAGGGAGTGAAGGTGGAAACTCTCTCCACAGGAGGTTGTTGGTTCGCTGCCTCATCACCTCTCCTTCGTCTCTCTCTTGTTTCTCCAGCGTTCACACATTAATAAATAAAGTCTCTCACATACGTAGTAGAAAATGTGGACAAACATCTTCCATCTTGTTTCTCGAGGCTGAAATCCTGAAGCTCTTTGTGCGAAATTCATGATGCAAAAGTCACCAAAGACAGAAACACATTTCGGAGACGTTGGTGGATGAATTAATGATGAGCTGCTCACGTCGGGCTCTCGCTCTCAGATGTGCCGGGCAGCGCCGGGGCCATTATTTATTCATGTGACTTAGTCGCTGATAAATTATTCCCTCAGCGGAGACTGCAAGGCAGAGGAGGGCTACATGACTGCATCTCATTTCTCTTCTTTGAAAGTGACCGAACCCACTCGCACGTTTGACTTCTGCAGAATTTTGACACAATTTTTAAATACATATTTTGGTTTATTTGAGGATTTCCTGGAGACGGACTTTCTAGAGAATTTGCTTAAGTTGAGTCAGAACAGCTTTTTTTAACCGATCTGTCGTCTCCAGATGTATTTTTCTGACTTTTTTCAGCTGCTTATTCCTGAGGTCGTTTGTTTCTGTCTCAGACTTTTGATTACACCTCGTGGCGTTTTGTTCATGTGGTTAATCTTTGTGTTTTTACTCTGCGGTGACAGATCATTTCTTTGGTTTCGATGTTTGATTTGTGAAAAAACAACAAATTCAAAGAGAGAAAGAGAGAAAGTAACTCATTAACCATCAGTGTGTTTTGGGTTATTGTTGTTTTTAAACAGTTAAATGTAAAAGAGAAAACTGGTTTATGTCACTAAGTGAATGAGAGGAACCAGATCCCCCAGTGTTCCCTCGAGATTCCATATTTCTGAGTCACGTCCGGTAAATGAATAACCGACCCTGTCTTTTCTCAAATTACATGATGGACAATGTGTTTTCTCCTTGAATCAATAAAACGCTGCATTGATTTATGTTGTAATTAAATCCTCTTGCTCACTTTAGATTTAGCCTTCAGGTTTTAATCATTTATTTCAGATTAAAAACTGAAATCGAAGCAGCTCCAGAGAAACAACAGAGAAACGTAGAATCCTGCATTTCACACAAACACAAACAAACTTAACCCTGTCTTTGACTGTAAGTGATGATGAGGATGATGAGGAGGGGGGGGGGCGTCAGAGCTGCAGCTGAAACCCTCTGTTTGAATATGATGTAATTAATGGAGCAATAAGAGCGTCCGCTCTGCCACCTGTTCACAGGACAAACACTGAAATCGATTCCGACGGCCGATTCACAGAGCGTCCAGTCAACCTGACGGGGAACGTTCACATTCAACAGGTCTTCACCTCCGTCACCTGATCCCGGTGCAGTGTCTCTGTTTGACTTCAGACTCACTGGAGAGCAAAGACAACATGAAGCTGTCAGTTCAATCTG
The DNA here is from genome assembly GCF_949316205.1 of Platichthys flesus. Lineage (NCBI taxonomy): Eukaryota > Metazoa > Chordata > Actinopteri > Pleuronectiformes > Pleuronectidae > Platichthys > Platichthys flesus. The sequence continues at coordinate 1,445,834 of NC_084952.1, read as the reverse complement.
AAGTGAAGACAAACTGAGGAACAGCTTCATGGTTCATCTTTGTCTAATTCATGTTCCTGCGTTTTCAGATCTAATGCAACAGTTAAAACTGCAACGTCCAAATAATGAGACGATGGACGTCCAAGTGGTGGTTTTGTGTGTCTTTGTGGTCATTTTGTTGTTGATCTCACTTGAGTCTTCTCTTCTGTTGTGTTGTGTTTTCTGTGACCTTTCTTTCATGTGAAGCGCAGACACCCCCGACCTCATCGGGCCCCGGGGCCTCGTAGGTCGCTTCACTAAACCATTCATGCAATTGGATGATCTATCGATCCATCGATCAATCAATCAATCAATTAATCTGTGTTAATATATGGACATGTCAGTCGTCTTTCAGGAGCAGAGGACGGAGCGTCTGGACCACGTGGACACTTCTGTCACGTTCACACAGGAACACGAAGCCGCTGCTTTGATCCTGAACTTTGAGATGAAAGTTCACGAGACTGAGAAACAGACAAACCAGCGTCGGGAGGAGAAGAGAAGAAGAATTCATGTTCAGTGTAAAAGCAGCTGATTCTAACAGCTGCTGACATTTTCTGAACAAACTGATTCTGCCTGAAGACAAAAGATTCAAAGACTAAAGATCCTGTGACACGTTGACCCCCCCCCCCCCCCCCCCCCGACAGAGACACGCTCGTAGGCTGACATTTCATCATCTGCTGATATTTAACTATTTACAGTGATCCTGAATGTCATCATCCAACCATCCATCCATCCATCCATTTGTCTTACTCGCTACTGAATCATTCAATCTCTCCATCCTCCGTCAGTTTATCATCCCATCATCCACCACTCATCTCTCCATCCAGCCACCAACTGGTTCATCATCACCATCATCCTGGTTCATCTGTTCATTCATCCATCTCTCTCTCCAACCTTTTCATTTGTTCCTCCTGCTCTACCTTCATCCACCCATCTCTCCATTCATGTGTTCTCCATCTGTTCAGCTTCCATCCGTTCATCCATCCATTCACTACTAACTTCTAATGTCTAGTTCATTTTATTCTCTTTTAATTCAGCTGTATCCGTTTCCCTTCATTCATCCGACACTTCACATTTCTTCCATCCGTGTCTTTTTTTACACGTGTCCATCACTCAATTCATCCATCCATCCATCCATCATCTCCATTTAGCTGTTCCCTCCTCCACTTCTCCATCCATCCATCCATTCATCACTAAATTCATATTACTTTCATCCATTCTTTTTTCCTGTCCATCACTCCATCCATCCCAATTTAGCTCTTCTCTTCTATCCTTTCCTTTTCTCATTTGATCCACCATTGATTTAAAATAGATTTCTTCCACTCTCCTGGTTTCCACCATCACTCCATCCATGCGTCTCCTTTTAGCGTTTCCATCCTTTCTTGCTTCTACATCCATCAATCTACATGTTCCTTGTTTGATAATAATAATAACAATAATTATTAAAAGTAATTTCAGTTTTATTTTGTTTATTTGTTAAATAATCTGTTTAAGGCAGAATATGTTTTTATAAATGATACTGTTATACTGATACATATATTTTGTGATTGAATAATCATCAAAAGTGTTGATCAATTAATGAACTAAAGAACTAATCACCTCAGTTCTACAGTTCTGTTTGGTTCATGGATAAAAAACAAAGAGATCATCACGTACTAGAGGATCTGGTTGTTTTCAAAGAAGTAAACTAACATCAACAGTTATAATAAGACATCATTTTACACTGTATATGTGTCATGAGAGGATTTAAAGCTCCCGCTGTTATATAATCATTTAATTTATGGCCAGTGAATAAATATTTGACACAACATTAGATTCCAGCGTCATTATCTCGACACTAACTCAGAGTAAAAGGTCCAATGAAGTCGTAAGTGCATCCTTCATTGACTCAGGCTACTGCTCCGACCTCCTCCTGTACATGTAGCTGCAGAGCCCCCCCACCCCCACTCCTCCCCTCAGGCGATGGAGGATGGAGGGGGAGGAAGCAGGCGATATATCACCAATGAGGCATTCGTCCATTTGTCTTGTGGCTCGGCAGCCGAAGAAAGAGAAGGATGGGGGGGGGGTCAATGGAAGACAAGAAGAGGGAGGGATAACAAAGAGAGAAACCAGGCCAGAGGAGAGGAGAGGGGGAGGAAGGAGGAAAGGATGGAGGGAGGACGAAGATGATTGGGTTCTAAAGACGAAGGATGAAAAAGAGACAGAAAATGTAGAGGAAGGTGGAGGAAGGGAGAGACTGATGGGGGGAGGTGGAGGAGAAAACTTAGAGGAGGAGGAGGATGGGAGAAATGTGGAAAGAGAAGGAGGTGAAGGAAATAGAAGGAGACAGTGACACAAGAGGGAGAAAGGGATGAGAGAAGAAGGAGAAGGAGAAACAACCTCTTTAGGATGAAAAGATACGAATGAAAGTTCGAATCCCAGCGACACGTCTTAACTCAAAGATCTGGGACGAGACAGAAGATGTGATGAGGAAAAGATGAAATGTGTTGGAAGACATCAGGTTCTTTGATAAAGAAATTAAAAAGTAAAGGTTTGGACTCTGAATAGAAAGAAGAAGAGGAACGAGACGAGTGGTGCTGCAGCTCAGTGTTTGTTCATCACCGTCCTCAGAGACTCTACATAATTCATGGAGAGCTGAGAGGTTTGTCTCTGATTGGACGATCTGGGTTAAACGACAAGTCGGGTTTGTGCAGAATCCACGAGGTCACGACGTCTTCACTGCAAACACGTGAACCTCGAGAGTTTCTGATCCACTTCCACTGAGCAGCACCAGATTCATGACAAGATGGAGATTTAGTTGAAAGGGAAAAGTCCTGATATTTACTTCAACTGGACAATAATAATCCACATTGTTTAATTTGATAAACTACTTTTTCACTTAATTCAGCAAAGAGTCACAAATAAATGTTTGAAATCTACAGAAGTAAACTTTATTCAAGATAAACAATCCTTCTTTTCCTCCTCTGTGTTTTCAGGTCTGTTTCTCTACGAGTCAGATTCAATGATTTGTTCATACGACAGATTATCTCTGAATATGAAGTCAGTATTTTCTCTCTTGAGCTTTTGTAATTTTCCTCGTCAATAAGCGCTCACTCTCCCCCCCGCCCCCTCCCCTCCTCTCCTCCGTCAGGGTGGGGCGGGCTGTGGTAAGTGGCCAGCGGCATGCTGGGAGGTGGGCGGCGGCGCTGTGTGGGCGGAGGATCGCTACGTCTGCCAGCTGCTCAAGCACAGAGATGAATGATGCTGAGAGATGGAGAGAAGAACTGTAGAGAACGAAAAACACGACCAGTCCAACCAGTAACACCACCCGGGAAACAAACATGGATACTAATGTTTTTATCTTTAATTATCAACGTAGGGATGAGACTAATGATTATGTTCAATATTGTTTTGATTCATTAATTAACTTTGATTTTGTTTCCTGTGTCAAAGGTGACGGATTCAAATTAGAGTCCAACTGATTTATTGACTGTCTCTGACTTACTGGTTTCACTGGTATCGGCATTTGGTGCAGATATTTACAGAATAAACAATGTAGAAAAGATACATGAATGTTTTGTTCTTTATATTTGATTGTGTTTTTATTTATAATTATTTATGATGGAATCTATGGTTAACTGTAAAATGTGACGGCTCAATAATGAAATAGATTTGTCTTGAGATGAACAACATCGTACGAATAATGAGGATCGGATTTCAATCCTTTGTTTTGTTCTAATAAACAATAAGAAATAAAATATATTAAATGATTGAAAAGCAATAAGCTGATGTTGGTTTTTAATAAATAACCTTTATCAAGATTATCATCAATTCATTTCCTGTCAACCTCGAGTCTAAATGGAAACTTCATTAAGTGTGAGTTATTTCACGTTTTGGCCCCGATAAGAAATCACAGACACTCGAACTTTGACCTTTCATGGTTGTTATCGGACATAAACTCTGGAAAATGTCCAGAAAATTGGATCCGGAAGTTTTCTGGAGTTTGTGTTTCTCATGGAGAAGAAGGAGGAGGAGCTAACGTCCCAACATCGGGAACATCTGCAGTGACATCGTGGACGTTCACGCTCCCTGGGCTCAGAGGATCAAACCTGAGTGTTGTTGTGTTTCAGTATCATGGTGGAGGGTCGGCTGGGTCTCTGTGGGTGGGGGGGGTATATAATCAAGTTACACTCAATATAGCTCTTCCTCCTCGACAAAGTGGATGTGACAGCGGGAACAATGGGTGATTAGCATTAAACACAGAGCGGTGGCGCTCGCTGTGGGTCGCTCGCTGCCCCCCCCCCCCACGACAGGAGGATGAGCAGAGTTTAAAAATACGGAGCGATCGCAGGCGGCTGTCGGAGACGAGCCCCACGTCCACCGGCTTTATTTAAAACCAGTGAATTAGCCAATTGCTAGAAGACACAGCGAGATGTGGGGGAACTGAATCTGAAGTTTTCTTCTGAAGTCTTTGCTTCACTTGGTGGTTGTAGATAAATCGGATGTAGTTTCCTCCGTCAGTCTATGAGCTGCAGATACAAGGTTTAGAGCACGTGGAGCAAATGTTTGACACGTGACATCTAAAGCCTCCTCGACACTACTGCCGATATTTCCACACACAAACTGGGTTTTACTAAATATCTCCGTCCAGACGAAAACACAAAAACGTAAATAAACACTAACCTTAAATTCAACGATCCGTCTAAAACAACAGACGCTAAAAACTAAAAAGAAAACACACGCGTAGAAAACAGAGTTTGTGGTGATAAGAGCTGACGACGGTGTCGGGTGATGTAAACATGATCACATGACCTCTGCAGCAGAGGTAACAGGTCACTTCCTGTCTCTGTCTGCTGCACCCGGCTGCTCCACCTTCACCTGAACCATGAGGAGGATCTGATGCTGTTGTGATCGAGTCTGAACAGAAAACCTCCCGATGTGTTGATCAGGTGTGAAACACAAACGCCAGCTAAACTCCAAACCCAGTTGTGTATCTGGAACCCACAGGTTCTGTCTGACAACGCGTCAGCATCATGGGAACTTTCCCAGTGTCTCCATCTGTGTCCAATCCAGTGTATCGTCCATATGTGGCTTCTGTATAAGCCCGTTGTAAGTCCTGACCCGTTTCTGTTCTGGACCTTGTACAGTGAACGAGACGCTGCTGTCACGCTGCCAGCACTGTGCTCAGCAGCGTCGGGGGGGATGGGGGGGGCTGAGAGTCGCCCCACTTCCTGTCAGCGAGCGACAGAGTGAGGCGCTCCGTGATAAACGCGCCGACAGACGAACACGACTTCAGAGCGAGCATCACAGTGGAGACGATTCAAAGAGTGAATGAAAGAGCCGGCAGCAGAACCCGTCTCTTTGTTTCCCTCCGAACACGTCAAAGGTGTTCATTAGGAATTAAGTGCACTGGCGCCGCTCCAAGGCCGAGCCGTGTGGGCCGGACACCGGTTATTTAACTTAGCGCTGGAACCTGCTGTGCAGTTAATTAGCTGGGGGTTCTGGATGGTGGGATTCATTACACGGCTGATTGAGCATTAAGTCCCTGCTTCTTCTGAGGGGCGACACGAGGGGCTCGGTGGAGCTCAGGTCCAAGCTTCATCAAGAGAACTCTGCAAAACAGCAAAGTCTCCAGTCCAACATCAAGATCACGTGACTGATCAAATGTTTAGATGTTTACACTGAAGGTAATGTGGAGGACGTAGAAATCATTATATGATTATTGGGGAAACCTCAAACCACAACATCACAGAAGTGGCATCTCAGGAACAATCTCCTGAATGTTCAGACTTTTCATTTGAGTGAAAAGTGAAGTCACTGAACACCTCGAAACTGACAACACGCCCACATCAGACGCCATCTACAAACCAATCAGAGTCAAGTACAGCTAGACTCCGCCCACGAAGGCGATGACCACAGGACGTACGTTAGTCAGACTCAATTCTTTAGTCCCTGAATTCCAGAACTAACAGATCAGATGAAACATGGAACAAACACGTGAAGCTTCAGACCCTCAGGTGTGAAAAGTCTTTTCTGAACCAGCAGGTCCACAGTGTGTTTATCAGGGACTAGACTTCCAGCTGTGGATGAATCCTCGATTGGTGCTGTGTGTGTGTGTGTGTGTGAGACGGAGTCAGAATTAAACCTGGTGTGTGTTGGTGGAGATGAAGGATCAGGTCCCTGTGACTCTCTGCTACGTTTCTATTTGGTTTCTGTGGCTCTGAGGAACCGGAGGAACCGGAGGAACCATAGGAACCAGAGGAACCATAGGAACCAGAGGAACCGGAGGAACCGGAGGAACCGGAGGAACCGGGGCCATCAGGCCGGAGGTTCCTCGTCAGTGAGAGAGAAACAGAAGATCACAGCACACGTCCATTAACCTTCAGCTGCTCAGCGGTCGAGGAGGACGACTCCACGCCGACCAGCAGCCAAACTAACCCCCCCCTCCCTCCCCCCCGCTGCTGCACAAGCTGCTCCCCCCCCCCAGCCGGAGCTCACCGGCTGGTGAACGCTCACACAGTGATCCACGGCTACAGGTGCCAAAGGGTCGTTGCCAGGGCAGCAGAGGCAGTTTGGAGAGGAGCGAAGAAGAGGAGCGATGAAGAGGAGCGATGAAGAGGATGACGACAGGACGAAGAGTTCAGAGGAGTTTCACACGCAGGAGGATGAAATTAAAACATAAAGAAATAAATCAACGAAGCTCACGGATTCTAAACGATTCATACTAAACTAGAATCGCAGGTTTCTTCCTGATTTCACTTTGAAATAAGGATTTTTTCTATTTGTGTAATATCGACGTCATATAGTCTGATGCTGTTTTTATCTTCTGTTTACATCGACCTTGTTTATATTTCTTATAATTCTGATTGTGTTGCTCCGTCTCACGTTCATAACACAACCACCTTTCTTCTATTCTTCTATTCTAAAGCACAAACATCTATTAAACGGTTACTTACGAGCAAATGTAAAGATATTTTAGTGCCTGTGGATCAAAGTGAGTCAAACCAGCATGAAGAAATAATAAATATGAACCAGATGAGAAGCTGTTATTGCTCTAAGCTTGATTGACAGCTCTTTTAAAAGAGAAACTAATAGTAATCATAACCTTGTTTCTTGAATTGATGCCTGCGGCTCAAACTGAATACAGAAAGATGTAGTTCTCATTGTTCAGTAGCTGCCGTACAGGAACTCTATTTATATCCTCGCAGTGTGTAGCTGTAGCTTTGTCGTCAATCTCCACAGGAGCTGGATGAAATTAGTTTGATCTGTTATGATCATATATAGAATTCTCCACCACCCTGAGATGAGCTCCAGCTGCTGCTGCGTGGACCTGAGAGACGGACCATGAGCAGAACAGTCGAGTTCAAACTCAAGAAGAATTTGTAAGTCAATTTGTACTAAAGAGATGACGCTGACCTTTGACCCTGAGTCCATTAAACCTCTGAGTGGTCGTTAAAAAGCTATAAACGTCAAAATACTGAACAGTGAGTCATCAGATGTGAAACACAGTCACATCCATCACAGGTGCGAGACACACAATGAGCCCGGGAGGCGTCGGTGACTCAGACGCTTTTTAGAATAGGTCATTGTTTCACGGCTGATCGATGAAGAGCTTCATCAGCTGTGAGGAAGAGCAGGTACGAGATGATGAAGAGGAGGAAGACGTCTCTGTCTGTTCCTCACACTAGGCGTCGCCTCAGGAGCCTGAACACAACACGAGTTTCATCTAACAACTCACAATCTAACGTCTTTGTTCCCTTCATCAAAGTGGGTTCACTCCTGTCTTTGTTTTGACAGCAGGACGAGGAGAAACTACAGAAACAGAAACTACAGAAACAGAAACTACAGAAACAGAAACTACAGAAACAGAAACTACAGAAACAGAAACTACAGAAACAGAAACTAAACAGAAACTACAGAAACAGAAACTACAGAAACAGAAACTACAGAACAGATTCCCACGACACTTGGTGGAAGGATGAGACATTTGTCCAGAGAGAAGTGGATCTGGACAAATCTGGCGTCTTTTCAAAGTTCACTGAATATGAGATGGAATGATGAGCGTAGGGGAAGAGGAGGAAGTCGCAGGGAGACAGAAATGGCGAGTGGAGCTGGTGGAGAGCGACGGTCTCATCGAGCCACAGTTATTTTAGTTTGGGCTGTTTTCCCTGTGATGGAGGACACAGTCTGAAACTGAGGGATAAATATAAAGACGTTATCACACCTCCTACATGCAACTAAAAAAAAGTTAGATCAGGAGAGAGAGAACTGAGTAAGACAACCAGCTAAGAAACAAACTCCCAGTAACTGACCTCTGACCTCTCACTGAACTAGACGCTACCTTCCTGTCGTGTACAAATATAATATAGTTATTATATCACAATAATGTAGAAAATATGATCCTGTATTGATCTGTTAACTGTAGTTAATCACCAGCAGCTTCACCTTGTTGTTTAATTCTGCTTCCTGTCATCGCACCTGATCGTCCTCGTCTGTCTCTGAGACGTCTCCAGCGGCTGTGAGATCTGACCCAGCGACAGCTTCATTAAACCATGTGACCCTCGTCTGTGAAAACCAATCAACTCTCAGCCTGCCTCCAACTCCGAGACGGGTTCTCCATTGAGGCCGAGCGTTTCCCCTCTTCCTGTCTGCGCTCACGTCTCCTTCTGCAGATAACAGATGAGATTTCTAAATCTTTCATATCGCCTCATACAGACGGCAAGAGGAAAAAGTCGATGAATAAGAAAGAGGGTAAATCCGTCTTGTTGTTCCTTCTCCGGACTCAACCTTTTGAGAACAAGTCACCTGAACGTGGAGAGCGAGAGCTGGAGAAAGAGTCGCAGCGGGAAACCAGTGAGATTCATTCTAAATAAAGAGCAGCCAGTGGAACCATTAACTTCGCTGGTCCGTCATTATCCAGGGTGTGTTCCCCGCTGGCGTCGGGGCGGCTGCTGCTGGGTCACATGAGAGGAGCCAATCAGGGGAGGACTCCTCAGGATTCAAAACATCCAATCAGGAAGTGGTCGTTTTCAAACTGTGGCGTTTCCCAAAGGCTCCGGGACGCCGGGGGTCATTCCAGCAGCAGCAGGGAGGTCACACTGCCTTTCGTTTATTGTAGGGAATATCTAACAAACATCTTTGAATTCACTCACATATTATAAATGTTGTGTTGTTGTTATTTTCTGTTGTGCAACTAACTGCAAACCTAGTTTCCCACCTGGGATAATAAACCACGGAGCAGTTCTGCATTTCACAGCTCGACACATTACCGTGGCTGTGACCTGAGGCGGCAGCAATCAGAGGAATCAGGGAGTTTCCTCCTCGTGTGTCGTGCACGTGTGGTGAATAACGAGAGCTGCTGGTGAGTGCGTGCATGTGCAGGGGGCAGACGGAGAGGGTGACACGGACACAGGGTGAATCCCGAGGTTCTGCTCCACATCGTTTCATCTTCGCTGCTCGTGTTCAGATCAGTTTCTCTTTTTCTCATCCTCCGGGAACAATAAGGAACTTTTCACCGGTCGCTCTCATCGGCTCCATCATCTGGTTTGTGTGATTGTTGTGTTACTCTGCTGACTGAGCGACTGTGTGTTTGGGATCACTGACTGCTATCAGGCGCTGGAAGGAACTCTGAGGTTCTCGATTGAGACGACAGGGAAATCCAGAATAAACGATGAACCCTGCAGCTACTGGAAATACTCTGCACAGTATTAATCATACTTCTGTTTGTTTGGGAAACGACTCTGAGTATTGATTGGTATTTTTTTTCAACCAGCTTTTATCACCAAGATGGCACTTTTATAATATTGATTTATCTAATCTATATATTTTATTGTGTTATAATGATATTGTCAGTCAAAATGAAGCTAATTATATATTTGATTTAGGTTTTGAGTGCACACTTATAGATTCTAGTTTTATTACAACACACCACACCAAACAAAGCAGCGAAACCCGACTAATGGAAACGATGATTCAGTCACACATTCTGATTTCTCTTCTTTTCAGTTACAACTCGACAGGAGCGGTGAAGACAAAGCGTTCGAGTCACAGCTCCACCTCGTTGTCACTCCGACAAAAGAAACACAATCTGCTTCCTGTGGACACCAGCACACCTATGATCCGTGATACACGCTGTCACACATGTTACATTATGAGTTACATCTCAGTGTCCCTGAGAGTAAAACTACTGAGCTGCTGCTTCAGAGGATGTTTGCAGGAGGTGATTTTCATTTCCTCTCCAAACAAAATAAGATATTTACCACATGGTTTACATTTCTGAAATATTAAAGTTGGCTGAGGCTGCAGGAGATTTTCACCATAACACAAAGTCTTATTATCAATTATGGTCTGATGTTATTTTTGGGACATTTTCCTTTAAATACATCAGTCAAAGACTCTCTCTGCATGTGATTGGCTAAGAGGAGATACAAGCATCTCACACCCATTCTCTCTCTCTCACATACACACACACACCTCCTCTCCAACACTCTCTGGTAAGCGTGTGCACGTACAGGCCACATGCACATCTCCACCTGTGTTTGCTTGATGCACTCGCACACTAACACCGCCCCTCTCTGCTGCCGCCGGTGCCGCCGGTGCTTTACATGAAGCTAATCAATGCACTGGCGGCTATAAATAATTCACTCTTCTCCATCCATCACCAGCCGAGGTGAAGCTGCTGCTGCAGGGCCCTCCTCATCCAGGGGTCTGCATCCTCCTCATCCTCAGTGGACCATCAGCTGCAGGAGGAGGACGAGGAGGAGGACAAGGCTCTTCCTCCTCCTCTTCCTCCTCCTCTTCCTCCTGCTCTGCCTCCTCCCTTCCACACCCGTCGCACCTACATGTAAGATATGGTGGTGACAGAGAAGATGCACCTTCACCTGGTGGAGAGGATGGAGAAACTCTGAGCAGCAGGAGGAAGAGGAGGAGGAGGAAGAGGAGGAGGAGGTGGAGGAGGTGGAGAGAGGAAACCACCGTAGCGCGCCCTGGTGACAAACCCGAGTTAAGAACCCGGGTTTTCTCTGCACAGTGCGCGTCTTCACCATGTTGCATGAAAACAGGTGAATCTGAGTGACACCTGCGGAGTGTCGGCACACACACACACACAGACTGACTCGCACACACAGACACACTACAGACACTGCACAAACACACCAGCAGTTCACGCCTAAAAACCTGTGCGCACACTCTCACTCTCCTCCATGTCCATCCTCACATCATCTGCACCGCGAACACCACCTCATCCTCTTCCTCCTCCTCTTCCTCCTCAAACACACACACACACACACACACACAATAACAACCTTAATGACCGAGCATCCTCGCGCACACGCGCTCTCAGACACTGTTGCGCACAGTGCGTTGGTTTTTACTGACCTGATGCGTCTGGAGCGACCGAAGCGGTGGAAGGATCCGGACCAGTCTGCAGCCCAACCTCCGTGTGATGCCCGTCCTATATCCCTCTCTCTCTCTCTCTCTCTCTCTCTCTCTCTCTCTCTCTCTCTCTCTCTCTCTCTCTCTCTCTCTCTCTCTCTCTCTCTCTCTCTCTCTCTCTATCTGTCTCTCTGTCCCTATCTCTCTCTCTCTCTCTCTCTCTCTCTCTCTCTCTCTCTCTCTCTCACCCCTCCTCCTGCACACTATTACCTCACAGCCTCTGCTCCTCCAAGACACAAGAGAGAGAGAGAGAGAGAGAGAGCAGCAGAAAGCATATGGCGACACAGAAAACGGTTCAATACCGAGAAACAACACAGATTTTTATGCTCAGCTGCTTTGTTAATGTCCAACATGCAGGATCATAAGAAAACACACACACAGACACAAACAGCCGCACACACACACAATGGAGCAGGTGATGCTGCAAAAAAACACACAATCCCAAACATGCATCAGGTTTCAGAGGCTGGAAACTTAATCAAGTCTCTGCTGCATAAAAAAAGAGAGAAATCATATAGAAGAGATAAAAGATGAACATAAGCTTCACAAATCCCAGTTATTCTCATAGGTCCTCTGTTCTTAACCATCAGCAAGAGGGAATCTACCAAAATAAAAACTATTAACGGGGGGGGGGGGGACATTTAGAAACCTCAGGGAGAGTCTCAGGCGATTTCACACATGGTTGTTATTGTTTTTAGTTTGGTCCATGTCCAACCTGCTAACATGGAGGAGGCAGGGGTAATAACCCAGGGGGCAATGGAGGCAGATTGTAATGTCCTAATCTGAATCAGGTATCGAACTTGATCATCTGTTAAACTTCAGGACGACTCATTAATAAAGTGGAGAACCAGCCGCTGCTCAGTAATAAAAGATCAGGATGGTGCGTTCAGGTGCCGGCAGCTGTCGAGGCCGGAGGCTGCTGATGTGACGCCTGGTGTAACACTAATGCTCTCATTGTTAAAGTGTCATTACCAGGCTCATTTATCACTGTGCACACACACACAGACACACACTGAGCAAACACACAGGACAGCTGGCGTCTGCTGCTCACGGCCGAGTCACGCTAACAACACGGAGTCAACAGACAGAAGCAACTGACACAAACACTGGACAGAAAAACATGGGATGAACTTAACATCACAGTGCCTGATGGTTTTCATGGTTGTGTTGAACTTGAATTTATTTTAATCCCCCTTATTGTTAACGTTTTAAATCTTTTATCAGCTGCAGGTTTCCAGAGTCACATTTTAAATTGTGGTGGTTATTAGTCTGTTTCACTAAAGACTGTAAAAGTGTGCATTAAAGATATTAGTAAATTGAATAACTGATATGATGCAGAGGCACTTTATTCACTGATCAACACTCGTAGTTGACACCACAGCTGCTGCTGAGGAAAGTTCCAGCTTCACAACTCAACACACAACAGAGAAAGTTAAATCTATTTTTCTAAACTCTGTATTTTCCTTTTTCCAATAATTCATGAAATAAAACGTGCTTTATCAATTTACTGTACATTATTACAGATTGTGTGCTGGACAGAAAATCTCTTCTGAAACAAACACTTCCCTGGAGGAAGCTGCCTCAGCTCATGTGCACTAACATATGACAGATCAGGGAAGTGAACCTTGTGCTGCATGTTTGAGATTTAACACGCATGTAGGATGTTCCATGACAAAAACAGGCATGAGGGTGTAATTGCATTAAGCCGCTGCCTTTAAATAGCAAAGTCCTGCCAGACAAGATGCTAATTAATGTGATTTGGGTCTGTCAGGGTTTGATCTCCAGGTCTGAAGTGTCCACAGGCTCAGCCTCAGAGTGGATATCGGATTATGTTTATTATCTGTATGTTGTTCATTATTTCTGCAGGATGACCTGAACACGCCCGACTGAAAACACAGAGAGGATTCTGGGTTGTTTTATCTCTTTAAAATGTTTAAATCAATGAAAAACACAGGCGGCATCTTCTCTAAATAAAATTACTCTGATGAAACTCAATCCCGTCTCTGAAGGTGCGAGAGATGTTCCTCCCCCCCCCCCCCCCCCCCCCCCCGGTGCTCGACTCATAACCATATCAGTGAAGGCGTTGACCAGATGTTGGTGAAAAACACATCGTGAATAATTCACTCAGTAACGTCGTGTTTTCCGATGTGTTCGTGCTCCATCTGTTCTCGAGCTGTATCACACGTTATCCTGTTCTCACGCTGCAGATTCATCAGTGTTTAAATCACCACCGGAGAGTTCACACTCTGAGACTCGTCCTCCTGCTGCTGATGGGTGTTCGTGCAGCAGCAGGAGGAACCTTCAGTGGAGGACGACTTCTTCACTCAGGACAGGATCTGCTCAACTCTCTGAGGGACTAGATTAGAAAGTGTGCGAAGCTGCAGAATGTGTGATCGTCCTGTGAGAGTTGGACATTTCTTCTCGTCTCAACTCTGGGGCTGCTTCTGAAGGCCGAGTGCATCACAGCAGCTCGACTGGTCCGTCCCATTTCAAAGGTTCTTTCAAATGTGGCTGACAGAAGCGTCCTTTCAATCCAGAGAAGTGAAGGCTCCAGCAGGTGGATCCCTCCTGAAACCGACGTATCCCAGGATGCATTGCACTTTGGTGAAGAAACGTTTTTTTAAGAAATGACGAGATGTCTGATGCTCAAGTATCGACTCAACTGAACAACGGGAAAAAACAACAACAAGGGGCATTCAACTCTCCTGACATGTTCCTGACATGTTCCTCAGATGTTCCTCAGATGTTCCTGACATGTTCCTCATGTTCCTGACATGTTCCTCACATGTTCCTCACATGTTCCTGACATGTTCCTCACATGTTCCTCACATTTTCCTGACATGTTCCTCACATGTTCCTCAGATATTCCTGACACGTTCCTGACATGTTCCTCAGATGTTCCTGACATGTTCCTCACATGTTCCTCACATGTTCCTGACATGTTCCTCACATGTTCCTCACATGTTCTGCAGGTTCTGTCTGAGAGAACAAATGTCTCAGTCGGCGTCTCTGGACATTTTCTGGAACTTCTCCTGCAGCCTCCAGTGAGTGAGTCCATGTGAGACAACAGCAGGACAATGGGATGGACATGAAACTGTAAGAACACAAATATCTCAGGATGAAGAAGAGGAGCTGAACACGTACATCTTGGAAAACGTATTAAAGCTTCTTTGCTTCCTTCACTTTTCATTTCCTTCCTCTTTTATAAATCCTCCTTTCTTTTCCCTCATCTTAAACTTAAGGTCTTTTCCGTTTTCTTTGTTCCTGCTGACACGGAGCGAGGGAAGAGGATTTAAGAGACGCAGAAATAATCTGGATCTGCATTAAGACGCTGGAATCACCCCAACGTTCCTCCATCATCTGTTTTGGTTCTGTTGCTCCTCCTCCGCTCTGATTGGTCCATTAGTCACAGAGACGACTCCAGTTTATCATCGGAGAACGAGCCATCGCTCTTGCTTCGCTCGACCATCCATCACTGTTGTTAGAGGCTTGATTTAAAAAACATAAGATTCATTGCTGCAGCATCACTTCCTCATTAGTGCAGCCGGGGGGGCAGGGCAGCGGTCGCACCAGCAACTTGTTTAATATGTCGAGTATGAAATGAAACATGATGGAGAGTTGTGAGGTGAAAACAGGAACCGCTGGCTCGTTAATCTGCGAGAGGAAGACTGCGATTGGTCGAGGGAACCTGAGGAAGAAGATGTGTGATCCGATATTCAAGAGGAGAACTGGAAATGAAATCCTCGTCCAGATGATTACAGGGATCTGATTGGCTGGTGCAAAAAGTCACAACACGTGCAAATACTGAGACGTGTTGTGAATTGTGAGAACGACAACAGAAACGTTTCCAGGGGACACAAATCAGTGATGCACCTGTGAAGTTCCATCACCACTGACAGCAGACTCCACACAGTATTGAACTACAGGTTCACCACGTCCGAGTCCCCTGGAAACATTCCTGGTGTCGTTCTGTGAGGGTTTGTGTTGGGACTTTGTGCAGCGTCAGATTGTGTCGTCAGATTGATGAAGTTGTTTTCTGAATTTGCAGCGTGTTAAACTCGTCGAAGCCTTGGAATCGAACTACCAACCTTCTGATTAGTGAACAACCTCTACCTGCTGAAACACACGTCCACATTGTGAACGTAATGATTTGGTTTTGGGACAAAATAGGTAATTTAAACTATTTCTTAAATGAAAAATTCACACAAATCTGTAAATGGAAATAAAATTGCACCTCTAATGCAAACAGACATTTTCGGATCTGGATCACTGAACGAATCATGAATCCAATCATTTCTATAAATGTTCCTACTTTGAGATTTAATAAACCGAGTGCAGCAGAAGTGAATGAATCTGGTGACAGTTGTTTGTTTTTAATCAGGAGGCCGAGAAGAAGAAATCATCACGTGTGCGTCTGTAAGATGGATGATGTGATCCTCACTTCCTCTTCACAATACTATGTACAGCTCAGTCCTCTGCCTGTGTGTGTGTGTGTGTGTGTGTGTGTGTGTGTGTGTGTGTCCTCCTTGTCTCTGTGTCTTGTGGAGCCAGCCGAGCGTTGCCGCTGTCAGCAGTTCACTGTCTGAGCAGAAAGAGAAGCCCTGACTCCTGCTCTTCTGGTTAAAGCAGTAATCTGCTTCCTCGCTGCTTCTTCCCACAGTTCAACAACACAACTGAGAAACCTTGACATGTTGTTGTGTTGTTGTCAGAGACACACACAATCACACACACACACACACAATTAATTATCTTCTTTGCCTGGATTTCTCTCCTGAGAATCGACACCGAACACCAAGCTCTGTTCCTGCTCTGCTGCCCGGACCCTATCGAGTTCAAACACAGGTTTAGGCTCATTTTGTGTAAACACACTTTTCAAAAATGTCATGAATCAACCGTCACGACCGAAGGAGCAAACATGTGTGAAAAATGAAAGTTTTTTAAAATGTTCTCAGTCTGTTACAGGATGTTTTGATGCAACATTTCTGTCCTAATCAGTCTTTTAACCCTTTGAACAGATTTGAGTTGAAAACATGATTCCACAGAGAAAAGCTTCAGACGTCGCTCAGTTGAAAACGAACTCTTGGATTCATGAGGATTTGCTTTTCACTTGTTTATTCTTGTCCTGAGCGAAGAAGAGGTTTGTGTCTTTGCATCTCTGCTCACGATGATTCACCTCAGATCTCATTTCAACAAAATCGATCATTTTAATCTGGAGACTCCAATTAAACCTTCGACAAGTAATTGTCTTTTCAGAGTTGTGTGAAATTCAGCCGAGGCTGCTCGGATCAGGTGTCGGCCTCGTGTGCTCTTCAGTCATGAATGAGATAATCCATTATCTAGGTAGCTATTAAATTAGTCATGAGGAGATGATGAAATTCATTAATTGTAATGCTGCTCACATGCGTCCACAGGAAACTGAATGTTTCTAGGTTTGTTTTTTTTGGTTATTTGACGACAGACAGACGGAGGTGATGGTGGAACCGGTGCAGAACCAACATCTGGTGATAACTATAAACGTTTCTGATGGAATCAGTGTCAGATCAATAAAATATGAGATTTCTTTGGGAATGTTTTTGTCCACATGTAAAGTCCAGGAAAACCAGATAATGATTTTCATATTTTCAGTCCTTAGTAACATTTGTGTTTTCTGACCTCGAGCTGAAATGGAATCCCGTTATTTAGTGGACGATCAGGAAAACGTGAGCGAGAGAGAGAGTGTGACTGAGCATCAAAGATTCTCATCTCACCAAAAGTCCAGGAATCAATCCAGAGCCTCGGGTCAATGCTGCTCTGCAATTATCCAGAGCAGCGGAAGTGCCCTTTAACAGATCCACAGCCTTATTCTTTTTGACTGAAGCAAATGGACGGGTGGGTCTGATTATCTCCCTGCACGCAGCTGCAGATCCTCAACACACACACAAACACACACACACACACACACACACACATGCAAACGTGCAAACACACACACACAAACACACACACACACAGAGAGCTTGTCTGAAAGCATTAGTATCTGAGCAGATTGATTGGCGTGCACGGGCCCATCTGAGCCGAGCGGCTGATGGAACAGACGAGCGTCACCTCGGGAGAAGCTGCTGTTCAATCAGGGAATCGATCAACACCTGATTCAGGCTGAGAGCTCGTGTGTGACACGGTTTCACCTTCTGCAGAGGAGATCGAGTCCTGATGGTATTTCTTCAGCCACTGTACAGTCAAAAATAAAACTATAAACCTGTAACAATGTGGATCTGAGATAATGAGGATCAGTAAAGAATCAAAAGGTTTATTTGAATCTTAGATTTTAGATCTGTTTTCAAATGAACTTGATGGATTTGGTGCTGGACTAAAGAGGCTGTTGCTGCTTGGCAGGAATACGAGCTCTACTCTCACATTCTAGTTCCAGTTATTTGATTTAATTGCTATTTAAAGTTGTATGAAAAATAAACAACTCCACTTGGACATTATTCATCTCTGTTCTCTTCCCACTGAGCTTAAACAACACATCAAAACAAACGTGATTTACAGGCTGGCTGCAGATGGAAGGCAGAGGACGCTCCGTGAAGATCAGACCATTAAAAGTCAAATCAGATAGACCTTGCTGCTCGCACGACGAGGAGGAGACATGAAGGAGACCCTGCAGGCGGCTTTATTTGATTTACAATCCCATGATGCTCGCTGGCAATCACATCCCCGGATATTGACCGACCTCTTCGCGACATCACTGCTACATAAATAACAGCTGGGATCCGCAGGAGGAACAATAAAGAGCAGGACGCCACATTCACAACAGGCGCCTGACAGGCTGATACGGATGAATCATAAATATCATATCACTTTTAATATTTCTTCTCATATTCAAGCCCGTTACTGGTGAAGAACAACTTTCCTGAGCAGGATTCAAATAAACTCATCACACATGAGATTCTCTCACTCGATGATGGATGTGAGACGATAGAAAAACATCGACCGTGTGCAGAAGCGTTTGTGGTTCATTTAAAAAACATTGGGAGTTAGTGTGTATGTGTGTGTGTGTGTGTGTGTATTTATTTCATCTTCTCTCCATTTATTATCTGATCCGCCCGCCCACGCTGCAGCACACACACGGTTCAAGGTCCAGAGAAATGAAACAAGTGATTCCCGATCAGATTCTCTGTGAAAAGCTAAAACATGAAAACTGCCAGGTTTCATTCTTCAGTTCTGTTCGAAGGAGACGCAGAGATTTACATCTAAACACAACAAGACTCAAACCTTTTCACGGGAGTTAACTTAACAACATGCATCTGATCCCGACACCAGGTATCAGGTCGTCAGCTTCATTCTCTACTATAGATTTTTACTATATTCTATCTGCTTAAATCTCATTATTTCTTAAAATTTTGACAATTATCATCTGCAGTGTTTCAGTAATTATGTCTCTACCCACGAGAATTAAAAAGAGAACATTTTATTGTCATAAACAATTAATTTTTTACACATACAATGTATTTACAGAACAGGAGGTTGTGTTTGTATCTGTGTATAAAACAGGGAATGAATCCCACTGTTGGAGCACAGCTGCACCACCTGCTGGTGATAAAAAGCTACTGCTGCTTCAGCCCCGTTTCCTCTGAGCTCTACAGAATTTATTTCATCATGATGTTTTGCTCAGATTCCACCAGTGTGACCAGCAGCAGCTCGGCCCGGCCTCAGGAGTCGTTGGGGAGGCCGAACAGTTTGACGGTGCCCGCCTCTCGGTTGTTGTCGTACTTGCCGTCCTTGTCATCACAGGCGTAGGCGAGCAGCGGCCTCTTCGGGTGCCAGGCCACCGTGAAGGTCGGGGAGTCGCACTGGACCTCCCACAGCTTCTCTCCTGCAACGCACGAGACAGGTGAGTCCTGTGTTTATGGGAAAATCTAAATCTCCAATCATTTGTGAAACGCTCTGACTCGTTGCACTGACCTGTTTCCACCTCGCAGATGTCTATGAAATGATCCTCGGAGGCCGAAGCCAACATCTTTCCGTCGTGGCTGAAGCTCAAAGTCCTCACAGGCCAGTCTAACCTGCAGTACAAAGAAATGCATGAATCCAAAAAATGAATTATCAGCCAGGGAACTGAAAGGGTTTTACTGAAAGACGTGCTCAGAACCACACACTGACCTGGAGAAGCAGCGGACGCACACCAGCTCCTCCACGTTCCACAGGCTGACCAGAGCGTCGGCACTTCCTGTGGCAAAGTATTTCCCCGTGGGGTCGAACTTGATGCAGATGCAGTTGGACGGGTGAGCGTTGATGGACTGGATGGGCTTCAGCTCCGGGTAACTGCAAACAGAAGATCTCGTTACTGCAACTCTGAAACACACAGATCCTCACACCAGGCGGGTGAAACGTTACTTCCTCTGTCGGGCTCAGTTTGGCTCCTACCTCAGAATGTTGATGCAGCCGTTCCCGTTGGTGAGGAAGAACATGTCGTTGTCGTTGCTCCACGAGATCTCGTTCACCTCGAACTTGAACTGCTCCTCGGCGCGGGAGCGGTGAGTCTTGGCGTCGATGAAGGTCACCACGTCGTCCTTGTTCCCGACAGCGATGGTCTGACCGTCAGGACTCCAGCAGATGTTGATGTTTTCTCCTGAGATGTTTAAAAATAATAATAATAACAATAAGACAGAGGTTTAACAGGAATTCAGTGGTTCTCATATTGACCATAAACAGGAAATTGAAGATGGACGACATGACGGTTCTTTAAATATGAAGCCAAAGTGTTTGGTTCATGCTGGTTATCATGTTTATGATAAGTTTGGTTTAATTAGTTATTTGATGATATAAAAAGGAGCTGTGATGTCATGATTGACAGCTGAGACTGGCTCGTGATTGGTCGAGGAATTGGAGATGTGCTGTCCATATTTATTTACAATATAATAAATTAATTGATTACATTTTAATGCCTTGCATTTATCGCCCACCTTCATGTTTCCTCATCAGTCACAATCAGTGCCGATTGAATTGGTTTTAACTCAAGTTTTTAGAATCCCCCAATATTACAGGTTTTGCAGATCAGCTGGTTTTCTGTTTTTGAAAGGCCTGCAGGAAACATCTTTTTATTCTTAAAAAAACATAACAACAAAGTGGTGTTTGCTTTTGAATTCTCCCGCAGATCAAACTGCACCTTTGGTGTTGACGGTGGCGATGCACTTGGTGGTCCGGACGTCCCAGATGCGAATGGTCTTGTCTCCGGACGCCGTGACGAACAGATCCGGGTTGGTCGGATGCCAACAGAGCTGATCCACGCTGTCACCGTGACCTCGGTAGTTGTTCTCTTTCACCTGAGGACACAGAAAAGGATTTAACTGGTGTTCAGCAACACCACTCTCTGACCAGTGACCACGTAAACCTGCAGCACTGGTTTACGTCCTCCTCCCACTTTTCCTAACGATGGAAACATCTAGAAAGATGTCCACAAACTGTGGCTGCAAAACACAAACACTGGTAACTAAATAATATTCAACTGAACTGAACTGAAATACCAAATTAAGATAGTTAGTGTGACAGAATAAACACTGCAGAGAAGAAGTCCACTTGTATATAATGAAGTCAAGGAACTCAGTCTCTCAGAGGATGTAACATTATTTGATCGGTGTGTGTTTACAAGTTTGATATATGCTGTGACGTTGTAGTTATAAGTTAAATGAAGGTTAATGCTAGTTAGGCTCGCCACAGGCTTTGTCCCTGATTATCATTATCTGATTAACATCCACACAGACACTCAGAGCATCTCACCAAGTTAAACCTTCCCCCTCAGCCATTAAGCAACGGCCGTAAAGCAACCTCAAAAGAAGGGGGGGGGGGGGCTCTTATCTTAGGGACCATTTTTTAAAGCATGCTAATTTACATTCACACACACACCTCCTTGTTGGTCAGTTTGATTGTTTAGTAATTTGTGTTTTTATACTTTATTATGTTCATAATAAATGTTCTTCTTTCACAAATGATTTGTTATTAATATTGCATAAGTGAATCTTGCCAACCGTTACACTGTTAAGAACTCCATAACCTTCATTGTTCATTATATAATCTTTAATGGAAAAATATTGAGATTTCTAATTGAACTAGATCTAAATGAGACTGATCTTAATAAATAAATTGGCTATCTTTTCCCTTCTATGGAGGGTGGTGCCCCGCGAGAACTTTAACCAATACAAGTTATGATTTAATATTAATATTTTAAATATTATTTAAAATATATGTTTTACATTTTATTTTGATAACCAACTTTATTGAGTGCCTAAAGGCACACCATTCTATGGTAACTCTTTTTAAGCACTATTGCACAACAACACTTATTTAAATAACAAATATCTGAACCAGTCAGGCTCCACTTATTCTATGTACATTTACAAATATACAGATATGTTTATATAAAATAAACAAAGTATGCGATGTAATCTGCTGTGTCCTCTTTGTAGAGTAATATTAACACCTGATCTGGTGGATCAGTAGTTGTCTCCTCTTCACACTTGTCCCTCAGTGAAAGTCTCAGCTGAACCTTCGTGTCTGGACCCTTCGTTGTTTAATAAAGTTAAACTCATTAAGATAATAACCGTCAGAACAGTAATAAACATGTTTAATAACCAGTGATGAGACTCGACCACACGTCCACTGGTCCGCCGGAGCGAGGCTAACGTTAGCATGCTAGCTGCTGCTCACCAGGCGGTCCTTCTCCAGGAGGAAGACGCTCGCGGTCTTGTCGAAGGAGCCGGACGCGAGTCTCCTGCCGTCGCAGCTCCAGGCCACCGAGTGCACCTTGGCCGTGTGAGCAGGGAACTCGCGGCTCTTGCTGTTGTTCCTGAAGCTCTCCTGCATCTCCTGGTAGTAACGCGACGCCATCTTGAAACACTACGCGATCATCAGGCGGCGGAAGGGAAACAAGAGGCGGTTTGGTCACAGCGCCATCTGGGGGCTCGGGAGGAGGACTCTTTATCCGGTCATTGAATTTAGCATAAAATATAATATAATATCATCTGCCTTTACTTTCACTTAATACTTAATTTGATGGATAGATAGATAGAAAGAAATATAGATAGATAGAAAGAAATATAGATAGATAGAAAGATAGATATATATAGCTAGCAAGATATATAGAGATATATCTTGATAGATAGATTTATATATATAGATATAGTAAGATATATAGAGATAGATAGATGTAAAGATATATATAGATATATAGCTAGCAAGATATAAAGAGATAGATAGATAGAAAGATAGATAGATGGATATTAATTGATTAATAACAATCTACTGAAAAGCAGGTTTAAGGTTATTTACTCTTCATCAGGGGCGTCAGTTAAACTTTCAAATAAAGACAAAACAAAGCTTGTTTTTTTTGAATTTGCAATTTATTTCAAGTGATGCTAAAATGAAAATCATTGTTTTAAAAAACCTTTAACACTCCATTTATTTCCCAAACACACACAATATCTATCGTCACCCAAACTCAGTCGGATGCAGTTAATCCCTTTAAGAAGCCACCATGTCGACATCAGTACGAGGACCTGAGCCCCCCCCCCCCCCCCCGGCCCTCTGAGGCCTGTGCAAAGCCTTGATATGCAGAACAGTCAGGCCAGAGGCAGCTGTCAGAGCTCCGAGGGGTTCCTGTGCAGCCGGACTGCTCAGTGACATCTGGTCCTTTGCATTAGAATAAATACACCTAGAGAACGAAATGCACTTGTAAATGTGAGACTGTGTTTTAAGAAATGTGAAAGCATCATACAAATGTGCCTTATGTAATTGCATACTCTTCAAAATTATTCTTCACGTTGCAACAAGTGTAAGGAAAAGCCATATATAGACAGCAGGCCCTACAAAATAAAAGTCAAGGAATGCACGTGGCGGTGAGCGTGGCGCCCGAGTACAGACACAGCAGGGGGCGTCTCACAGTAAATGTGCATACAGGCATTCAGGAGGTGTGTGGAAGACGTCTTATCTGTGGAGGAGGGACGATGACGTGTCTCATGGGTTTTAACAACACAGTGATTCAGGACCTGAAGGTTTAGAGGCAGAGAAAGTACACAAACAAGAGTTTAAAATAACAACGGTTCAGTTGGTTTCTCCCAGATGTTTCCAGTCAAGGCCCCTGATGTGGGTTTGGTGACATTTTGTCCCATGGACCCTGAGAACTTCTCCGTCAGCCGGGATTTGGTTGTGATGTTCGGTGGGTTTCCATCAAATGCATCCACATTTCAAAAGAAAATGTGATTTGCAGATTATAGCCACGAATGCTACACACCAATATGAGAAGTTATTAAGATAAGCTTTTACAGAATGCGGCCAAACTATTTTTCCTGCAGCTGCTCGGTCCACGAAGACGCCGAAAAAGAAAAGAAGGCACACGTAACTCAAAGAGAGAATCTTTTTGGTTCTTATATATATTTAACAATATTTATTATCTAGGTTGTTGGATGAGTTTCTTCTTCGGCTGATAAGTCACTTACTCGAGAAACATTGAAATAAGACATTTGTCTGTATTAATTTCGAGAAATGTCACAGATCAGTTTTCATCTCTTCTCTCATTGGACGTTTTGACACCTGATTCAAGTTATGATGTTTTTATAATCGTCTGCTTCAATCTCAGTCATCACCTTTTTTAGAGCGTAAATACAAATCTGCATGAACCGTGATGGAAACCCACCTACTGCCTTTCTGTTGTTGGAGAAACATCTCATTATTTTCCTTCAAAACCTGAATTATTACTTTTCCACATTTGTCGGATTTCCACATCAAACCTCAGACACACTGATCGTCAACCTGCTGGAACCTGGACGTGAGAGAAATCCTCTGCAGAAAACATGGAAGTGCTTCTCTTCCATGTGCAGGGATTTTTTTGGACTATTTTTTACCCTGGAGGTGAATCTGGATCTTTAACAGTCCGGCACAGCGCATTCCTTCTGATGACACAAGAGCGAAGACCTTTGTGCATCGAACAGAGAAAACTATTAAACACATCCACCTAAAGCTTTGCAGTCGTCGTACAAGTCGAAGTGTTTGAAGAAAACTGAGGCTCGGTGCAAAAAAAAGTTGCAGCTTCCCTCGTAGCGTTCAGTCATCTCGTCCTGGAGGATCCACGGGTTTGTTTCAAATAAAAATAACTGACGTACGGTAGATTAATAACAACTCAGAGCACCATCTCACTGAAGAAACTTCACACTGACTCACCAGCACCAGCAGGCAGCACCGGCTCTGACATCTTAGCTTTATACTTGTACAGTGTGAGGAATCTTCCATCTTTATTTACAGTCTACGGTGGCTACAATTGCCTTTATGTGAAAAAAATCTAAAATAAGAGATATTCACTGTCGTTTACATGTTTTATTTTTATTTTAAATTAATAAACTTTCGCGTATATTTTATGCTCAAACTGGTTTGAACTGAAAACAATAAAAGGTGACTTATGTGTGACGTGTGTCAGTGAAGAAACTCTTCAGGAAATACATGAACCAGAACTGTAAGTTTGTTTTGATGTGATCGAACCAATCATCTTCTGATCTGAGTGAATATCAGCGACATCGGTCGTATCCATCAAATAATCTGATAGATATGAAACCAAACCCGGGATCCTCGGCCTCCACCCTAGCACTCGGCGTCGGCGCTGCCGTTGACCGGCCCGGCGCAGACGGAGGCGTGTGCGTCCGCGGCAGGTTCTCCGTGGTCAACTCCGTTTGACTGGACGCACGTCTCCGGCACATTTTGATCATCCGTCCCAGCGCTGTTTGGAGAACAGACAAAACACCATTGTTCATGTTTTCAATGAATATTCAGTCAAACTCTTAAACACAAGGTGCGTTTAAATGCTCTTTTGAAATCAAGGAAAACTGTATTTTGTGACAGTGATGCTGGACCTGTTGACGCAGCCGTTGCTGAATGGAGTCTCTGCCGTCTCCCTCTCAGACAGCGAGCTGCAGGACCTCCTCTCCTGCCAGGAGCCCGCTCTGGCCTGCTTGCCCGTGTCAGAGCTCTTCCTCCGGGCCACGATAGGTCCCGGCCCGGACCCCCGTCTCTCCGAGCTGAACCTGGCTGCCGCCGGGTCAGACGAGGCGCTCAGCCCCCCCGGCCCCTCCGCATCTTTAGTGGAGTCGCTGCTGGTCCTCTTCCCGTTCAGGCTGTCGCAGGAGGAGACGTGGCTCAGCTGGCCGTCGTCTGCACATGAAGAAGAAAAGAAAGATGCACACGTGCTGCTTTGAACCTTGACCCCTGACCTGATGATTACTGCCAATACGGAAATTCAAGATTACTGCAGTCAGTATATATTTTATTTATCTTATTTTCTTCATTATCTGTTTGACTAGACTCAGTCACACGTGCAGTTGAAATATCTCTGCACACTTTTAATCAAGCAGCTGTGGTGACGTGGTTTATTCTGCTCGAGGTCAATCAATCGTGGAAAAACAGATAAATCCACAGCAGCAGTCTCTGATCTCATCATTTAAATATATAGTGTTCACTCTGAGGTGCAGAGCGCCCCCTTCTGGACACACAGGTTTTTACTGCTATTACTTCCCTGTGCCGTCACAGCAGGAGTAGAAATGAGAACATTGACCGACACAGCGACCTGATAATTAACAAGACGATGTTAACATTTATGAACTAAGATGTTTTATTTGAGCCTTGACTCTAAGATGAGTCTGTAAATCAGAGGTGGTTTCATGAAGTCAGAATGTGAAACAGAACTGAGTCTCCTCCTCAGACGTGTTTACCTGCAGCTCCGGCCTCGCCTGCCTTGTTGCGTCTGCGTCTCAGGATGACCTCCAGCTCGCTGTCCTTCTTCCCCGGGGGGGAGGGGCCTGACTCCTGAGAGCCTCGACTCGGGCTCCTCTTCACCGTCTCCTGCAGAGAAACACAAGTTCAACACAAGTTCAACACAGACTCTGACACTGATTCATAAAAATCTATTAGATCTTATCACAATTCATATCTGCTGGAATTTAATTTTGATTTGCAGGTAAAAAACTATATTTTATGTATTAGTATATAAACCAACTTCACTGTCTAATGTTAACTGTTTTTTATTACTCACTTAAATCCACAATGCTTTTGTGCATAAACCAGAAATCATATACAAAATATCTTAAGAGCATATCTCGAGAGTTATTTTTATTTCTGTATAACAAAAGAACCATGAGCTCTGAAACGATGTACGTATATCAATAATTTTACCAGGATGCCTTTCAGCTCTTCCATGGCGCTCTCCTGTGGCTTCTCCTCACACGGTGGAGGCGGCTGGAGGAAGAAAAACAATCATTACGTGAATTTTACAGATATTTTCCTGCTGTTTTCTCACATGGACTCACTCTGACATTTCACTAGGTGGCTGGAAACTGACTCGGACATTAACGTTCTCACATGCAGCCCCTCTGGAACATTTCCAGAAGATGTGCAGACTTCAGGTTATGTCTGTGAGCAGCTTTAGTGAAGCTTCATTTAAGGGATGAACAACAAAGAGCGAACACAGTGTCCCGGTCAGAAAGGACGATAAAATGCCATGTGCTCAACTGATTAAAATGCAAGGGTCTCATCTGTGTGTGTGTGTGTTTGTGAGCATGTGTGTGTTTATGTGTGGGTGAGTTGCGGCCCCCTGGGGAGTGACTGTGGCATCACATCACAAGATTGATGCAAACGTCAATAAACTCACTTTTACTGCTGTTCTCTGCGGCTGCACGAGGCCGAACATAGAGGAGAGAGAGCAGAGCAATCAGCCGGAGTGAAGTCAGACTCTGAAACGACCTCATTACGTTTACACACGTCAGCATGTTTACAGGAAGAGCAGTTACACACTCACATTGGGGGATGAAGCAGGCACGAACTTTGCGTTGCTTGGTTTCTGTTTGGAATAAAAAATTGATTTAGATCTTTTTCTCTGGTGTGAGGGTAACATGACCTCTGACCTTTGACCCCTTATTATTATAGGACACAGGGTCAAAGATAAATGAGGACAAAAGATAGACAAAGGTTTATTCTAAAAGATTTTATGATAATAATTATGATTTGAACTGAATTTGACGTCGGTCTTGAGAATGATTAACCATGTGACTGGGAAACAGGTTTTAGATTCTTTCCATCTTTCATGATCAGAAAACACTTAGATATTTAAATACAGATGAGTGGAAGCCACTGCAGTGAATAAACAGTTACACATGGTGCCTGACTTCCTGACCTTGCTGCCCTGGCTCTTGACCGGCCGCAGGACGACTCCGTGTTTGATCCTCTCCATCATCTCGTTCACCGCCTTCACCTTCACGTCCTCAGAACCCTCAGAAGCTGGAGAGTACGACACACAAGCAGCTTTATATACTTTGCATTTTTATCCATTTATAATCCTCAGTATATATATTTACTCTTCATATACATGACACTTTCTTTTATCCTTGTTCTACTTGCACATTAATTAGTTTATGTGTGAGACCAGTGCTGTAGTAATTTACATATAAACTTATTATTATTATTAAATGATGAATGTGGAAAGACTCAAACTCACATTCAGGCTCCTCGGCCTTCACGGAGGCTTTGGAGCCTTTTGAAGACTTTCTCATGATGGCGATCAGAGAACTGAAGGAGAGAAAAACCTTTTATTCACTTTCCTCTGATTGACACTTCAATGATTATTATAGAGCAGAAATATTGTTGTGTGATATGTAACATGTTTGGGATGTCGCCCCCTTCCTCACCTGAGGGGATTGCATCTGGACGGGGGAGGTGGAGGAGGCGGTGGTGGGGGAGGAGGTGGGGGAGGAGGCGGCTGTGGGGGAGGAGCGGGAGGGGGGGCAACTCCCGGTTCGGGGGGAGGGGGTGCTGTGCTGGTCGTCATGGTGATCATTTTCTGGGTCTCCTGGAGCTCGTGGACTGTGGAGATGAAAACAATGGGAACAGATGAAAGAACTTTAATACCACTAACACCTACTTAACCAGTACTATTTGTCCTGCTGGTGCTGATGGTACTGCAGATGGTATCTAACCCTGTTGCAGCTACGGTGATAGAAATCCTTCAAACCTCCATATTGTCACTCCAGAGTGACGCCTCTTACCCAACACAGCATCTCTGGTCACACTAAGTTATCTGTTCATCTATTTTTGTCCTTTTTAAAAAACGGTTTTAGTTTGAAGTCAGTTTTTGGTGCGTGACCCATTTTCAGGTTAATTGTTTGCCAGATTTCCTGCAGCAGATGGTCAACGGTCCGTGTTGACACAGAAATAAACAACAACACAGAGACTGACATGAGATGACATCACTCTGGTCAGCTCATTTCAAGCTTTACTCAACTTAATCATTTCATGAATTTAAATTTATTCAGATTTTACTGGTGAGAGATTTTCAAGAAGACAAATGTTGGATTTATGCCTCAACCACAGAAATTTCTTCTGGAGCAAAACTGCTGCAAAGTAGCTGCAAAACAAAACTGTCTCAATATTTTATTTTTATTTAGGACTAACAAAAAAATGTTATGACAACACTGGGATGATGGAAATATCTTGGATTTCTCCTGCATCATTTTGGACACATTTCCCCCAAAATTTAGGGGAATTCTTTGATTCTTCACAATAATTTGTATTAAGAGTCTGTGGATTTTTTAAATGATAAAGATGGAGCTGTGGAATCTGTGATATCTCTATAGTTCAATGTTGTCTCAGTCAGATTTCTGTTGTTGCTCAAAGCTCAAACTGGGTCAAACCTCATTTGCCCCAATGGGATGTAAAGGTATCAGTGCATATGTTAATTGATTGCAGATCTGATGTGTGTGTGTGTGTGTGTGTGTGTTCAGTCCCACTGGTCTCCAGCTCCTCCACCCTCCTGAAGAACCCTGATACCCCCCCGCCCCACTGTTTACACCATATGCCAACTAGTGTGCGTCTCCACCTCTGCCCACCTCTGTTCTCCAGCTCCTCGTTCTTTGTCTCCACCTGCTGCAGCCGTCCCTCCACCTCCTTCTTCTCCACCTCCTGCAGCTCCAGCTGCCTCTGCAGCGCCTCCAGCTGCTCCTTCACAGAGCTCTGCTCCAGCTGGGCCTCCAGACTCTGCACCTACACACACACACACAGGGACATATTTCATGAATCATAAAATGGAAACACAAAAGGGAAACACAGGTAAATGTCCAACATAAGCATCTCAACCTTCTGGAGAAAGGCAACAGGGTCTGAATGTTTATTCTTGAAGGTCTCATGAAACAGTTGTGACCTTAATGAATCATATGTGACCCTCAGTAAACCTCCTGTCCCAACGTGTGTGACGCTACGACTAAAATGAAAAAAACACTGAGAAGTGAGGAAATTCTCTAAGTTAATTTGTGACTGATATTTCCCTCAGAAGGTGGTGGAGAACAGAGACAGAGCAAAAGTGAGTGTTTGACTTCCCAATAACTTGAACCAACTGTCACTCACTGGTTTTTCCCGGTGAATAACCTGAGGAAGCAGAAGTTTTCCTGGTTTTACCTTCTGCTGATGCTGCAGACGCTCGTCCTCCAGGGTTTTGGTGATGGCTGCCACGTCCTCCAGAGCTTTGAGCAGCTGAATGCTTGGCTCAGCATTCTGCAGCAGCAGCATACTCTGCCTGTTGGCCTCCTTCTGCTTCACCAGCATCTGCAGGAGACAGAGGAGGAGGAGGAGGAGGAGGAGAGACAGAGGGAGGGAGGGGGGAAGGAGTAAAGGGATGAAGAGAAAGGAGAAGAAAGATGAATCCTTCTCACCTTCCACATTTTAACACATTGTCCCAGTTCATCCATCACAGTCTGCTGTAGAGCTACAGGCTCTCCATGTTTCAGGTCAGTGAACAACTGATTCAGGTCGATTCATTAAAACCAGAAACCAGTTTATTGGAGTGTTTCTGATTCGTTACCTCGTGAGCGTAGGTCTCAGCTTTGACCCTCAGGTTCTGCTCCAGGTCCAGCTGCTCCTTCATCCCATCGTACTCCTGAGTGGCCATCATGGAGACTGGAGAGACAAGAAGACAATGAGGCTGAACACAGACAACTACTGACTCCTCATGTTTATCATGAATATACATTTATCTTTTTTATTCAACCTGTAAAGTCTGACAGGCTGTTAGCATGTTAGCACAAACTCTCTAATGGTCACATGACAACTAACTTGTTAACACAAACATTAAAACGTACTTGTATCCAGCTAATATAAGAATGTGCATGTTAGAAAGTACTATCCAAGGTGCCAGTATAGCATAATGAAAATTTTCACTGGTTTTATGCTAATGTTAGCATCCCAACATGCTACTATTAGCAGGAAACACATTAAAAGGATAGTAAATGCTACTACTACAATACAACTAACGGGTTTCAAGCTAATATTAGCATGTTGATGTGTATGTTGGTAAGAACAAAGCACTTTACTTGTCCATGACATATATTAGAAAGTTAATTATATAAGCAAGTGGGCGACGACTAATATCCAACTTACTTTCTTCATGCTTACAGCACTTTTTTTTATTTTGAAGAAATTGTACTTTGGATAAACGTGTCGGCTAAATTACATTTTAATGTAATGTAAATGCTTGTATTAGCATGTTTACATGCATGTTAACTATCCAGCATGTCAGCATGGTCACACACCTGCTATATGCTAATAACAATAAGCATGTTAGCATGTGTGTGCAGTAAGCGTGTATCACTGTGCAGGCTAACTGTGTTGAGACGATGGTTTGAATCTCGTTCTCTCGTGTTTCCTCACCTCTGTTAAATCTCTTGATGGTTTTACTTTGTTTATTGACAGTTTCACGAAGGTCCTTCATCTCCGTCTGATTTCTCTCTGACTGCAAACAGGGAAACAAACTCATCATTATTTACTGTAACTTTACATATACAGCCATACCTTAGCATAATTATCTTTCAATTTGAATTTAAGATGGTGTCAGCACTGATCCAGAATCAGCACAGGACAGGGTCATATGATGCAGGTGAACGTGCGTCCTCACCTGATTGGTCAGCTCATCGATCCGTTTCTGCTGGTCGTGAATCTGACAAACAAAATTCTTCTTCTCCTCCAACAAGCCGGTCACCGTGTCCCTCAGCTCTGACACAACACAGAGGACACACATGAAGTCAGGGGCGTTTACAGTAAAATATCAAATGATTAGGTACACGTTAAAAGTGACATCACAAAGACTGACATGATATTTGAAATTATTTTTGTGGTGCTGGTGTCGTGGCTTCATCGTAGAAAACAAATGTTAGAGCAAGAAAACCTGGAGAGCACATTGTTATTTATGAGATGATTCATCTTTAAGTTGATGGAGGAGTCAGACGTTTTGATTCCTGTCTAGTGGGACAGAACAGGTGAGACTAATCTGAGTCTAATTCTACGTGTTGTACCTTTAACCTGTAGCTGATACTGTATGAAGGTGTCGGGGCTGGCGTCTGCAGCGTCTGCAGCGTCTGCAGCGTCTGCAGCGTCTGCGTCGGCCTCCAGGGCAACGCAGTCGGAGATGCTGGGAAGAAGCTCGTCCAGAGACGTCCGGGACGACAGGCTCAGGTACTTGAACTTCCTGTTCTCACTGTTGAGCTGGAGGTCAAAGTTCACAGGGGGTTTACGGCAATGACAGAGTTATTACAGAAAATTAACCAAAAGTTATACATAAAAAAATATATACTATTTTTTAGGAGACTGCATCGTAGTAGTGGAAGTACATCCCATTTTAGATTTGAGGGTTTACTGTACACTAAAGAAATAAAACATAATATGCTGGTAGCCCTTTAATTTAATTATTGTATTTTGGGTTTTAAACCCTGATCATAATTCATATAACTGCTAGAATAACTAATGAAACTGGTGTATCTTCCCCTGGATGTTGCTAAGTCTTATGCTAGCCGACAGTTTTTGCTGTGGAGGCGATAACACACAGATAATGTAGTCAAATCCCTTCTGTGCAGAGTCATCCTGACTCGACTGTTCACTCCATTCACCTGCTAATGCCTGCTGGACCCTGATAAGGCTAATCTCATAGCATTGATTATGAATGTGTGTGTGTCTGTGTGTGTGTGTAAGACCTTTGTAGCCACGGCCTCTGCATTTTCCCGGCACGACTTCTCGATCTCCAGCTGAGTCTGCAGGACGCTCACCTCCTCGATCACCATCTGAGACACTGAGACAGGAAGAGAAATTAAGTATTTTAGTGTGTGTGTGTGTGTATATGTGTCTGTGTGTGTGTGTGTGTGTGTGTGTGTGTGTGTGTGTTTGTTTGTGTGTCAGTGTGAAACCTCCACAGATTCTAGAAAAGCTGAAATAAAAATGTCGGCCGGAAGCGTTTAGTCGGCCGCAGCTGTCCAACGTGTCACCAGAGCTCAGCGAGTCTGCAGTTATTTTAAAATGACCCAGATAAGGCGACTTTGGGAGAATCCAGACTGAGCGCAGAGAAACTCAACGTGATGAAGTAGCTTTGTCAAAACAAAGATCCACTTTCCTTCCCCTCATTCATCTCCCGCCTTCTGCTTAGGATGAATTTTAAATCACATCTGTCAGATGACGGGCATTTAATTCAAATTATTCAAATCCCTTTCACATTTTAATTCTGTAAATTTACACACTGCTCTTTTCTGGATGGAAAAATTTCAACACACAAAATAAATATACAGTTACCGACCTGCGGCAGTATGAGATATTCATGTTCAACCAATTTGAGAGGCCACCATGACCTTTGACCCCCCAAAATCATATCAGTATGTCTGTGAGTCTATAACAGGACATTCGTGTCACATTTAAATGGTTGTCTCAGGGCGTTCTTAAGATAACCAAGTCCAAGTGAATGTTAATGCCACATGTAATGAAATCCCCTACAAGTGCTCCTGATGTATCACATCCTCAGGACCTTGACCTTCCACCATCGGACACCATCAGTCCCTGACTCCTTCAGGCTGCGATGGCTGGATCGTGTTTCATCCACAGGAAGCCACCGCTCTCACGTCCCTGATCCATTAACAGAGAGTTCCTGGTCGATGGACAAGCCCACAGATTATCACTCACATGGCTGAGGGCAGGAGGAGGAGAGGTGTTCGTGTTCTTTCTGCCTCAACCACTGACACAGAGACTCTGCAGCTGCCGGTGAGCTGGCTTCTCTCTAATCTGAGGCCACAGCAGTGAAAGTGCAGCTGAAGGTTGGTGGACGGGCGTGAAATACTGTTTTACATATTAATCTATACCTCGGTTTATATAAAGACATATAAAGGCTGTTGAGGAAGCAGATATCAACTCTGAGTTTACGTCTTCTCGGTAGATAAAATAGAGTATTTTTAACAGAAGGTATAGATAAATATATAAAATATGAAATGTATGAAGAAGAGATTTATGATTCTGAACTGGCCACAGAATGAACCATTACCATGAAGACGACCAAAACCAGTTTCTGTGTCAGTGAGGCCTTCAGGTGCATTAACCCGCATTCGAGATTCCCACATGCTGGAGGTGAAGGGTTTTCCTCTTTCAGGCTAAATGACTAATGCTTCACTGTCTGATGCATTAGTCACACACACACACACACACACACACACACACACACACACACACACACACACACACACACACACACACACACACACACACACACACACACACACACACACACACACACACACACACACACACACACACACACACACACACACACACACACACACACTATCCACTGTGTGTAGATGCATTAGGGAGCAATGCTTTTAAAGAACACACTCTCACCAGGACTTTACAGAGCAACATCAGCAGCCTCCTGTTCGTATATTGATCTAATTTATCAATCATACACTTAATTTTAAGCTTTATCATTGATTAACAGTACAAATAAACCTGATCTGAATGAATTATTTAATTCAAACAAGCAGGTGAACCATGTGAGATACATGTAAAAGGCTTAAAAAAGTAGAAACTCATTTTTCTGTAAGATCAAGCTCAGGATTTCAAGTGATAAAATAAGGTGTTTTTTGAGCTGTTAACTAAATGATTTGACTGTATGGTGATGAAACATATTACTGCTTTCTGGACTAAGATGTTCAAAGGCTTATTTGAACATTATTCAGTAAGTCAAACAGTAAATAAAAGATATTTAAAAAGCAGCATGAATTCCACTTCAAATCCATGCATCCGAGCAAAATGATCTTCAAACTGCAGAAACAATATTAGTCTGGTTTTCATTAACTGCATCAGACATAGAAGCAGGTGACCTTTTAAAGCCCAGAAGAGATTCATCTCTGCACCCAGAGTCAGAGAGGGTCTGGGTTTCAGTCGAGGAAACACTGATCAGAAAAGAGAGGGATGATATAAAAGAGGAGGAGGACAGGGAAGGGTTCTGAATCTATTTTTAAACCCTCAGTGTTTAATGCCTCTGGATGGTGGTGTGATTCCCCCCCCCCCCCCCCCTGCCTGGCAGAGACTTGTTTACACCCTCTCTCTCTGTCTCTCTCTCTCACAGTCGCTTCAACCCTCACGCCGATCGGCCTCTGCTCGGCTGCACCGCGGTTCAGCTGCAGCTCTACGGGTCGGACGCCACATGCAGGTCACACTTATCGCTCTATTTTTTTAATTTCTACACGGGAAGATCGTCCAGACTGAAATATCTCAAAAACTACAGAACCAATAATTGACCTGAAGCGTTATATGGAGTTCATGCTCTCCTAGAGACAAATCCCACTGAGTTTGGTCTTTTTCATATAGCGCCACCATGAGGCCAACTGTTACTTTTTTAGTGACATCTCTTCTTGACAACTTTGTGTGAAATCAAAGTAGGATTTTTGTATCCTGTGAACAAAACCAATATTTGCAATGAACCAACATTTTATTATTGATTATAAATGAATAGATTTATCTGTCTATCAGTTCATTGTGAGGTTTAATAACAAGTGAGAGCGTTAAGCCGTCAGTTGTTTACTCTCAGAGAGACATGTGGGCGTGCAGTGCCCTCCGTCTGTTCTGGGTCAGTTACTCCTCAGAGTTCACGGCTTCATGAGATAAACGACCAGCCTTTAAAACCTGTGACACAGGCTGGAAACCGAGCCGTGCTTTTGTCTTTCCCTGCCGAGCCGGAGCTGGTGACAGCCTCTGGAGCGACGGTGCCCGTTGTTAAACAGATGATTTGGAGGATTAGTCAACGGGAATCACGTTCATCCGAGTGACCATGGAGGGTTAAGAGAGAGAGTTAAGGTTACACGGGACATTAAAAGCCTGTAGCTGCTCTACACGTTCGTTACAGATCAAAACCTCTGTGTGTTACGACGTTCAGGAGTTAAAATGTAAAACGATGAATTCTGGTGAACGTGTCACTGAAACAGCCGCTCGGCCTGCGGAGGATTTGGATCCTCGAGTGTTAATACCAGTGGTGTCTAAGCTGTAACACTAACCCAGAGCTAAGCTGTGGACAATAGGAGGCTAATGCTGCCTTCAAAAGCTCCTGTTAAGCTGCTGCTGCAGAGCCTGATGGGATATGTACATGAGATGGGTTTCACAAAACCAACAAACTCCCTTGTTTTTAGTCAGTTACACTATCGACTCAGTAGGACGAGGCCCAACTCACAAATTCAATCAAGCTGCAGCAAACTACACACACTAAACGATATCTGCTGTCTAAATATGTAAGATTGTTATTTTCCATCAAGGTTCATGAATTATTCTCTAGGAAATTGGTAAAATGTCACATAACGTCCTGTTGAAGACATTCTAAACTCTTCAGCAGCGTGTTGGTTCTTCATGTAATCACAGAATCTACAGCTGAACAGGGGAAGTGCGGCCACGGGCTTTGATCCAGGCACAAGCAGCAGACTGAAGAACTAGGCTATGATAAGCTAACAGCGCTGCAGGCGAGCAGCCTCACAAAGCTGAGGGGTCTCACAGTTAGCTCCCAGCTACATGTTCACTTACAGGAGCGCTCCATGACATGTAACATGTTACATGTGACTGGTCTTACTGGGCACCAAGCAGGACTCTTACTTCTGACTTTTTGTCACACATTTGTATATATTTATTGTTTGGGGGATATTTCTACCATTTGAATATTTCTTCTAAAATCCCCCCCCGACAGGCGTGTTTGACACTGAGCTCCTGAGCACTCGGCTTCTTTTTGCTGCTCTTGCTCAACATGAATCATAAATTACAGTTTCTCCTGGTTTCTCTGATAAGGGCAAAGAAACCTTTTGGCTTTTGCACTTAAGGATGAAACGTCAGCCGCTCTGACTCATCTCCTCTAAGAAGATGCACATCAGTGACAGTTTCCTTTTTAAGACGTTTTCACAGCTGATTGTCTGAAGCTTCATGTGTTTGATCCATAGTTTCATTTCATCTGTTGGTGTTGGTTTCACATTTTAATTTAGGGACTAAAAATGTTTGTCTGACATGTACGTCCTGTTGACATCACCTACGTGGGCGGAGTCTACTTATACTTGACTCTGATTGGTTTGTAGACAGCGTCTGACGTGGGGGGTTTCAGTTGGTTGTCATGGTAACATCATGATGGTATTATTAGCAGCATCAGCACCTTCAGACGTATTGCTCCACAGTACTACACACTAGTTCAAATGCACCAGCTTCTTCTTCTTCTTCTTCTTCTTCTTCTTCTTCTTTAATAGTTTAATTCTGTCTCTACTTCCTGTGATTGGTCCAAAAGTCCAAACAATCCAACAAAGTGTTTTCACTGCAGACCAACAGAACCCTGGTTTAGTTTGATCCAGACCCAGAACCCTCTTCTGCTCTGAGGAACCTTTCACACCTGATGTTCAGGTTCAGACTGAACTGAAGAGTCTGAAGCTCTGAACCAACCTGTAAACACTTTGTGCTCGACCATGAAGCTTCTGCACCAAATGTCTGGTTAATTCCCTCTGGTTCACACCGTTCATATAAAGATCATATAAACCAGACACTGCAGATTCAATTCAGCCTCAGTGTTTAGGTCACGTTTTCCCTCAGTTTGACTTTTGAGATTCAGGCGAGGCTGAAGTCTCAGCTCATTAGATCTATTAACATGTGTCCGTCACATGAGGAGGAGCAGGTAGAAACTCCTGGAGAAGGAGCTCACTCGTCCTTCCCCCGTTTTCTGCTGCTGAGTTATTCATGAAGGCAGGTTTTAAATAATGAATGGGAATTACATGACAGGAGCGACTGCTGTCGTCTCTTGGGAGAAGCAGTGAATGAATAAATGAGTGAATGAATGAGAGACTGAATATAAGAGGATGAGAGTTTCTGCTGACTCTTCCCAGAGAGGACGTGTTGATGAGGTTTCTAACACGTGACGGACGTGAAACTGGAAGATCACGAATATCTCAGGATGAAGAACAACACTGATCTTTCCACAGCAGAGTTAATACGTCGTATCCAGCCTCCTGCTGCTCTACAGGCTCCGCCCCTCGCCTGGATGTTCCCCACATGTTCCTGTTGGTGTGAACGAGTCGGACCCAACAACCTGCTGCTGCTGCTTCACAGGACAAACACTAACTACACAACATGTCCAGACAATATATCTGAGCATTTTCTGAGGTTAAAGGAATTCTGAGATGTTAAAATTTAGATTATGTCAACTGGGAGAAAAGAAACGAGTTCGAGACACAGTTTTAACAAAAACTGAAACTAAGAGCCTCACTTTTCTACACAACCTGAAAACAGCCGGAGGATATTAATCTAAAGACGCTTCCAACAAACTTTCAAACTTCATGTTACACCAGGTGTGAAGCCGCTCTTACCTCCGAGAATCGTCATGACAGGAGTCCGGAGCTTCAGCCTCGTGTCTGAACCTCGATCACAGGTCAAAGAACAAACGACCTTCTACCGCCGGCTAAATACCCTGGCAGTGGCCATGGAAACAAGGACATCCCTCCCTCCCCATGTCAAACACACCTGCTCCGAGGACGAGGTGTCGGTGATGTCATGACACATGTGAGGAGGGAGGGTGTGAAGGTGTGCGGGGGAGGAAGTGAAGGTGTCAGCTGTCGGCGTGTAGGAGGCTTAGAGGAACATGAAACCTGGATCAGTTCAAGGGTTCATTTAAACATATTTAACCTTTTATGGATTTCAAACTAAAAAATATTCTCCCGAGCGCTGAGACACATAACTGGACGAGTTCAAATGGACCAGTAACAAAGTCAGGGGGTCAACATAGTTCATCCTCTGAGGACCGTGAATATCTGTAGAAAAGTTAAGATACAGTAGAACCAACAAATAGATAATTACATCTATTCATTTGTCTACAGGTTTGGTTCTTGGTGTAAAGTAATATTAAATCTTTGTCCGAGCCGTATTTTAAATAAAGTTGTGTGAGTTTGAACGATGGCCGGTGTCTGTGGTGATGGAGGTGTCTGTGGTGATGGAGGAGTCTGGACTCACCTCTCTTGATGTGTTTGAGTTGTCTCTCGGCCTCGTCCCGCTCCTCCGTCAGTCTGTGGCACTGCGGGAGGAGACACCAGGGTCAACACACGGGATCACGTTCCACAACAGACTGAATATACAGGTCATCGATACCAGCGGAGTTCAGTTACACATCACACACATCGAGTCGCACACATCACACATATCGAGTGTTCAGAGGACAAAACACACATTAAAAAAGACACAAACAGAACCTGAATGAATGAGTCGACATTTAAATCCAAAGTGGTGATGAATGAGTCAAACACAGGAAACTCATCCAGGAGGCTGAGGGTCGGCTCCCGTAGCTTCTTACTTCTAATCACTCTCCACTCGTTTCAGTCTGTTTCATTCTTCCTTTCATATGTTCTTTGATTAGACTAAAAAACCTTCCGGTTAGATTTAGGCAATTAAAATACTTGGTTAGTTTAATGATCTATACAAATCCCGCCTCCTCCATGTCAGCAGATGGGACATCGACTGTTTTTAGTGTTTCGGTTATTTACGTTTTTCACGTCTTCACGTTTCTGATTAGTTTTGTTTTAAACAGGCTGAGATCGCAAGATGGCCGCACCCGTATCCAGGATATTGAAAATTCATTTTTGCAGAACAAGAGAACCTGGTAACGCGTCGTCCATCTTTATACAAAGTCATGGTTATCTTCATATTGAGTGATACTCAGAGGAATTGGAAATCTCACCTGAGAGTAATTCTGAACCACAGTATTCTAATTAATATGCAGGCAGTGAACACATCACTGGAGCTTTTGAGGAGCAAATCCGCTTTTCTTTGTGTCCTGTGAAATCCTCACAGCAGAAAGACGGAGGAATCAGAAAGTGTCTCAAGAGATTAGACAAAGTGCAGCACCCACAGATTTCCTGTTCACCCTCTCCTCCATTTGAACATTTGGTCTGATCCCCCTCTCCCTGCCCTCGTCTCACGACGCTTCCTCCTGATGACACAGACAGGCCTTCACTTCTGATAACAAACGGACCCTCTGTGCTTCTGCTGACTTGACGGCTGCTCTACAAAAAGCTCCAAAAACACATCCATCCCAGGGAAGTATCGCCTGTTGAGTTATATTAAGGATGAGCAGCTGTGGAGATGAGGCCTGGTCAGTGCTGCCCGATGGGAAATGTTCATATAAGAAGCTTAAAATGATCGTACATGAAGAGAGGAGGGACAGGACGCTCAATACCGACGTTCTGAAGCTGTCTCCAGATTCCCACGTGCAGTTGTTTTGAAACTCTGCTCAGAAAGTTGGTAAATGTCACGTTCATGATCCGGAATACGATTGGCTGGAAAGATCATAATTATTTTTTAATTATCATACATCTGGTAACACTGGTCCTGGTTTGGCAGCAGCCGTCTCTGAGGTGAACGAGGGCAAACCCACCATCAACACTTCTTTTTCACTCCATCAGTGAACTCCTTCAAGCATAAACACATGATGCAGTAAGAGTCAAAGGAAAATTGGGGATTAAAAAAATTGAAATTGAGCTTTTCTACTCACTAAATATGACTCAGGGAGAAGAATAACGAGTTATCTGAGAGAAACTCTGGTTCCAGAGAATCCTTCCAACTCAGTTTTCCTCTCTCGTCTAATCTCATGTAAACAGGAAACGAGAAGATGATCTGATTTCCGACCGGACCTGAAGCTCTGGCTTCTTCACTCATTAATGGACCATGAAGACTGCAACGCCACTGACCTCTGCATGCACTGCATTTAAAATGGTAAATGGAACTCATACAGCATTCAGTGACCTTCTGTGTAGCAACAACAGTGAACGCACAACAAAACTGTTCAAACAATGTACAGAAAACACAACTGACTACAAGTATGATTATTTTAGCATAAACAATCAATATCTCCTAGTTATTTTAGCTTCTCTGGAGTGATGCAATGAATAAATCACATTTTGCGATGGAATATTACCAGCCACAGCTACTATTTGTAGTTTTGCTGGATAACGTTAGCTCACAGTTAGCATATTAATGTGGGCACTACTACATTTAACCAACCACACACCCCCGGTCTGATTAAAGTTGGAGAAATGACGATGTTTTAAAGGTGACATCAAAGGTTGAATATGAGTCATAACAACCACATGTATTAATATTTTCATTTCTCTGCTTGGACTCGTCACAAAGGACAAAAAGGACGATTATCATCCAGCTCTGCTCCAGCAGCAGGAAGCACTTGTCCCACTTTCTCTACCTGCAGCCTCACACACTGTCAGCTCTCATTTCCCACAGGAACACAGCGAGGGCGGCGGGTTCACTGGCACACAGCAAGGCACTGAGGCTGCCAGGGTGAGCGGTTCAATTCCCTGTGCTGCTCAGCGAGCACAGGACACACGACGGCAGATTCCTTTAAAATATTCCATTTAATGTCAGATCGGTAAAGTCGCTGAGTCGTCAGCTGCACTATAATGGTTTGAGAAGCTCGAAGGTAGCTTTTGTCCTTTTCTTTGTTGCTGTGCAGTGATGCAACAGCAAAGCAGAGTTTTAATACAATCAAATATTCATAATAAAATGGTGTTTGCATTTCCAAGCACAAACATCAGCAGGTTGGAATAAAGCAGGTAACATGCAAGTGAGCTGTGCTGCTCCTGTCAGCTTCAAGATGAGGCTAGCTCGTTAGCTTCGTTAGCTTTGATAAATTTACCTTTTTACACCTGCAGGGGGTTTCAAAGATGTCGGAGCAGCCACATTATTTAAATTATTTATCCCCTTGGGAGTGAAGCTAACCTCCATCATATCAGGATGTAGAGAGATGAGTCTTTTGTCTCCTTCTTAAGATAAAAGTAGCTTTTAGCCAAATAAACTGTCGTCATGTAAGTTCATATAATGGAATCATCAGTTACAACATTCTTGATTAATAAATATATCGGCCGGTCCATAAACAGAAAGTAGATAAACTGCCCATCACAGTTTCTTAAAGCTTGTGGGGATATATTCATCTTTCCTTTGCATTTCCTGGTGACTCAGGTGAAGGTTGAGGGTTCAATTTCCTTCTCAACTCACCAGATGAAACAAGTTAGAGGGTTTCATTCTTATCTTTGGAGGAAATCGTGGTTGTAGTTCTGCTAATAGTTCAAGCAAGTCGATCATAGGACACGAGGAAGAAACTTCAGAATTTGTCGTCCACATGACGCAGCGATTTTACCTCTGCTTACAAACTGTCTACTCGGCGCTGCCCTCTAGTGGACGTACGCCTATCGCTTAACAACCATGCCGATGTTAAGATCTTTCTGAGTTCATAGGAAACTGTACGATGTTACGTCGCCCAGGAGGCAAAGGGACAAACAATTTACAACAAAGAATATTCTTTCTTATGAGGTAAGTTATCACACCTTCCTCCACCGACTCTACACTGCTCTCTAGTGGATTTATAACTGTACAACATGACGGACGCATGCTGGCAGTGAAGATGACATTGTTAAATAAATAATAATAATAAATAAACTCATAGAGCAAGGCATCGAATGGAAGAGGTGTGGGGTTCACTTCCCCTGTGTATCCTCTATCTGCCAGTGTTTCAGTTTAAATCCTGGATGAAATCACAGATGTGAGGCAGCGAAATATTAATGAACCAGCTAAGAGATTAAAACATCAACTATTTCTGCTAAATATCGTTTCAGACCTGAGAACAGGCTTGTACTGACAGCTGGAGAAATGAAGTCAGACATCACAGGCCAGAATAAACCTGTCAGCACATTTCTCTCCATTAAAAAGGGGATTTTAATAAACCCTGACTCCTCTTCGTGGATCCCAGTGAAACCGCAGCTGTGACTTGACCTCAGGAGACAAATCTCTCTCTCTCCTGTCTCAACGCGAGAGGAGGACATTTTTTGGGAGGGGTCCGGCTCTTTGATGTCTACAATAACCTCCAGGAGAAGCCGGCCGGCGAATCAGACCAAAGCTGAATCCGATGCAAAACGTCCCATCCGGCCGCGAAACGCCCCAACGCACCGTGCACGAGTGTTCACAGGGATTCACACGCAGCGTGCGGAGGAGATTGTGACATAAAAGATGTTTTCTGATGTTTTATCCCCTTTTCCTGTCTCTTTGAATTGCCTCACCTCCGTGTGCATGTGTGCGTCTCTCTGCTCCTCGCATCCCTCCATCTGCGCTGAGGATGAGGAGGGAAGCATCTTCAGCTGCGTCTGGAACCCGGCTGCGATGTTTGAAGAACGAAACTAGCACATGTTGGGATGTGACTCCATTGTTTTAATTCTTCCTCCAGACGCATGGGATGGGGATGGAGCTGCTGCTGCTGCTGCTGGTGGTGGTGGTGGTGCTGCTGCTGCCGGCGAACAGGATCCTCCTCCCCCTCCTCCTCTCTCTGTCATCAGCATCATCTGGCTCCTGGACCCCTCCTCCACCCACATCCTCCTCTTCCTCCTCTTCCTCCCTCCTCTCTGCTGCAGGCACCGTCGGACTGAACCATTCGTGTGCAGGGAGATGTGAGGCTTGAAATGTTGTTGCCTTCAAGTGCAATTTTGAAGATTGAAGATTTTAAATAACCTAATATTCTTTCCACACAATTTATTGTAAATAGTTTCCCCTCCTGTATCTAAATGATGACCTCATAAGCCTAAAGTATGATACAAATAGCAACGGTGTTATTATAAGACAATAATTATAATTGCTGTTATTGTTATAGAGCCATAATCATCATCATTTTAATAAAATATATGTAATAAATATATAAATGTGTACGTGTGTGTGTTTGTGTGTGTGTGTATAAACTGTACTACATGGACATCTAGAGGCCATAACATGCTACTACAGGACATTCTCAATACACTAGATTATTTGTAAAATGCTGAATAATACAAGAATGATATTTTGTCAAGGAATAAGCTGCAAATGCAGTATTTTAAACGTTTCAATTCAACGTATATTGTATATGTCATTCTTTCAGTTGTTTTTTGTCACGTTTTTGTAAATTATATTTCACCTAAAATCACAGTTTTCACAGAATTATTACGTTTAGTCTTTAGGTGTAAGTACTTTTCTTATTCAATGTGCAAATGCTTCTTTCACAAGTTGGACTATTTTCTAGAAGTACAAATACACCAGTAATACTTCCAGTAACTTCATAGTGTTTTCTCAGAACAACAAGACACACAACATTCATGCAGCTAGTAATAATAGCTGTATTTACATCATGCTAATAAAGTTTCAGTTCCTTTTTACTTGTTTTAAGTTTTATATAATAAACAAACTTCAGTGAAAAGGTGAAGAGAACAGTCAGCCAATCATTGTCTCGCTGGTCATGTGACGGGGGCCGGTCCCACGGTAAACACGGAAGTAGCTCTCTGCAGCCTCGGCTTCCGCCTTACGTTTTAATAAAGGCTCGCAGGCACTGCAGCAGGATTCAAACCCTCCACTGCAGAGGACTGACCCGCTGTGTGAGCATAGGACTGACCGGGTGTCAGCGTCACAGACCGGGATGGACAAGTGGCTGATGTTGGCTGTGTCTCTGACTCTGGTCCTGGATCAGGTGAACTGCAGGAGAGTCACTAAGGCTCAGGTGAGTTTCAATTCAGAGATTTCAAACTTCACGTGAACTGTTCTGGAATCAGTTAAACACAGGAACACATTTAAAACATCTTCTTCTTCTCTTATTAAATGAGGCACTGACAGACTGAGGTTGAATGTCTGTGACTCTGCTGCAGCAACCGGCTTATTAAAAGTACAACACATTAATATTCTCTCACATATATAATCATAAATATCCGTCGAGCTGCAGTAACTTCACGGATCCTCTGACTTGTTTTCGTCTTGTTTGCACACAACTTGTTATCTGGTGCAAACGGACAGAACTCAGTTAATCTCGTTTTTTTATCTTTCACCTTGAAATGTCCCTGAACAGAACCGAGACGTGTTCGAGTCCTCAGCAGGAATCACGTCCCATGTGGAAAACCTTTCTGCATCAACGTGTGCTCCATCCTGTTGACTGCTCTATTTGCTCTGCACAGATTCTGGGTTTCGACTGGAAGAACTGTGGGAAGCCCGACGATCCGGCGGTTC
This sequence comes from Platichthys flesus, assembly GCF_949316205.1. Taxonomy (NCBI): domain Eukaryota; kingdom Metazoa; phylum Chordata; class Actinopteri; order Pleuronectiformes; family Pleuronectidae; genus Platichthys; species Platichthys flesus. Next base: position 1,401,014 of record NC_084952.1, on the reverse strand, counting down.
TGAACAATCTGACCGTGTCCCCGGACCCCATCACCATCCCAGGAGACCTGACGGCCTCGGCCTCCGGAGCCACCACCGTGGAGCTGGCCACTCCTCTGTCTGTGAGTTCACTGACCCTGTCCCTAATAATGTGAACTACTCCACAGGTCCCAGCACTTATCTTTGTTAAAGTACACAATCCTTGTGAAGTGATAGTTAAGTCCACGAGTCTGTTTTTGCCAAAGACCCATAAACGCATCATTCCTCAGGTTACAGACGGTTGTGCAACGTCTCAACCGTCTGTGTTTGTGGAGCCGTTTGTCTTCTGTCCTCTGAGCAGGACCAGGCGTGTGTGAACCTGCGGCTGTGAGCTGATCTGGGATCAGAGCAGCACGAGCACATGCAGCCGTGAAGTAGAACAGGGAAGTGCAAGGAAAGCATTTTGCTTTTGAGGTTTAAAAAACGATTCACGATGAAGAAAAGGCTCAAGTTAGAGAAAGTTTGGAGATAAAGTCTCTTAAAGAGGACTTTTATCAGACCACAGTGAGTTCAAACAAATAAGAAGTTTATGTAGTCAACAAAACCATATGAGCTAGAATAGCCTGTTTATTCAAATAAGTTCCTGTTTCAATGACTTAAAGGCTAAAACTGGTGTGAAATAGATTTCCTGCTGTGTCCCCCCCCCCCATCATGAGGACCTGCTGTGTGAAACCTTATCAGTTCTCTAGTGAACTGTGTCAAATCTTCTTCTCATGTGACCCCCCCCCCCCCCCACACACACACAGAACATTTCCACACTTTACAACCGTCTCATTGTTTCCTTCACTGTTTGTGTATCAACTCCATCTCCTGCGATAGAAGTGAGTTTCTCTCTGCAACACATTTCTACAGTGAGAGAGATTCAAGGTTCTTCACACGAGATGGAAAGAGGCAGCGAGAGGAAATGTAAAAGCAACAAAGACAAAAACAAGTATTTAGATGGAAGAGGTTGAGAACTAGAAAAGGAATAACAAAACAAACCCTTGATTTAAAGAACTGAGATTCACAGATCTGCATTTCTGAGGAGTTTGTTCCACACACATGACCAAACCCCCCCCCCCCCGACCCCCCGAGACAACAGAAAGCAGAACCGCCCCAGATGATCCGAGAGGTCAGGATGTATTTAGTTCCTAAACTGTTATAAACCCACAGCCAGTGGGAAGAGAGAATACAATATATTTATGAACTGGGCTGATATGATCCTCCTCCTTGGTGCTGGTGAGGAGCACGTCCATCCCCTTTGTGTCTGTTTGTGTTTGTTAGTCAGGACGATAAACAGATGAACATGATATTTGGTGGCATGATGGGAGTCTGACCTCCTGCTGCTGCTTCACATGACGAACACTAACTCCTGAATCCACCTCCAGACGTTTCACTGAGTCTCTGGTGTCCTCAGGTGACTGTGACCATGGAGAAGGAGGTGGCCGGCTTCTGGGTGAAGATTCCCTGTGTGGAGGAGATCGGCAGCTGTCACTACCCGGACATCTGTGATATTCTGAGCCAGCTGATCCCACCGGGTCAGGACTGTCCGGAGCCGCTGCACACGTACGGACTCCCCTGCCGCTGCCCCTTCAAAGCCGTGAGTCTTCTACTGTCACATGAACAATGAGAAACAGTGATTAACAATGATAAACAATGATAAACGATGATAACATCTGTGAACTCGCTCGGTTTGTTCTGTCAACCTGAAAAGACTCAAGCCCATAAATCTCAGCTGCACTTTGTGCCGACTGTTATTCAGTAAAAGTTCCTCCTTTAATGATCTAAACCCATAATCTGAAGCTCAAGGTGCAAATGTCACTTTCATTCATATTAACAGTGAAAAGTCCGTATGGATTATTCTCCATCAGCACAAACTCAATGCTTCCCGATCCCTTGTGTCTCCTCAGGGCTCGTACTCTCTCCCCCAGTCCGACTTCTCCCTGCCCCACGTGGACCTGCCGTACTGGCTGACCAACGGGGACTACCGTGTGCAGGGCGTCCTGGGCAGCAAGGGGGGGGAGCTGGGCTGCCTCAAGCTGGCTCTGTCCCTTCACTCCACCTGAACAACAACACGGACCGACACAAGGTTTTTCTTTGTGTGTTTATTTGCATGCACAAAAAGAACATTTGGAAGTGAAAGCAGAAGTTGCACAAAGTCCTGAAACTGGTTTAACAATACACCAAACACGTGTTATACATTAACCTGCAGAATAACAAGCGTTTGTAAAGTCCAACCACGACAAATATGGTACGGAGATAATTTTTTTATGCACAAAAACTAGTTTCTCCTGTTTTTTTACAATCATCTGAGCCATCAAACATTCAATTAACCAGTAACAGCTTCATGTACCTGCTACAGACAAAGATCCATTCAGCACCTGAACTTTAAAATCACGTTTCTAAAGCTCAGAAAACAATTAGTATTTCATGTTTTCTTCAGTTCTCCAAGAAATAAAAACTGGAGCTGATTCAAAGTGACGGAACTTTTAAAATATTTTAGAGTCAACATGAAACCAAAGCTCAGAGGAATCTAAAGGTTTCTGTCTGATCTGTCTTTTGCACTGGAAGAATTATCTCTTATGCCAAACACTGAGAATAATATTTTAATTTCAACTCTCCAGGTATGAGCCTTATAAATTAATACTTTTCAAAATGCCCAATACCTAGTTCATATAGTAGTATATCTAAACATTTCAATGGATATTTAGATTTTTATATTCTGATCAGAGTGAGAAACATAAAATGAGAAAAAGGAAATCGTCATTAGCCCAGAAAGGTCGAGAGGAATTGAAAAGTTGTAGAAATTAAAACTGAGAAGTTTGAACAAGTAACAAAAAGTGAGAGGGAACCAAAACACCAACATTTATCCAAAGATGAAATGTTTGTCCTCTTCTGGATTTGAAACCTCTTGGTTTTATTCTGTGAAGTCGCAGTTTCACATCCTCGTTTTCAGATCCTCTTCGTCCGGCTCATTTATATCTGTGGTTAGAAAGTTAGAAGTTTCTGATCCTGCTTGATTCTTTGACCTCAACATGATTTGAATGATCCGTCACTGCAGTAACATGCGATACTGAGGTACGACCAGGAGAGGGCGATCTTCTCATGTCTGCTGCAGCTCAGTCACATTAAATCAAACTTTTAATTCTTCACTCTCACTTTTCACTGTGAACAAACAGAACAAAAACATTTATTTGAAATAACGAACTTCCTCAGAATTCAAATGTGTCAAAGTGTTTTTTTAAACATTGATTTTCTCGCTGAAAAACTTTTAATTTGTCCTTTTTTATCTTAAGGAAAATCAAACGTCGTAGTTGTGTGTTTTTTTTGTGATTACATTTTATTTGAATGTGTTTGAGTTTTGGAATTTGAGATTTCCTTTCTATTTCCTTTTGTACTGAGCGCCTGGTGCGATGCTGTCGTCCATTTCAGTGCAGCTTTACAGATTC